>NC_049173.1:9524304-9836798 GCF_009769625.2 Cygnus olor | reverse complement strand
AAATATTCCTAGATGCTGGATGTTGCTGTATGAGTTTGATAAAATTGTCTTTAGCCTGGGATATTGAGCATGGTTTAAAAGGGCTGGGAAAAAATGACTTCAAGGCACGTTTTAAGGTAGATGGAGGATGAATTAAGATTAATGAGAGTCTCACAAGTGGGCTGAAACTAGCAGTCCTGATATGAGAACAGTGATAAAAGCCAGCAAGACCAGCCTCAGAATGTGAATTACTTGTTTTATTCAGTGTCCCTTGTGGTTAGATCTAAGCCATTTGTGTGTGCATGTGTGTGAATGCATGTATGTATGACTGACAACCATTTCACGTTAATCATGTACAAAATCTCAATGACCATCAAGACAAAAGGAAGAACACATCCTTAAGCCCCAAGATGCAGGACAACATATTTCTTTCTCTCCCTAAAAAGTAAATCAAAATGCTGATTGTGTCCTGTTAATAGTTAAATGTGCTGTAAGTTAAATAGACCTAACAAGGCAGTTTTCAAATAGGAAACCTGGTAGGAGTTTAATGACATCTTACAATACACCCATCCTGGCAATATAATCATTAAATTTTGTCAAGTGTAAAAACAAATGACAAAACATTACCCCAGAGCAACTTACTGTATAAATGCAACAATGAAGCTACTAAATGGTTTCTCTGGATATTTGCTTCGAGATCGGAAGTCATATTGATTTGGCTTCATCTCCTGAAGGGCATGGGTTCATAGTTTTATGGACAATGCAGGATAGAAAGATTCACCTTACAAGAGAAATTTCCAAGACTGCACTGCAAATTGATGTAGAATTATTAAAAAGAGAGCAGCCAGACATGACTGAAACTGCCTTGGAAGCACAGAGATTTGTGGGTTTTTGAAAGATGGCATTCATACCACACTAGAAAGAAGTGGATTGCACAGAGAGTATCCACACTCCTGTGCACCATCCCTAAGATTGCCTGAATCCAGGCAGAACATTTGTTGCTTGGAGAAATTTCAGGGGAGGAGAGATCTCATTGCTGAAAGTTCCTTGATGCAAAAGCCATTCATCATGAAGATGAAAGTAAAAAATACCCATATAAATATATGTAAATACATTCAGATATTTGTGAAGATGAAATCCTAAACTCCAAGGGGATGTCAGAATATGAGACATTGCAATTGTGGCTTGTCTGAGGTTGGAAACTGGATAACCCTATGGTCTGCAGTGCCCAGCAGGGATGGATTACACCAAAACAAGAAATGAAATGCCATGTGCTGAAGATCTTGGTAATGCAGTGTCTGTGTTTTCCCCTATCTATCACCTGTTTAAAGTATAGCGCACCTAGAGGACCCATATGATGTAAATACTTGTATTCCCACTAAGAGAAGTGCTTGCACGTAGCATCTTTGAAAAATTTAGATAATATTATACCACCCTCACAGCTTCCAGTACTAAGGTCTGACTGAATTCCATAGCCCTTGCAAATGGAGACTTCTGCCTTCTGTGCCCTTGAACGACAACTGTTCTACATAATTTCTGGGCAAGCAAACAGGCCTTTGAAGGCAAAGGAACTACTTACTTTGGTATACATCACTCTAGTTAATTGCAGATGGCAGGACTGGAACCAGGACATGATTCAAAATGTGAAGGACTTTTTTTTTTTCTTTGTATTATACCACACTCCCTTTTATACTTCTTATTTAGTGTAAAAAGCCATAACCTCAATGTGTATTAACTTTGATATTGTGTTACACCAACAGCATAATGTAAAGGGGCCCTGATGAAACAGACAAAACTTTTTGAGTAGCAACTGGACCTAAAGAGATTTTCTCATTAATGAAAGAACTGTTCAGTATTGGTCATCTTGAGGCTGGCCAAGCCTTATCATTTTACTCAGTTTATTTCAGTGTTTGAAATCCTTAAGATTAAAAAATCTGCTGTTTGAAATCCTTAAGAAACAATGGGAGAAAGAAAACACCTCCCAGTACAGCTGAAAAGGGTGGCTGAAGGCTGGGAGAAATTAAGACATCCTTTAACTTTTCAGTTCTTGGGGGTGAATCAAGCGTTTTTGACACTCCTGTGCTCACCAGCTTGTCTGAATCCCATCTACAGAATGATTTTCCCTCTATCATGTAGTAGCCACACATCTCACATGGAGCAGAATGACATGTCTAAATGGTAGCTGCTAGCTGCCCACTCTCTTGTCCTTGGTCTCTTGGTCTTGGTCTCTCTTCAGCTCACTTCACACAGCTCCTTGTCAGTGATTACCTCCTGTTCTGCATTAAATACCACCAATTCTGGGTAGCCAAGAAGGAGAATAAGACATGGAAGGGATTAACTCCATTAAGTAAAGCCTGTGACAATTTAACTCCTGTAATTAAATACTAATTAAGTGATATCCATCTACTACTGGGTGTTGAGTTATGAAAGCACTCTAAACAGCTATGTGTGTTCTCTTGGTGTTTTTCTTCATGTTGCTCAGGATGCTGCAGAAATTAAGGCACCCTGCCCTTCTCAGAGGGGCAAGGAGAGAGCTTTACTCTGTAGCTGTGTGGCATGCAACAACAGAAATGCTGCTGCGTATCTGATCAACTCCTGTCCTCTACAAATAGATGAGTTCTGCAGAAAACTTCTTAGAATGTGTCTTTCATCCACCGCCACCTCACAAATCAGAGTAGTAAGACCCATGTGTCTCCTTTCTGTATCAGTATACTTGAACACATGGGCAAGAGCCTACCTAGAAGGACTGAGAAACACTGCTGTGCTGGAGCCTTACTGTCTGGTCGTGTCCCCTTCTTACAAATAGGCATTCAAGTTCAGTGACAAGCAGGGGAATAAAGATAAACTCTCCAGCTTTGTAGGGCAGCATTTTAGCCATCAGGTAATTTGGAAAGAGCCCTCTCATGCTCATCTTTTAGAGTTATTCCAGTAATATAAATCTCATTTTTAAACCAGCTTGCCTTTAAAAATGAAAACTGAATCTGAGACATGCTTTTGTTCATTTTGAAATAGATTCTTCTCTAATTTATGAAATTATGCCTTTGTATGTAGAGCCCAACTCAATTAGCTCCCTCAAATGGCTATTTTCCACTTGATCTAAGCTACATTCTCAGGTTATAGCCACAGAGCTCTCTACCACTACAATAATAGGACTATTTTGGCATCATTCCTTTTAGATTTGATTACTTTTTCCTTCAGCCATTAGCAAATGCTTTTTCCTAGCTAAATCCTGATTCATGTTCTCCAGCTTCCTTTTTTTTTTTTTTTTTTTGGTTCTCTTTGGTGTTTCTGACACCTCCTAGTGAAGTGTCAATTGCAAGTTTAATTAACACATCCTGTCTTCTTATTTCATACGAGTAATGAAAATACTGAATAAATGCAGATCCTCTATCAGTCCCATTGGTACCCCAGCTCCTTCCATTAACCAGGTTTGACTTCATAGAGTATTCTGCATGTGGTATTTTGTTTAAATCCCTCAGACACTCTTTTGACCTTGTAACAGAATATGCATCTAGTTTTTTCTAGTTTTTTCCCCAGGTGAAATCACTGTAGGTGAAAAGGCTTTGGGTTTTAGCCCAGAACTGCCACTCGAGTATATGGACTGGAATGAACTCCATCCACAAACACTGAGCAGAGAATCCCTTGGGTGCAAGGAAATTCCCAACCAACATAAACCTGGCAGGAGCAGACACTGTCTCAGCCACCTGCACTTATGTGGGTCTTAGGAGGGAGAGAGCAGAGAGGAAAGCACAATGCTTAGCAGATCTCTCCTATGCTTCCTCAGCTGGCACAGAGTAAGGATAAATGCATTAACCACCTATTGCACTTAACTCTATCAGGCCATAACAGTGAGTCATTTCCTCTCTCCTTCAAACTTTTCTTGTAAATGTTTTTTTTTTTTTTTTTTTTCCCTATTACCTCTGATTAATTTATTTAAGTCTTTTGCATTACTGTGCTAACAATACAGTAAAAGGATGTTAATATATAATAATTACATATTTACTCAGTTATCCACTTGGGTATACAACTACTATGAATTTAATGTGCTTGGCTCAGTATTGAATGGCTTCATCATTCTGCAGGCAAAGCCTGTTTTCTGGAACTTCTTCGGTTATTCTATAAACTGAACTGACAACTGGAAGTTAATAGCAGCCGTGGCTGAGAGTCCTTTTTATTCTTTGTTAAGTATACATACCCATAAAATGTATGTGTCAAAAGACTGCCCTTGGAGCCTGCATTTTGGGAGGAACTTGCCTTACCAAGGCTGATCTGCCTCAAGAGGATGGTATATTCAGTCTGCCTCTGTAACCCATGTTCAGACAGGAGGGAGTGCCTCCAGAGGTGCCAGTCTCATTCCATTGACCAGAGGCCTCATTTTGAGCTAGCTGATATAGCGGAAGAGGAATGCTCCAGTTGTGGTGGCTGTTGTAGTTTTCTTTAGATGAACGATTCCACTATAACTTCTAGATGACTCACTTTCTAGGTTGCAGATGCCCAGTTGTGGCTCTTTCCTAAGGCTGCTTGTTCACTGTGTTTACCAGTGAGTATTAAGACACCTCTAACAAAAGACTGGAGGTTTAAATTAAAGTCCAGGCTTTAGAGATTTGCCTTTTGCTTAAACCTTAAAACCAAGCAAAAGAAAGGTAAGATGGGGCCTTACAGAAGCCCTGTGAAAGGATTATATATAAATTATTTTGCCATTTCTCTCGCAAACTCACATATGCATAACAGTGTTTCAAACACAAATTCCAGGTAATCATGTGAATTTCAACTTCTGCATGGAAAGGGAATACTATAATCCTCCTTTATGCTGTTTTTTCTTCCCAGGTCCTCAGCACACAAAGCTGTCTGCCTCAGAAGCTGGGATAGCAAGAGATGAAACCCTGAATCCCTTGTGGTACTCATTTTGCACACTACTGTACAGCTCCTACATTTCTGTGATTTGCATTTCCCTGTGAAGCAGCCAAATGAATTAACATTAAAGATGGAGACTGAAAGAACGATATTCTTGTTAAAGAAGCTCTCTCTTTCAGAAATCAATGAGACAGTATCCTTTTAAAGCTGTTCCCAACTGTTGTCTCTCCTGATTTGGCTCTATGGGAGTTGGAAGTATTGGGGAGATTAATGACAGATTTAACAACAGAGAGGTTCACCTTATTTCGATCTGGTATGGTTAATGTCCTCTAATGCTTTGTCCATGCTGTGAAACCAGACAAGAGGCCATCTTAATGCTTTTATTTGTTCAGGTGAAGCGCTGGGTAACTGTGACTTTCTGGATTACTACAGGGGGGTGACTAGGCAGCTGACAGAAAGTCGATGGCACCATGGAAAAACATCTCACCTCCAGCAGGCTTGCCACCACTTTCTCCTAGCCAGCAGGGAGCAGCCTGAGCTCACCTCGCCAGCAAGAGCTAGAGCACTCCTCCTGATTAGTCTTGGAAGAGCCGGCCAGGATGTGCTCATATCATTTCAGCTGCACAGAGGCACCTTGCTGGCTTCTTAGAGCTCCAGCTTCACAAAACATTATAGGAATAATAGTCCTTACAGGATCATTTCTAAATGAGTTGTGAAAATAGATTAGGTATATTCAGTTCAGGCAAAAAGTATTTTTTGATAGGCTTTAGGCAAACAATCTGTTCCTTTGATACATCTTACTAGTGAGTTTCAAAGAAATCAAATTGATGAAGCTGTGAAGAAAGCGATTTGTTAAAAATTAAGTCTTTTTCTTTGGAGATTCAAGTTGAAAGAACATCTCTGTGGACTGTGCCTAATCAGAACCTTTGAACGCTATCAGGCATGCCCCATTAGGGTTGCCAGCCTTCCAAAACAAATTACTTACAGTAATCCCTTGCCTGATGTATGCAGTAAAAGACAATAGTGCAGCTCGATAGCTCTGTCATTGCATGAGATTTATAGTGTGCAGCTGAGCAAACTTCAATTTATACTTTACATCACAAAGTGGCCATGAAACTCACTTCAAGACAAAGACTATTAAAACTATCAAACTTACTTAACATAACTGGCCAGGTTCGCAGTATCTCTAGTGCAGTTCTGTCAGCTTGAGCAGAGTTGTACTGATTTACACCTGATGAGAATCTGCCTGTAATAAGCATCCCCTTCCTCCCCAGAGTCTGGAAACTTTTAAAACAATCTTTGTCATTAGGGGCTGTGAATAGGCTACGCAGCAGCGAAAAGAGTAAATCAGTCTTCCCTTCATTCACAGGCATTACAATTGATTACATTTATAAAGTTGTTGTGAGATTCCTGAACAGGTGTAAAACAGCATAGTCCCGACGAAAGTAACAGAACTCCATTCGTTCTTTTTTTTTTTGGTGTGCATCATTGTGTGTTTAAGCTCATTCCTTAAACAATTATTTTCTTTACATACTGAGCATGATGTTGTTTAATCCATTCTGTGACCAGCCACTTGAATCATCACAAAGGCTTCATAATGTCATTAAAACATTCAATTGGATCATAAAATAATTCTGAAGTAAATGAAGCACAGTAACTTAAATTATTCAGTAACTTGCAACTGTGCAAATGTAGTAAGGGGACCGTGCATTTGATGGTAATTGGAATACAGTAAGCCATCATCTAACCAAAAAAAAATGCAGTTTGGATAACCACATTTCTTAATAGACAAAAAGTGTCAGCAATGTCGTATGTCTTACAGAAAGAAAAAGGAATGATTCCTGTGGTGTGAATTATGACAAGCACAACTCTAAACAGGTAACCATGTCCTGCATGAAGCTCAGTTTAAGGAGCTGAAGGAAGAGCAGTGTGTTCAGAGAAACCAGGAATTCAGCCTTACCAAAATGCTGAGACCTTACAGAAGGAGGTTGGCAGCTCTGGTGGGGCCAAGGAGAGTGGAAGCCTTAGGATGCTACTCAGCTTTTTGGGCAACTGAATGTTAAAACCTTCGTCCTCTGAGACATTTGAACAGAAATAAGTTTAAGCAACAGAGTTCTTCCAGGTACTGGTGTGAATCCCTTGTTTCAAGCACGGTTCCTGCTCACGGATTAGACTGTTTTCTAGGGCTTGGAACCTGAATTTAAACTGAATGCCTCCCACCTCTGAGACAATGCTTTATTCAGGCAGAAGAAAAGCTTCCTTTCCCTCCTTGAAGGGGGCTTAAAGTAGACTTGGACCACATCAGTCCTCACCAACACTCTCAGGAGAATTCTGAAATCACTGAACACTATTCACTGATTGCTATACATATAAAGCAATTACATTAAGTTTTCTTGGCTTGAGCAACAGAGTTACCTAATATTCTTATTTCATCTGATTCTTCTTCCTTTGTTTCCTCTTCCTCCTCTCTCCAAAAGGAATGTCACCTCTGATGAAGAAAAAGTCTTCATTTGCAACATCAGTGATAAAAATACAAATAGTCTGCAAAGCATATCACAGCTGGCCTCACATGTTTATCTTCCCAAACCTAATTTTGCTGTCAAATACGGCTACGGAGATGGATTTGGATGATAGAGGAGGCCACTGAAAGCTTTTTAAAGATTTTTGTAAGAATGTTTTTAGGATCCTGTTAGATTCTAAAAAAAAAAAATAAATCCAGTTGGACTCTGGAGAGCTTCTTGAGCAGCAAGATTTCTAAAACGAATAGCACCACGATCACCACTCAGTATTCCCCCTACAACTTGTATCACATTTTTGTTCACATTCACTTACGCATCACTACAGCCTTCAATACTTTGCCTATTGAACCCGCAGTGACCTGATCTACTCTGTATCTTGTATGTAGATATTTTTGCTGCAAACTCTCTAGATTTGTAGTTATTGCTTGACATCATGGTACAGGAGTGATTAATTTGCCTTGAAGTGAGCTGCCTTCTGCTATGTTTCCGTACATATGGAAGTTAGCAAACAGAAAAACACTTCAGGTGAAATTTTCCAACCCCCTTGCTTTTAGCCCAATTTGGCTACTGTCAAAATCATAGAGGCTTTGCCACCAATATCATACAAATAAAAGTTAGCAAAAATCATTCACTTTTTAAAAGGACATTCTCTGACATAAATCTTTTTTGCACAATATCTTTTGAACTAAATATTACTTCTCTTTAGGGGAGAAAATCTTCTTCTCTTTTCTTGGAATGAATAACATGTCATGATAAGTTAATTGAGGCAATAAGTCTTTGCAGTCTTTTCTTTGTGCTGGTCTCTAAAGCAGTGCCGTTTTTCTTTTTCCTTAAAAAAATATATAAAAAAAATACAGCTGGGCTGGATATTGAAATGACAATTCTGTTCTCTGCATGTGCACATTTGTATTTTTCTCCTATGATGTTACACTGAGGCGAAAAAAAGTGGATAGATTGTAAATAAGACAAATTGTGCTAGCACACTTTTCTTGTCTTCCCTTTACAGGGAAGGAGCTCTGCCCTTTCAATGAGAGGCTATCTGGAATTCAAACAGAATTGTAACTTGGCAGATGCTGATGTGGACAATAAGATAATTTAGGGCAAAGTCCAAGTGAAGGGGTGCTGCTCTGTGCTCCTGCTGAGCTAATATGGAAGCCAAGTGTCTACAGCATGTCGAAGGAAGAAATCAGGACTTCGCAGGTTTTAGCTTATATGTTGAAGGCAATCCTGGTACTTTCATATCATTTTGACTCATATTGAAACTCTTGTCCTTAGGTGTTAATGCCTCCATTCCTTTTGGTATTACTGTCTAAATTAAAATAGGCTCTGATATTTCAGTTCCCATTGTTGTTGAGGACCAAACCAAAGTTTGAAGGGTTGAACATAAATTATTAATGGTAAGATGCAAACCTTGAGACAATAAGGCCAAGGTACTGAACAAATTATCCCATCTTGGGCTACATTTTCATCCAAGTCTCTTTGACTTTCAGGTGACTAGTGGTATAAGTCTTAGGATTTGGCTATTGATTGCAATAGAATAAACAGCAACAGGAATCTTTCTTTTCAATGCAAGTGACTAGAGGCAAAAATCTGATGCTCTAAACAGATAAATTTATTTGACAAATTGTATTCAGTTCTTTAATTCATGAGATAATAAATCTTGATGATAAATTCTCCCTCCAAACAACAGAACAATGGGAAGGATATCAATGTTTATCCACACACTGTAAACATACAAAACTCTTGCATATTGGAAAGGCCAGTAACACCTAAATTGATGGCTGCCTATTCAAGACATCTCATTTATTACAGTAGATGTGATGCAGACAAATAAAAGAATGACCCAAAGGAGGCTGCTATGTGCAGAAGAATAGGAGGATAATGAGGTCAGATAAAATGTCTGGGTCTCATTAATCCCAAAGAGCTAAGAGGGCTTTCAATGGCAGTTCAGCAAAGATGGTGAAGCATGATGAACAACGAGTCCATACTGACAGTAGTGTTACCAGGTAACCTGAACATATAGAAATCTCCATCTCTTTGTAAATGGCCAAGCAAAGCACAAGGGCCCTTGGTAGTACACCTGCAGGCAAATGCTCTATTTATTGCACAAATATGGATCTGAATCAGTGAGTTGTTAGTTTGTCCCTGCTCATTTACTCTACACTCTACCAAAGTGAAGCAACACAAAGACTTGAAATATATGGAAATGCTGCTCTGAAACCAGCAGGGCCAAAACCAACAGTGAAATCCTAATAATAACATTTATATTAAGCTGGAATAGTTACCAGCAAAAATAGTTACAGGCAACTCCCTTTCCTCCTACTAACAATATATTTTCCCTTCATTTAACAATTATCAGTTTGGGGGATTCCTTCTCTTGAGTTACCCAACAGAGATCCTTAGCTCTCTGTTAGATATTTACTTGCCTAATATCTCACTTAAATATCTGTTCTTGCAAACTTAGCCCCCTTCAATATGGAACACAACCAATTTCTAGCCCTTTCAGAATAACCTTTTATATATTGATAGCCTGTTTATACATCTTCTGTTTCTATTACCTCCCTATAGGCCTCATTTTTTTTTTCTCTCTCTCTCTTTTTTTTTTTTTTTTTCTTAAAAAAAACAAGGTCTTATTGTATTCCTATAGGGCTTATGCTTTTTTTTTTTTTTTTTTTTTTTTTTTAAATCTACTTGTCATTTTTGTCATTGCCCTGTGTTTTTGTTTATCATTCATATGCAACAACCAGACTGTGCTGGTAACATACCACTTTTGTTGAATAAAAATGGACATCTATTGTTCTTTCAGGATCTCCGCTTTGGTGCTCATTTTCAGTTCTGTGACTCACTAAAATCTCCAGATTCTTTACTGCTATGCTATGATCTAACCAGCCATTCTCCGTTTTCTAATTTTCCTTCCTAACTACAGCATCTGTATCGAATTTAATCTTATTGATTTCAGGTCATTTATCCAATTTATTGTGACTATTTTGAAGTCTAATCCTGTCTTCCAAAATTCTCATGAGCTTTCCAGTAAGACGTCATCCACAAATTTTAGATGTGTACATTCCATTCCATGATCCAAGTCATTTATAAAAATATTGAATAACAATGGACAGAGGACAGGCTCCTGTGGGGTCGTATGATGTGACCTTCCAGTCTGACAGCAGGATATTGATAACTACTCTTTGCATAAGGTTTTTCAAGCATTTGTGTGTCAGCTTTGTAGTGATTTTGTTTATATGATAATCCTTCATACGACTGGCTCCCCTCCTCCTTCCACAAAAGCCCATTGTATTTTATCTACTTCACTGCAACAATTCTTCTCTCTTTAATTACCTGATCTATTGAGACTACCCTCTCTTGTCAATGCCTCTTCCTAAGCAGGTAAATACGGCTTTTCTTTATCACCACTTTTTTGGACTCTGTTGTTTTCAGACTTGATTGCTGCCAATTTTTATTTTTCTTCTCCTTTAGCATCAGCAGTAGGTTGAGATTCTGGCTTTCTGCTTTGCCTCTGCTCATTGAACTTGAGATCTGCATATTCTTTATTCTTTTCTCTTTTCTTCCCAATGATAATATCCACTTAAGTCTACTCGTCCTCTCTCCAATGCCAGATATTCACCTTTTATGAAATGGTGCAGTTCCAACATTTAATTAATAAATTGGCAGAACACTAAAGTTTTTTTTTTTTTTTTTTTTTTTTTTTTTTACTGGTGATAAGACACTGTATGGCTGGAAAAAAAAAAACAACCCCCAAACCCCACATCTGTTAAAATACATTTAAAAAGAAAACAAAAGCCATTGATTTGCTTAGTCTCCATATTATCAGTGACCTCCTATACATGTTCAGGCAGCCATTGGTCTCACTCAAAGAGTCTGTCTGGAGGATGAATTACAGTTTTCCACAGCAGAAGGTTTCTTGGAATCACATGACGAAAGCTGTGCACATCTGCTTCCACCCAGCAGCCTCAGGATATATTTCCCAACCGCTCTCCAAGAAAGCATGAGATATTCTTCTACGTGTGGCTGCTGAGTGCCCCCACAGAGCAGAGCAGAAATGGGCCAGGCCCCACCAATCACAAGTGGATTGCTGAGGTGGAGGCTGCAGAGCTGTAGGAAACACAAGAACTGCACTGATTCACAGCAGCTGGGGATCCAGTCTTGAATCTTAAATGAACACTTTAGCATTCACCCGGGGTCTGGCTCACGTTCAGTTGCAGCAGCGGGCAACTTATGTGCACAACACAGGGATTCATATTGACACGGAGCTACTGCTCCATCCCCAGCTGCAGGTCACAGTGAGAAGCTGTGTGGTCCCTGGGTGTCCCCATTCTCTGTGTTTCTGCCTCTTATTGCCGACAACATTGATTTGCATCATTGGACAGAGGTGCTATATGCTAAAACAGATTCCTCAACACATTCATGCTCACAAAATACAAACACTTGTAAAATGCGAGCACAATTAGTGTGTGTGCGTCTGCGTGCTTTGAGAGAGGCTGCGAACACTAATTGGTTCTGGTCTGAATCGGCTTCCTGGTTCAGGGCACACTTATAAAATGGATTTCAGCTACACATTCAGTGCCAAATGTAGCAGATGGCGGTAGGATAGTAAATTACATTAAGGAATACTTGTACAGTTTCTTTCCTACTTTTGTAGTTGAAAAACAAACAATTGAATCGCTTAGGGTAATGGCAGATGCAGTTCCGTGTATTTCTACCACGCTAATAGTTTTATAGAATTATCTCAGAGAATAAAAAAGAAGGTTTAATAACCATGGAAATGATTTAAATATTCCTGAAGCGATCATCATTTCTAGTTTAGAAGTTTATGTTCCTCTGTTGCTAAGACTTGAATTTGTGTATCCAATTCTGAGTGTCTATGTACTCACATACTGCTTTTTTTCTTTTCCTTTTTTTTTTCAGAAATTTCCCCTTATTTGCAAACAAAAAACAAAAAACAACAACAACAACAACAACAACAACAACAACAAAAAACACATTTCTGTAAAACAACTTCTAGCCAACTGGAAGCAGTAAGTCACACCCCTAGGTATTGGTGCCACCAGCTTGTCATGATGTATTGAGTTGCTTCTTGTTTAAAATACTGGTTAAACTGTCTTCTACACATTTTGTTTTCCAGCTCTGCTTCCTTTGTTTGACAGTTTCCACACCTTCTTTGAAAGATCTTTCATCTATCTGGTATTACAGCATCATAGATTAGTTCAGGTTGGAAAGGGCTCCAGTCACGCCTCCTGCTTGCAGCAGTGAGCTCTGAGACCAGACCAGCTTGCTCAGATCTTTGTCCCATTGGGTCTTGAAAGCCCCAAGGACAGAGCTAGCCCAACTCTACTGTGATTATAGCAAGTGGAAATCTTTGGTTTGAATTCAATTCCATATACAGCATTTCCTTAGCATACTGCAAAGGAAAACGTCACAATACAATCCATCTACAATTTGACAGAGGTTCAAGGAAAAATATGATTTATCTATTTGCATAACAGAAATTGGACTTTTTACAGTAATTTTTATTTTGCATAAAAAACTGTGTGAGTGAATAGATGTGCATATACATGAATATCCCTCAGGTGGTTCTTTATTTGTGATAAAGGAAGAGACTCAGAAGACTGCCTACCAATGTGGAATTTATTTTCTGTTCTGCCGAGACAAGATAAAAATTAGTGTCCATTTTTGAGGGGCTAGATATCTCATTACATTGACAAGTATACTGATGGTTCTGCAGGCAACTTGAGTAAAGTGTCCTGCCAGAGAAGAAGAACCTTGAATATGAAAACTAGAGTTATCACCATCATGATAAAAAACAAGAACTGTTTTGTACAATGAAGCGCACAAGAAAACCATGTAAATAAAAAAGTAAAACTGTAAAAACACACATTCATATTGTGATCTGGCAAAATAAAATTAATTTATCTTTGTTTGTTTGTGATTTGCTTTGATCTTATTCACAGAAAGGTACACAAACTAGCCAAACTTTTCAATTCCACCTTCTATAGTAATGCTATCATTCATCTTATATTTGGGCTAAAAACCAAGATGGTATATGGCAGAAGCACCACCTCTTTGTTTGTATGCCCTAGGATCTAAGTGTAAAGGTTAGGTATCTATCATTTGACCTGTGAGTATATTACTCAGCCACAGGGAGAGGGGCTGGTCCCTCCTGCAACCATAAATCACCGATGTGTGGCAGAATGATCATTCATATGATCTTGGTGTGCTCTGGTGGTGTCCTTGATATAAATGGAGCAGCTCGCAGCTGGTAGTAATTCATACCAAACATTTTTCAGGTTTTCAGTAAATGCCTGTAAAAGTTGTATGTTTGGGATAAGATCATCCATATAGCAAAGTCTTGTCCTCCTTCAGGACACCATTTTCAGAAAAAAAGGAGGCAAGCAGATTTTCATAGGGTAGATTTAAACACATAAAGAACCATGTTAAACTTCCCAAGGATTTTAAATGGGATGATGTAGAATTATAGAAAAAACAGGGCCATCAAACATGGCTTAAGAGAAAGGTCACTGCACTTCTGTGTAGGAAACTCTTACAGCAGACTACAAGCGATCCTTCCCCAGGCTGGTGAGTGATTTAGACCAGCACAGTGCTGATGATCTGAAGAAAGTAGGGCTGAATGAGGGACAGATTTCCTTCCTGGGCTTTGGTGATGACAACTGGAGTTGCTGTTTAACTGAAGAAGGACTATAGGAGAAAAGATGACACAACAGGGTGCCTTAAATGTTGCAAAATACTGGAAAAGCAAGCTGGAGAAACAAATGAAGGATATTTCTCTGAGGTTTCCGTATGTTTTCATGCTCAGCCTGGAATTTGAGTCCTGTATGGAGATGAAATGTCTGGTCATGAGTGGAGCTGTCAATTGCTTTCTGCTTCCTACCTTCCTCTAGTTCCTGCAGGCAAACAATTCCTAGTAAAGATGCTTAATGTGTCCCTGCCTTGCCTAGAACTACTCTGAACCAGCTCAAAAGAGACATGTCACCTTTTGTGTCCTTAGCAGAGTGCTGAAATATTTAATTTTGGAATGGAGAGCCCTGAGAGTGGTCTGGCTTGGGAAGGTGGCAATGGAGAGTTTAGGTAGGGCTCTCCTCAGCTGATGAGATAGATGCTTTGTTGCTGCTGCACTCGTGCTTTGTAATCTCATGCTGAAGGTCCCCCCACCCAAGGTTGTTGTAATGCTACCATGAAAAAAAAAAGCTTCTGAAAAGGAATCAAAATGTTTTCCTTTTATTTTTTCTTATGGAAAATATTATGGTTTCCCCCCAGAGAGAACATGCCTTTTCCAAGGACTGGTTTACTAGCATACCACTGAAAGAGGTGAAACAAAGGTGAAAAGGTGTTTAGGGAGTTGGCCACAGGTATTAAAGAAGCCTCAGGCATGGTGTAATTGATGCCAGACTAAGCTGGATGCCAGAGGTTAGACTGCCAGCCCAGAATTTGGTGCTTTGGCATCCCCTCATCCCATCTTCCCAGAGGGGGCCAGGTGTGGAGAGTGGAGCTGATTTCATCTTTTTGCCACCTGATGAGTCCCTAATGCAACAGGAATTTCCAGGTGGCCTGTGTTTGGTTTGCCAAAGCAAAGCAAAGGGCATAGGGCAATGGCAGAGACTGCCCTACTGAGTCAAAATCTTCCAAGAGCAATCCTTTTTCATATAGATAAGAGTTATTTTTATAACTTGATTCTGTTTTTCATCTATGGTAACCTACTTTGTGCTCAGAAGTATGTTTTATTAAAATATACTTCTTTCCTTTAAGTTCATTTAATTTAAATTAATGTTAACACTTTTGGCCAGGATCGTTTGGCCCACTTATTGTCATGAATAACGAGCACTCCTAATAATATTCAATTCTTTATATTCCTTCTCCTTAAGATCCCAACCTGCCCCAAGAGCAGAACAGAAGCCCCCACTTCGAAAAGCTTGCTTTTTCTTTCAGAATAATGCATTAATGCTCCCAGGAAATAATAAACCTCAAAGCACCTAACCTAACCTAAATTTATTATTATTATTATTATTATTATTATTATTATTATTATTATTATTATTATTATTATTATTATTGTTTTGTTGTTGTTGTTGTTGTTGTTGTTGTTGTTTTGTTGTTGATGTTGTTGTTTGTTTTTTAAATCTGTTTTCAGAGTTTCTGTATTGGTTGGCGCATGTAATAAATAAAGCTGATGGCCAATGCTCTGTCTGGAAGGGTCATTGACAATTCTGACCTTACGGTAAGTGTGGGAATATTAAGATGCCATTTTCTGGTAAACCAGTCATTTAGCTGCTCAGGAAAAGGTAGGGCACTGCTTTCTGAGCAGTTGTTCCTGCACTTAAGGCACCTAGTGGAAAACCGTGAAAGTGCATCAAGACTTCACCATACATGAATAACTGATAAAGCTTTCAGTTACTAAACCTACAGAGGAAGAAAAGCCTAGGAAGGTCTCACAGGCTTTTAATGAGCCACAGAAAAGATGTGGTTGAGTTCAGAACTGAGTCAATGCTTAGTCTTGATTTTCCTTGAAAAAATAAATCCAACTCCCCCCTGCCCCCAGCAAAATTTCCTTCCTTCAGATGAAAAGCTAACTGTGGTGGTTGGTGGTGGCAGGGGAGAAAGGTTAGATATTATCATTTTAACAGCATAGTAGCAGATATAATCTCCAAGACTATTTGTATTGGTAGTGGGAGGGTGTCAAGAGACTTTCATAGCAGGTCACCAAATGCAGTGCATGCCATCAATGGTCAAAGTCTCTGTGAGAGGGAAGCCCTGGGCCATCCCACTGAGCCACAGCTCCAGCTCACCCTTTAATTCGGTGTCCACTGTCCTATGACAGTGAAGCTGCCAGATTTGGGGCAATCTGTAAGTTTCGTGTTTGCTTGTATTTGCTCAAGAGTGAGGCTTGCTCCTTTTCCATGCTATGAGTTAACACTTTGTCTGGTTCTTCTAATACATATTTTATGACCAGGCTACTGTGTTTTAATCAGCTGAGCAGCAACTCAAGCACTCGAGCAGGTGGCCTGGTGGCTTTATAAATACAATTATGATGGCTAAAAGCCACATTGCACTTGGCACCATTCTTCACAATTTCCCCAGAGGTCTGGGGATTGGCTTGCCCTTGTGACAGAGCCAACATTTGCAATCTCTCTGTCCACCTTCAACAAGCTTGGCAGCCAGAATTCACCTCTCTCAGTCTCTGCAGAGCTGGTATTCCTACATGGGGACAAACCTGATATGATATTTTAAACTAAAACCAGCAAAATCTACCCAAACCAAGCCCCAGATGTGTTCCAGCTTGGACTGACAAGAACCTGACAATAAAAACATGGAAGTGAACTGGAAACAGACTGAAAACTAAGCTCAGGATGGATAATTTTGTGCTAAACACTATTTTTGGCCTATACTTTGTGTGTTAAACTGTGAGTCACTCAAGCTATTGCTGTCATTGAAATGGAAAAATAAAACATTCTGTGGGTTGGACTGTTGCTTCAGTGATAACACACAGGTTTCAGTGGCTCACAGCAATGCCCGTACTCCTACGTTAAGTAAGTTGTTGTTGTTACTTTATTTAGAGCTTGCAGATATCCATCAAGTTATTAAGTTTGCCTATTCAGCAAAGCCTATAGATAATACACAGAAAATTAAGCACTTCTACATCCCACTGAGGTAACCTAATTAGTTTCATGATTATGTCAGTGTTTGTGTTCTCTATATAAATTTGCTTCTCTTTCATATCATGATACATAGGTGAGGTCTTCAGTACATGTTTAGTGAGAACGCAGTAAGGGGCCAGCTGTTATGTTGATATTTCCTTCATTTCCAAGTGCTTAAGTTTCTCCTCTTTTTGAAACAAAATAGAATTCTATAGACCAAGCAAGATATTTTTTTCAAATGAAATAGAAATTACTTTGAAATTGAAATTAATTAGAAAAAAAATCTAATTTTTCCAAAATAAATTCATCTAAATATGTTCTATTATTTTCCCAGAATGAAATGTCAGTGTTTGTGTAGGAAAACTCCATTTCAGTAAGATGACACTTTATATCAAACATCTGCATCTGGATCTAGACATTGTCAGAGGCCAAGTGGGAAGCTGTATTGATCTAATAAGCATAGAGGACTAGATTTGGTTTTCATGAAATTGGGTTTCTATTCATTTCAAGAAAACTATGACATTTCACCCAGGCAAAGAGCCCAAATCTTCCTTCAGTTCCTTTGGGCAATCATCGTGGTCATTGAAAACCCCCCACACCAAACCTATGGTGGCCATAACATTTTATCTCATTGTAATCTGAAATATGTAGTACTTTCCCCATCTGTGTTTAACCAGACTCCACAGGAATAGATTCTGCAAGGCATAAGACCTAAAGATGAAGATTTGAAACAAATGGGTGTAGGAAGAAACACCAGGGGCATGGGGGTGGTTGAGGAGGTGGGCGTGGGGGGTGGAAGCACCAAAAACAAAAAATCCCAAACTTAAGAAATCTTAGCAGGTCATATCAGGACGGATGGATGAAATAGGCACAAGTCATCAGTGTTTATGAGAAATGTTCATCATGCTGCGGACCATGGAGTCTGAGTGCTTCATTTGCATCAGAATGTAAACTGCATTTTTCCTTCTCCTGGCCTAGTACATACTGTTGCCCAGACATGATTGAGTTATTGACCACATGCTGATGTACTGCTTTAGGAGGCTCAGGTTGGAGCTCAGTAGCCTGCAAAAGCTGGGCTGCTTGCAGCACAGTAGCAAGCAAGTAGCACAGCAGAGAGAAGTCTGGCTCCCAGGCAGCATGCGTTTGAAATGTGCCCAACCATTATAGTTTGAGCAAGCCCAGCACAAGTGGGCCATGCTTGTAAGAGCTTTCAGGCTTGCAGTGTTAGGAAAAAATTTACATTGCCTGAGGCTGTTTCCATAGCCAAAGGTGCCTTTCTGATCTGTGGTTTGACTGGTGACTCAAGCTCTAATGAAATGAGCATCCTTCTTACACCAAGTTAGTCCAAGGGGCAACACTAACTCTAAGCAAAATGGCTCAACAGTGTCTGTGGTTTTGCCACCTGTGAGAACTCAGAGGAAAGCATCCAGTACAGCAATAACTGCTCTATAAGGAACAGATGATAATACAATGATGCTACCCCAAAACCTTCTCCAGCAGACACTTTCACCTCTAGCTTTACTGTAGGGATTTGCTTAATCTTTTGTTGATAACATGACAACAAACAAAGCCATTAACATAATAACAATGTGATTACACACCTAATCAGTCTTTAGACTTACCATTGTCTAACTAACCTTTTCTACTACACAAGTGAGAATTTACAAATGTTAACTTACACTAAGCTTGCTTGTTTTGCACTAATATTTCATTGCTAATTAACACACAGCATTTCCCTGCTACAGAAACCTATTTAATAAAACATTGAATTTTTAATGTTTTTGACTGGGGGAGGTGTGAGCCTTGTGCATGCCTAAGGATTAACACTTGTCTTTATTTTGCCCTTGCTGAAGCACTTTACTGGTGTTATGATCACCCATGTCCGCTCAGAGCATTCAGAGCCCAATAAAGCACTTCTACTGCTCTCTGAGACCTTCTTTTTACACACAGCACTGCTATTTTAGAGCCAAGATGTATAAACTTAATAAAGATGTTATCCTCATTGATTCATTTATGATAGCAGAGGTGCCAACTTCTGTAAATTTATCTGAGATGACTTTTGGAATGATGACTGAATTGTAGAGGTTTCATACACAGACATAAGTGGAGTTGGAAAGTTCCTTATTTGTACTCTGCAAAAATTTGAAGCCTTAATGAGTGTGATTTGTGGGCTGAGCTCATAGTTTGGAAGGTCTGTTTGTGGCTTGGCTGGTGATGTGGTGATACAAATTATACAACTTTGACAAGATAAGGCAGGAGTAATTTTAATATAGGAGAGAGGGATGCTTCACTACTTGTAACCTTTGTTGCTCATTCTCGAGTTCAAGTCTTGGCCAGACTGGTAGCAACAGAAGATGAAAATAGGACAGTTGTACCCCAAAGGCTCTTGCATTCCTTCTGTCTGAAAAGCTTTGCACTTGCATGTGCAGACAAGGATGCATTCACATTCCGGTAGGCACTTATGCATGCAATGACCTATTCTGTTCACTCTCTTGTGGGTTACTATATACCAGCCTGTTTTGCCTTCTTTGAAACACCAAGCTAAGTGCTCACTGATCAGCAACCTACTACTAGCTGAAGGTCTTCAAGACAACAGACAAAAGCTGAGGAACATATCGTACCATAGAAAAGAGAAAGTTCACCCATTGCCATTGGATTTTGTACGTCTTAAAGACAGGTTACTATCTTTCTGTAGCAGTGATCTTGGAAACTTTCAAAATACTATGTTTTATAGCCAATGTTTACATTTTGCAGTAATATTAATCTCTGCTGTGTGAAATGGCACCAAATATTAACAACGGAGCTAAGAAAAGAATAAAATTCTCAGTTAAAAAGTACCCTTGCAGTGATAGCCCAGAGCAAGTATGTCCAGCTGGCATCTTTCTTGGCAGGATTTATCCAATACATTGAACCCAGAAATCTGCTGATTGTCAAATGATATGAAGGACTCCTAACAACCTTAAAAATACCCACTAAGTTTCTCAATCCGTGCCTTCCAGAAAGATGTATATGATTCATCCAACTCACAGTCTTGGCACACTGGTCAAGATCTGGGTTTGAAACATGCCAAAGCTTGAGGGTTGAGAGGATTCTGCATTTTAATTATTCTAGATGTGAGAGATTCATTGCAAAATGTGGACCTGAGCTGGGTTCCAAGTCTCCCAAACATGCTGGATACAGGACTTTGTGTCAGAGTTCACCGATTAGTGCAGGGAAGCGTGAGAAGTGGGAGGTGCCAGGAGACAACATTTTATGTTGTGTTGGCTTGCTGCATAGCATGATCTAAAGCACTAACAAAACCCGGGGATAAAATAACCTCCTGAACTTAACAGATATTTGTCCTTGAGATATTTGTCTTGATAGAAACCAGGCAGTTCACTAAATCACCTCACCTTATCTACAATATAAGCTTGCATAGAGAGAAAGCATGTAGACATGGTCCTCCATTTTGGTACATAAATTACTTCCATTGATGCCTTGGGATTTGCACAGTGGCTTTGCAAAAGAAAGTACTTTTTTTTTTTTTTTTTTTTTTTCCTGTGGATTTGTGCAGGAATGCAGGCAAAGTATCCTAGTATTTCATTGCCCAGTGCCATTAGGAACACTGGGTGCATTCTTAATTGTCACAGCCCAGCATGTGCCAGAGTTCCTGAAAAACTGAAGCAAAGCCTTGATGAATCTTAGTCTGATCCACACTTGCAAGTGTTGCTTGATTCTCTCAACTATCTCCACTATTGAAGAAACAGTGCAGATAAGAGGAATACAGCTGAGTGGGTCTGGCAAGTTATAATGTCAGGAAAGGGAGAGAAAATAGGAGAATCATGGAGTTTCATGGTTTGTTTCCTTCCATGTGGAAGTGGGAAATTCCTGGACTTCAGACCTTCTCCACATCTCTCCCTGACATTCTTGGACTCCACAGAAACTAACGGTAAAACAACTTTATTCAGTTGTCGTGTTCAGCTGCCTAGCACGGTAAAACCACCACAAGCTGAAATTTGATTTAAGCTGAATTTAAGTTGGAAATTAGGAGAAATTTCTTCTCAGAAAGAGTGGTTAGGCATTAGAATGGGTTGCCCAGGGAGGTGGTGGCATCACCGTCCCTGGTGGTGTTTAAGGAAAGGTTGGATGTGGTACTTAGGGACATGGTTTAGTGGGTGATATTGGTGGTAGGGGATTGGTTGGACCAGATGATCTTGGAGGTTTTTTCCAACCTTAATGGTTGTATGATTCTATGAAATTCCATCTAAATTAGATACCTCCATGTTTGCCCCCTTCTACTTTCTTTCTCTAGCCCCAGTCCCATCCCAGTGCTGGCTCCAGCTCTTGTGACAATGCAGCAAGTCTATTGAGCTCACTCAGCTGACAAAAAGATCAACAGAGTAAGCAGATGAAGCAGGGCAGGATAGACGCCAAAGGACAGCCTTGATTTTTTCCCCCCCTGGAAATAATTTGAATCCTTTCTATATTAATGGGTGTGGAGAATCTTCCCTCTTCCTAGAATGGCTTGGAGGTGAATCTGGATCTAGCATTGGTGGGGGAGGCTTAGGCATTCAGCCTGCTGACCTTCCTTAAGACTATTTTAAAAATACCTACAAGGATTTTACAGAAGAGTGAATACCTTTTATAGTATTATCTACTGTGGTAAAACCCCTCTGTGGTGTCTGAAGAGATAATTTTCTATTATCTGCTAGAAGCTTTTTAATAAAGGAGAAAAAGAGTGCTGCACAGTTATTTTACTGGCTGAGGTTCATCCTGCAAACAGAGAAGTACCACCTAAGGCTCTGACACAAACACATATTTGAAGCACTGTGGTATTGAAGTAGCCCCTGTGGTAGCTCAGTACTAGCTTCTGATAGTTTTTATTTTACATTATGCTTCAGAGGGAGGTTCAACAAGTTTCTTCCCCTTTTCTTTCTCTATTTTTTGTTGGAAATAACGATGGACTTAAATCAACATTCAAAACATTGTTTGCATTTAGTTCTGCCTGCCTTCTTCCTTTCTTTCTAGAAAGGAATTAAGCAATTACTGTACAGTGGGTGCCTCCAAATATTAAAGCTAACACTTCCAGATGTAAATCAGTGAGGTGCATAAGTATAAAAGTCAGCAAGAAGGAAGGAAAGGAAGATAGTATTATGCCAGCAGACGCCATGTTTTTAAGTGGTATAAATAAGTGCAAATTCACTCTATCTGAAAATTTAGCATGCATTTCAGAGAAAAGCTTGAGGGTTGTGCCCTTGCTGAAACTGCCACTAATGTCAGGAGTGCTGGGATTTCTTCCATACTGTTTTGGTGTAACTGGTCCTATCCATGGCCGTTGTGGTTCTGTCCCATATAGCCCCTGGAGAAAGGCAGGCTACACTTCGGTAGCCTCCTTGTAATATTTATTTCTCTACCAAAGATTTTTACCCTTTGTTTGTTCAACCTACAGGCCCCTGAACCAAGGGGAGATAGTATCCAAAATGGTGTTAGTCTAACACCAGTAAGCTTGGGTTTCCTGATTGCCTTCTCTGGACCCATAGAAACACCCTATGGACGACAGGTTGAAACCACCAGAACATGGAATTAAAGAGCAATTGTTTCTGGATCTGCAGCCCAGACCTTCCTGTACACTATTTACACTACTCTGGGGATACCAGATGGCTCCTGATGAAAACTTCCTAAAGAGAAATAGTATTTGATGGTCGTTGGTTCTCCCCCTGTATTAGACAATTCCTAGCACTAATGATTGGGATAGGCCTTGGTGACAGCTCTTCAGTGCCCCAAGGAGACTTCACCACTGTGCTGGAATCAGATTCTTGCTTTCATGTTATCCTACAGCTGCTCTTGGTGAGTGTATAAAGGCGACAGAAAGCTTCACCTCACACTCCTGCTTGGAAGTACGCACTATCTTGAAGCCATGATTTCAAGTTTCACTCTTTTGGAGGAGAGATACAAGACTGACTTTGTGGCCAAGGTTTCCTCTGTGAAGCTCATTTTGTACATTTTTTCATCCCTTTCTCTTCCCCTTTCCACTCTCCTCCTGTTTGGGAAGCAAGTACAGATTTCCCTGGTGTTATTTTCTTCAACATTAGTGTAATAATTGCCTACACTACTAACTATATCAAAAGCAATATTATGGAGGTCATTTATTATTTTTTTATGCATGTTAACTGTATAAATAATGATTTGTAAAATTAGGCAGAAGTTATATTAAATTGAGCAGTGGTTAAATCTTGACACTGTTTATATTTCTCTTCTAAAATAATTAAACCTCCCTTTCATTTAGAAGACCATGTCCAGACAGTTGTAATATGTTTCATATTTTTATTGGAAGTCATTTAACTTGGAATTTCACTAAATTAACTGCAAAGTGTAAACTTTGTTTAAGATTCTCCAAGTGAACATACAGTTATATGGTAGTAAAGAATTAATACTGTATATCTTTGGAAGGGCATTACCTTGAAATTGTCAGCCAATTTCTCATAATATTCAACGGTGAATCATTATTTAAATGTTAGGTCATCCTCCAACACACTTGTCCACATGCCAGGAGCTGAGAGACTGTGAATTGCTCTCGTGTCAAATAGCTTGTGATGGATTACTGTCGTTGGCTTCCAGAGCCAGTGAAGCTCAGGAATGCGAATGAAACTCAGTATGGACAAAAGGAGGAGGAAAGGCATGGAAATGAATATTAGAGAGGAAGATTTTCAGACACACATTGTACAGGCCCAGAAATCCATCCTGAAGCAGGACTTGATATAAAACAAGAAGTTTATGTGTTTCTGGGGAAATATTGAAGACGTGTAATAACCTGTGAAACCAAGGGGGCTGAAAGGACATTCAGAGCTGTGGGTGGAATTTTGTTTCCTAACTTTGGAAATCTCTGTACCTTGGGGTGAGCCAAATGTGAGCCCCAGGCAGAGCCCAGGCTGGGAAGCTGTCTCACCAGGCTGCATCAATCATTCATGTCAGCCCTTGCCAATGTGGCTTTTGGAACACGGAAAACTATGAAATGTACTTTCAGGTTTCCTGAAAGTAACTTTTGGGTTCTGAGATTGAAGGGGACAGAGAAAGGGGGAGATAGATAATATGGGCAGTATCCAGAATTCATATGGGTTCCCTGTTATACCTCATGGGCAGTGCTAGGCTCACAGAAATTTGGCTGGACAAAGCACACCGCTGAGCATGGCAGTGCTGGTGATGAGTGAGGTGGCTTTCTCCCTCATGACCTATACCCTCAGATCAGATGTTCTTGATGTTGCACTTTAGATTCCAGATCGAACTCCTGTGTTCAAACAACTCAGTCTAAACTCTGATAATGACTCCAGTTTGATGTGTTGCCTTCCTAAAATATCTCAGCTACAGAATTTTTCCTACATTTCTCTCTCTTGTACTTTCACAGTGTTGCTCAACTCTGGTAAATCTGACACATCATTTTTGCCCCAGAAGTGGCTGCATCAACTGGTGACTTGAAATTCTCTTTGCTTGTGAGTCTCAGTGCCTAGAAGTTCTTTGGATAGAGAAGTGCTCTCTGAAAGCAGATATAATTCAGTAGGAGTCCTTTGTGCATTTGGAGTTTCCTTTACATCCTTGTCTTTCTTCAGTCTCTTACATGCAGCTGAGAGCCTCTGCTGCTTTTCCATGGAAGTCTGGACATGCTCAGAACAGGGGAGGGCTTTTTTACTCATATGTCTTTACAAGCAGAGAACAATAAAAATGTCAAGTTATTGAAAAGAGCCAAGTCCATTTATCAATGTATTTCCTGCAGCAAAAAGATGACAACTCTGACCTAGAACTGAGGCACAAGAACTCCATGCATTGGGATGGATCCACTGATTAAAAGTCTAAAAGGAAAACTTAATAAGAACACACCCAAACACTTTGAAGACCAATAACATTTATGATCTTGTTTAAAATACAAGCTGACTTCAAACATTTTTGAATTCGTTAAACACTTCCAGCCAAATCTGATGTTATTTAAAAGGCAAACAACTGCCTAGTGCCTTCCTTTATTTGTGAAGAAACATAATTTGAGCCATAAAATCATTTGATCACAGGGTTTGACATTTTTTTTTATTCACCTTAAATTCTGTGATGAAATGTTTGTGGCTGTGCAAAGAGATCTGTTGAATAAAATACTCAATACAAAAAATGTACTGAAATTCCCTCTTCCCAAGGTTCAGCTGCTGCAATTGGTTAATAACAAACTGCAAATGGGGAGTGAATGTCTTCTTCCCCATGTTCTGGCATTGCACACAAGAAAGGAAACTTTTCTTCTTTCCCCTGAGGTTATCATGGAGGGAGCAACATCATAATTCAAAACAGGTGCAAGCAGTGGTTTAGCAAATTCCTTCCATTTTCAACTCTCAACAATTGGCCCAGTTTCATGTGTGCTTAAACTCTCAAATTGTAGGCTTATCAGATACTGACGCCGATTATATTTATATACCTGAATACTCAAGAACATCTGCTGTATTGAAATTCATCATTCAAAAGACTTAATTAAAATAATGTTGAATCGGAGACTCAGCATGCATTACTAAAGTGCATATTTGTTTTGCTACAATCAATTAAGACTGTATTCATGAAAACAACTCCTGCAACAAAATCTGTATGTTTAAACCTTATGCTAATCTCCTCAGAATTTGTTGTACTGTTTCAGAGGAAGTCAATTGAAGACTTTATTTTCTTTAATAAAATCGCATAATGTTTTCATTAACTCAATGAGAGGTAAATCAGGATTGATGTCTGGTATAAACGCTGAGAAAGAAATCTAGATTGAGGCATCTTAGTAATAAATAGTAACCTATACTTCAAGTTGGCTGAGTGTTTTTCCAGTTAAGTTATTGCTGAGTATTAAAAAATGCTCATTACATCTGAAGTATTAAAAGATGCTTTGCTCTCCAAGCACACATTCTCTCTGTTATCTACTATTCTTTCATTGATTTAAGAGATTAAGAAATCTAAATACAATCAATAACTTACTCACACGTAATCTGATTTGTCTCCATCACCAATGGGGTGTCATTTATAATGCTATAGCCTACCACAGCCGCTTGTATTACATGCTGTGCTTGAATTAGAATAGCAACTGTGTGCTGCATTTGGGAGTTGATCATTACCTTTTTCTTCCTTTAATGAGAAAATGTGTATACACATACTCTTTCTTGAAATAATCCAACATTTGAAAACCAACGTTTGGAGTTATCAGTTGACAATGAAGATGTTCTGCTGTCTTGCAAAAGAAATGCTGAGACATAGGCTGTGAGGGAACTGGGAGGTTTAGTGGCTGGTGAGAAGGATGAATGGAGTAGATGGAGGGGGGGACTGGAAAGCAATTGGGGTTTGTTATAGGGAAGGGAGGAGTTAGGTAAAGCAGGGGGTCTGATCTTCCCACCTTGGGACAAAGGACAGTGAACACATCCCACCTCATCCTACCCCAAATGTACTACCACCTTTATTCCTCATTTCTAAAGCACTGCAGCCAATTACTGATGACTCGTACTCACAGCCAGTCCTCCTAGAGCAACACTTGCAGCAAAAACTTCTGTTGAGAGCAAGTTTGCTTGTTTTGGTTAGCTTTGGTGACTCTCTTCTCCTGAAGTACAGGCAAATTCTGTTGCCTGGAGTCTCTGCCTCCTTGGCTATGCTGTGAGTGCTTTTGTTGCTGAGTTGCACTGTTTCAGAATAAAGCCTTACTCAGGGCAGAAGGCAAAGCTTGTGTCTATCAGCAGTCAATGATGCAGACAGCCAAAAAGATATCACTGAATGAGAATCAAAAGAAACAAGCCCTGCAGGATCAAACCCCAAACCAGGTAAAAAAAAATCTGGTGTCCTTTATATGATGGCTATGCACTTGTTTTTTGGAAGGGTCCTTTCTGCCAGGAAGATGTCCAGCAGTACTCTGTGTCTGGCAGCATGAGCTAAAGGTGGGCTCTCTGAGAAGGCGCCTGGGGCCATGGGTGCAAACATCTTTATGTGAAGATGAACAGGAGGGAGAAGTGGAAGAGCCAAGCTGAGCCAAGAATATGTGGGACACCCCTGGGAGAGAGAAGCACTGGGAAGATGGGCCTAGGAATGATAAAGCTTACTTGCTGGTATTGTAGGGAGAAAAGTAATGACTGTCTCTCTGCAGTGGAAATTATTTTAACAAACAAATCATAAAAGACTGCACTTGCCAGCAGTTGTCCAGGGAACCATTGTCTGCACGGTTTCCATGGGATGCTTATGCCTGTCAGTAAAGTCATCAAATGAAGAACTAAGAAGAGGGCTATTTACTGGCCTTCACCTTTGAGACTCCAGGGGCCAACAGGATTTGGTTCAAGGACTACATCACTTCATGCTTGCCCTCCATAAATCATCAGTTCAGGGCCAGTGACTTGCAGGCAAAATTTTGCCCTTCAGCAAATAAAATTGGATTTATTTTCATTCCTTTCCACAGTTTTGCACCCAAACGGAAGAATCCCTTTGCGGCTGTGTGTTAGAAGCACAGATATATTGCAGACTCCTTTGTAAGGATTTACTCTGTGCAAGGTAAGTATTGCATAGCTGTGCGCAGAGGATGGCAGTCTACTGGGAAGGGAAGGAGGAAAGAGCCTGAGTGGGATGACCAAGGAAGATAAGAGCATTAAATGAAAAATGGTCTGTGCTGTGAGTTTCTAGCTGTACCACCTGTTTTGGAGAATGTCAGGAGACTAATCAGCAATCACAAAATATTTTTCACTTAAATGAAGGATTCTAACAAAGAGGAACTTTCTTAGTTGGTTTAAATAGCATTTGCAGGATTTGACCTATTGTCATGAAGAACTTTTTTAACAAACTCATCTCTGGTGGCTCATGGGACATTTTTGCTTTGTTCAAAGCCTCCTATGTTCTGAGAACACATGGTGGCTATCAGACTCCCTCAGTTCTGGCACTTGGAACTGGACTCCACCTTAATATGGGAGAAATTGGTAGGCATTGAAAATTACAAGAACATTAAGTTTTTTTTCACCTTTGACTGTTATAAAATGGTCAAACAACAAAAGCTTATTTATAACATCTCAGTAGCTACGGCTGCACCTTGTTTTTTTCTATAGTTTTGACAATATATGATTTATGTCAATTCTAACAGATTCTGCCAGATTCTTTTTGTGAGAGAAACTTGATTAATGCTTCTGATTACTATATTCTTGTAATTCCAAGTTAATTAATATAGTTAAATAGTATTTGCCAACCTTCATGCCAATGGCATGAATAGGATGGCTCAGGCTGGTTGTTAGGAAAAAGTTCTTCGCCAAGATGGTGGTCGGGTACTGGGACAGGCTCCCCAGGGCAGTGGTCATGGCACTGAGCCTGACAGAGCTCAAGAAGCATTTGGACAATGCTCTCAGACACAAGATCTGATTTTTGGGTGTTCCTGTGTAGAGCTAGGAGCTGGACTTGATGAGCCTTGTGGGTTCCTTCCAAATTAGGATATTCTGTGATTCTGAGATTCTACATCGGACCAGGAATCTATTAACTATTTCCAGTAGCTACCAACAAGCATGAGGAGAGTAAAATTCTAAATGCTGAAAACAGGTGGAGAACAAGAAAATTATTGCTACATCTGCATTACAGATACAAGTTTTGTTCTGCAGCTACACATCCACTTCCTGGTACTATCATGTGTTTGTAGTTAATTAGAGTCCAGTTATTCAGCACTTCACCCGAAGCTCCTTCAGCAGTGAATTCCATAGGCAAAACTGTCCAGATGAAATGCTATTTGTATATGTTGTAGATTTATGTACCTTTCACTTCCTTGCTCTTTTATTAACCGGAAGGTACAAAGACTTCAAAAAAAAAAAAATAAAAAAAGATGCAGAGAACAAGATCAATAGAAACAGATCTCATTTCAAACTGGCCATTTCATAATTGCTGTGGCAAGAAAATGGTTGGATAAATGAAAACATGTTCCAAGCCACTAAAGTGACAAGACGCATTATTCCTGGGGACAAGTGCTTGCTCTACCTGATCTGTTACTTTCAACTTCAGTGCTTGATTGGAGGCCCTGATAACTCATGTTCTGCTAAAATAAGTAGCCTGAAGTTAATAATTTTTCTTTCTCCTAATCTTTCTATTTAAAAGAATATCAGACACTTGGCATTTCCCATCACAACTTGCAATATCAGATTGGAAGAGGATTAAGTCTGTACAGTGATACTATGAAAACACACTAAAGACAACCTTAAGCAGAAATTAAATAAAAATGTCTTGGGAAATATAAAAATAGATTTCAGCAAGATAAACAATAATAGTATTTTGGAGGATGAGTGGTTTCCTGAGCAAAGCATTAACCTTTCACCTTTTGGATATCAATAGGTAGTGGGATCCTATGACAAGGATTGATTTAAACAACTTTGCTCTCTCTCCTTCTAACCCAAATGGTAGCAAAAATGCCAATCCCTGAAACAGGAGAGCTCCTCATGTGTAGTGCCCTGGACATGCAACATCTCTTTCTGGCAAAAAAAAATAAAATACCAGGCACTTCAGAGCATGGTTGAAGGTGAATCATGTTATTACTGGCTTTAATTAGCACTTCCACAAGCTGCAGAGTTCTTTACCTGCAGCTGAATTGCACTTGGAAAGGTGTGAAAGTCCTATTGCCTTTGTAAACATCAAAGAGATTCATTTCTAATCTGATCTTTTTAACGAAGCCCTCCTGTTGATCAGAAAAAGTGAGGGCAAACACCTCTGAAGAAAAAAAATGAAGCGACTTTGGAATATGAAATTTATAATTTATTATTTTAGATTGATATGTATTTATTATTTAGTTTGTTAGTTCTCTGGGACTTACGCCTATCCTCTTGCACCTAGCTCACAGTCGGTGCTCTATAAATAAGTCATTATTGTTAATATTTGATAAGGGTAGCAGAAAGATCACTGTGAGCTATGATCAATGAGACTTCTTGATTCCTGATTCTGCTTTGGCTTCCACCACATTTACACCACTGGAATCCTGCTGCCTCTTTGGGATCACTCCTGCCTCACAACAGAGAAAGCAAGGTGAAGATAAAGCTATTTCTATCTAAATAGTCTGGGGAGTGGTAATAAATACAGGTTTAGTAAATTACTATGCTGCGTTTGATTCAAAAATATAACTCATTAAGGGTTCAGTCCACACTACATAAAAACAGAAGTAATTGATTTGGTGTCACTGGGGCAAATGCTGGTTTACACCAGCTTAAGATCTTTTTAAGGGTTGTTGATGGATTCAGATCTATAAAAATTACCTTCTGGGACATAGCTTTTGTAAGATGCTCTGTGCAGTCTATTGTGCAATGAGGACAGAAAGTAACAGGCTGGCTAGCCTGCGTAAGGAGTGCCAGAAGTCTTTATTGTCCAAGACCTGGGTAGCATGAACAGTTATAGGGCCTGAGCCAGCCAGGAGCTGCCTTGACCTTTGCAGAGCCCTGGAGCACAGGAGCCCGAGGTCTGGTCAGCAGACCATGGTGTGGTGCTGCCTGCTGGCTGAAGCACACCCTAATTTGTCAAAGCAAGGGGGAGTTTTAGAGGTGATATCAGCTCAAACATGTCTCTCTGGCTGACAGCACCATCCCAGAGCAGCTCACAGATGAAGATTAGCCAGACTCATCACCATTTTGCCAACTCTCTCCTCCACATCTTCCTATTTACCTTTATCTGGTCAGCATCCTCTCTAGGCAGCAGATCCTTTTGCCCAGAAAGAAGATGCACATGGCCCAATTTGTCCTTTGTCTTGTGACAATCAGCCTGTATGAAGGGATGCGTTTTCTGGGACAAAAAGACGCTCATCCCCAAACATGCCTCTTTGTCATCAACCCTTTATGTATGAATTGGAGGGGGGCTCAGGGATTTCCTCTAAGACAAGGAGTAGGAGGCATCTAATGGCTTGTCCAGATCCCAGCTGAGAAGTCCATGACAAATGAAAGACTGTGCCATGTCCTCATCCTTTCGTGCATTAGTGCTTTAAGCCTCATCTGCCTTCTATTCTGAACAAAGGTCATATTTCTCATTTTTGCCCTCTATTTCAGTAGACAAGCTCAGAGTCTTTCTGATTTGTAGCTTGGCCAGAGAGACTGGAGAGTTTCCCAAGAGAAGATCCTCTCTGCTTTCTTTTACTGCCCTATGTATGGTTTGTATTTAATTAGAGATAGAAAAAATGCATAAGCATCTAATACAACATGGACAAAGGCTAAAAACACTGCTAGCCTTGCTATCTAGGATGTATTCTGGAAAATAAATATACCTGACCTTTGAGATCGAGCTGGACCCTTCCTGGGCAATTTTTGGAGGCCTTTTATTGAGATTGTTTTGAACAATGACAGTAAGGTAACCAGTGAAGCAGAAGCAAACAGAAGGAAAGAAGCTCTGTTTCCTGCTAGGACTGCTCCTTCTGGTTACTCCACGGCTGAAAACATTTTGATCAGGCTTTCATTTAGTCTATCATTTTGAGCAGTATTAGCTTTGTCATCAGATAAGGTCAAGAAATCTGAAAATGCAAAGCTGCCACCTTCCTGCCGTCCTGAAGGAGAAACCAGTAGACCCCACACTGGAGATGCTCTCTGTCATGTAAATCCACCTTCTCATTCACTTAGGCTGCCTCATGTAGAAAGTTGTCTGTCCGACACCAACCCATATTGCTTACATTCACTGTTATGGGCTGTTGTGAGCACCAGACAGACTAGGGGAAGCTGGAGTTTTTAGTTGTTCAGTAAAGCCCTTTGCACTCAAAGGAGAAAAGATGCTTTTGGGAGCTTAATTCTCTGAGCTGTTCACCTGGTTTGCCTGAAGCAAATCCCCAGAACTAGAAAAAAATTATTTTCCCCTTGCTGCCTCACTTCCCCCCTTTTGTAGATACACTGAGCCTGGGAATCCTCTGGGGTTTGTTCTCCTGTGCACCCACAAAATGCATCAGTAATGAAATATCACTCTGTACTAAGCTAACAAGGATTTAAAATGGGAAGAAAGTCTTCATGTCAATAGAAAATATTTTTTTTTCTTTTTCCCTTTTTTCCTCTTTTCCTTTCTTTTCTCTTTTCTTCTTTCTCCTTTCTTTTTCCATTTTTTTCCCCCAATTATTATTATTATTATTTCACTTTTCTGGAATTTCAAATGATCCTTGCACCTGACTGAATTCCCAGGACTGAAACCCTGACCTTAATGAATTTGCCAGGAGGGACTTCCACCTTCTTCTTTGACATCAAAGACTTCATAGATACCACTAATTACTCAAAGAAAGAATACTGCATCTATGTTTAGTGCCTGGCTCTGCTCAGGACATACCCTATCATCATTTCTTTGAATGTAATTTGACTGAAGGCGATGCGAGTTTTACACAGATAGGAGTCCCTGCTGAATGGGTAAATACCAGCTATTTGTTCATAAGCTGTTGGGAGAGAGGAAAAGCTCATTTTAGGGGAAAACAATGACATGACACATCCTGCTTTTGCTAGCCAGGGCATTGTATGCATTTTACACGATAAGGAGAGACCCTGTAAACCAGCAGGTCAAGGAAAGATGCCCTCTACTTCCTCACTGTATAATAACACCATTCAAAGTGAAAGATCGGTGATGGGTGCTTTTGCATTTAAAACTCACTTTCAGAGAGCTCCATTATGCCGTACGAGCTGCATTACATTAAAACAGCACAAGCAAGCATTAAGCAGGTGTTTGCAGAACGCCTCAGCAAGAAATGTGCACCGCGAGCTTTCGTTTCCTTTGTTGTGGCTGACAGCTATGGCTAAAGGAGCAGTGCCTATAGCTGTGTTCCTGCCAGTTACAGAATCAGACAGCATTAGGATGTGAACCCAAGTTGCAGAAGCAGTAGCATGCAGTGACTGATAACTCCAAAGAGGGTCCATATGGCAGGATGGCTGTACTTATAAATATTTCAAATGTCAATTCACAAGGCTACAATCATCCCAAGCTGTTTGCGTTATTCTGAATAATTGCTAGCAAACTATAACAAAATATTTGTCATACTAGAATAACACATATAAATTTAAGTGCTGTATATCCCAAGCTTTTCTCCAGATAATATATTTTATTAGGTTAATAAAAACAACAGAGGCAGCATGGTTGCGGGGAATTTGTAAATAATTACCTATGAAAAGCCTTCATGTATATCTTTCCTGCTGAAGAGATCGTAGAACTTGGTGTCTTTTCCCCAGTGAGGAGAAGCTTTTGTGACTGTAAGCCAAGATCAAGGTAATCAGGGCCTGCTAAGGCATTACTTAGTTTTATTTTCCTCCATTAGCATTTGCACATGTGCTTATTTGATTTTATTGACTATCATCAGCAATTACTAATGCACAGTCGTGTGGATACAGTGACAGAATGTAGGGAGTGTGGTGCTTTCCACATTGATGCCTTTGAAGCCTGTTGGATGCTTTGCACAGCTCTAAACCCTGGGATGAGATGAGCTGCACTAAGAGAGGAAGAGTTTGCAAACAGTAATTTTCACTACGGCACTGGAGGGAGTAAGCAGGATCAACTGGAGCTTCCCAAATGGGTTTGCTGTTCTGTTGCTGATAATGGGCTTATTTTGTCCTTCCCAATTATGATGCACTCATGGAAAGGTTAAGCAACTTGTGGCTAATTTGCATAATTTAATTCCCTCCCCCAGTTTGGAAATTAAAACAGAAGAGGATTTTTGGAGTCATGAGATCTATGGCATTTTGAAACAGACTTTAATCAATTCTTACCTTTCATTTGCTTATTGCGACCTCTAAACTGCTGATGCTTTAATAAAAATTTCACTACTATTTCAGAAACGACAGAATTGCACATACAGCCAGCGAAGTTAAGACCCATTCATGCGATAATCCTTCTTGCACAACCCTGCATATAATCCTGGTAATTATGGGCAAAAATGAAGGTATTTATATCTTTTCAAACTTCCAAGGCTATTTCCCTGTCTTCTGACAACTAAAGGGTCAAACAGTCATTGACTCACAAATGTGGAACAGCATCTTCTGGCAAGAAAAACTGATTTTCCTCACTATGCTGAGGATAAAAAGGCCAATTAAAGGTGAAACTGCCGACAACTCTGAATACAGTGTAGAATTTACACAACACCATGCCATGGCTTGCAAAGTTTTGCATAATGAACAAGGCAACTGCGCTTATCAACATGCCTCTCAGTTCCTTCCAGTTGTCTTACATGTCCCAACGTGGCTGATCCCTACATTGTGAGTGGGCTTGGAAAGCTCAAGGGAGAAGTATAGGCCCTGGGCAGCACCGTAGCCTTTCTCCATCCCAAACCTTAAAACACAGTCAGCAGACTTCTGCTATTTAGTCCATAGCTTTTCATGTCAGAGCTTCAGGATTGTGTGAGGCCAGAGATATTCTCTTGGTAAGAAAAGTTGGCGCAGAGCAAGAAGTAAGCAGCTGAAAAACTCCAGCCTCATCACAAGGTAAAACTGCCATTGGAAGTAAAAGGGACCTGGCATGCAAGTGTGCAAAGGAATCTGGTGTGGCTTACGCAGCAAAAGGTAGTGTGGGAGTAATTCCAGTCTGTTCGTTTTTTTAGTTACTTAGGACTTGTTCATGCAATGTTTGGGAGGGATCAGAGGCTCTGCTAACAAAGTGTGCTGTTGCTCTTCCTTTGATGTACACAGGAGGTCACAGAATCAACAGCATGTGTTTGGCTTCACTGAGGAACCACTGAACATGTGAAGCACAGCAACAGATTGTCTGGCGAGACTGTGTAGTCTCCAGTTCTGGATGTCTTTGAGGATAGATGAGACAAACAGCTATCAGGAATGACTTAGGTGCAATTCTCTCTGCCTTGAGGCAGGGAGATGCCCTGGGTGAGTTTTTCCAGCTCTGCTCTCTTCTGCACCTATGATAAGTATTTCCAGAACTGGGGGTCAAGCCCAGAGCTGTTGTTTCCACCAGCCAGCAAAAACATCACCCAGGATTTCAATGTGGTACAAAATACTGCCAGACCGTTCTCACCACCCCAATGCCATGGCTAAACAAGCAACTGCTCATCCCATCATCACCCTCCCAGAACCCTCGTGTGACACTGTGGCAACAGGAGAGAATTAAATAGAAAAATGTGTATGGGGCACAGCTACACTATGCAAATGTCACAAATATAGTGCAGATGATAATAGCATCTATTGTATTCTATGGCTGGGACTTAGGAGCCTGGCAAGACCCCAGTGGAGCTGGAAACATAAGGATCAGAAAAATGCAGAGATGCCAAAAAAGCCCTGTTGGGACAGTGTGGCTGGAGTGTTGAGGTATATATGTTCTTCCTGTGAGATCAGGAAATGCTTCTGTACCTGAGGAGATGTCAGTTTGCCACATGGGCTGCTTGTATTTGCAGTCACAGGTTTGCTGAAGCAGAGCTGGGCTTTTATCACTCAGATAGGTGTAAGCACCATCCAAGAGGGCACGGGAAAGAGGAGAACAGAGGCTGCCGTACTGTTCGCCTCTTGCAGGACAAACCTTGACTTCTACTGCTCTACATGGAGGCACTGATGCTCCCACCCCACCAGCCTGTCTGTCCCTCACCGGATGGTCAGTTAATGAAGACTATCAGAGTCAATGGCTTCACTGGCTTCTTCAACTGGACAACAATTTTATTTTTTTGTAAGAAAATTTATTTCTGAGGGGATATTTACTTGAATCTGGGATTGTGAGGACTCAGAATATTTTGGCCATATGTGAGGAAAAAAATGGGTATACTAAAGCAATCTAAGGGTAAGAATAAGCTTTTTATACTGGTAGACTATTGATTGACACTGTGTGTGCAGATGCCAGATAATAATAAGTCAAACATCAGTTTCTCTTTAAATAGGCTGAGCAATTTAAAGCAGCTCCTCTAACATATAATTTAAAGGGGTTGGAAGGTTTCTCCCAACAACAAACACTGGTGTGCTTTTCTGTAATAAACCATGTTTTTTCTACTGGGAGTGGGTCATTCTTGCTCTCAAAATGAGAAACTTAAAATCCGCAGCCACTTACCTACTAAAGTGCAGTAAATATTCATTCACAGAGGTTAATGTATTATTAATATCATAGGATAGACATCTTAATATATTTATAGAGATATTCTGTACACTTGTGCTAGAACATATGGGAAATAATTATTTAGCTGAAGGCATACAAATACTGTCCAGATTCTTAATCAATACTGATCATCATTACAGCCCTATACAACAGACCAGACCTTACTACCAATGAATTCTGGCTTTTAATCTGGATTGTTGAAGTATTCATAAATCTGTTTCACATCTTCAATCCAGTAAAAAACTGAAGTCACAACCTGCAAGACATTTGAGATTTATTCTTTCGAGCTTCCAACGATGAGATCACTACAATCTAAGGCAAGGTGGGTGGCTAATAAATCTGTTACTGATTTGCACATAGATCGTGTTGTTGCAGTGCTAATTTGCAAAGAAAACAAGCTGCAACTGTATGCAAAATGGCGTGCTGTGGTTGTAGATGGAAAATAATATCCTTAAAATCCTTAATGGTATGTAATTCTAGATATAAAGTGTATTGTGAAGGCTAAAAGCCTGTGCCACATGGCCAGAAGCAATGTAAACACAGAAGAGCGAGTTAGGATGTTCAGACCGCTTGTAGGAAAGGGATGTGTTAGGAGCAGTAAACAAGAAATGGACTTATCTATAGGGCCATAGGCCTCAGCTCATCTAGGAAAAAGAGGTATACCTATGGAGATAAGGAGGTCATTACTGTGAGAAGGACAGACAAGCAGCTCTTAGATTAGAGAAAGGGAACTGAAGAGGAAAACAGCTCCTGTATGCATTAAAGAAGTAATGTGGCAGGCAACCTTGTGAGAAAATAGCTATATTAAGGACTAAACAACAAAGAATTACAGGTTTTCAGGAGTGACTGATGTCAGTGCATGCCTGAGGGAATAATAGGACAAATAAAGTGAGTTCCTCTTTACTGGGATCTATTTTAAGTTAAACAAGATGGAGTCTTACAGCTCCTTTGGGGTGGACAAGCTGCAGATAGGTGATCCGTGTTTGTAGTTTTAAAGCTGTGTGCATCTAGCTTGCACATGGAGGCTTGCCACCCAGAGTGATTCTATGGAAGATGCCTGAGATGACTGTGCCTTCCCTTAAAATTGTCAGCCAAACTCACTCCATCTGCATTACAGCAGTGTGAATTTGGTTTGAAAGAAGAACTGGTACCCATGTGTCTCAGTTGGTTCTTTCTCAGACAGGAATATTTTAAACAGAAATAATTTTATGAAGGCAGATTTCCAAGGGTTAAAAAAAAAAAAAAAATCAGAATCATAGAACCTCTCAAAGACCTTTCAGGTCCATCAGGTCTGGTCTTTAGGAAGAAGCAAGCAACTGAGAAAAAAAAAAAAAATCACTGGTATCTCTCCTGGCAGAATAATCCAAAACTGTGTGGGTTCCAGACTGTCAGATTTGTCAGCAACATTGTCATTGATGTCTGCTTGCAATGCACTGCCTCATACAAGTCAGCTATGTGCCAGCAGCCTGTGTGGGAGAGAAAAGTCTGCCTACACATGACTGTGTGTAGAAACATAAAACATTATGGCATCTAGAGTCACTGGTGCCCATCTTTGGGTTGTCCCAACACTTTTATTCCCAGCTGGTTATGAAATAGCTTATTACAAAATGCACACACACAATGGAGCTATATGAGTTAAAGATGTATTTCCTCAGCTGTATGCTTTCATACCAGGTGTTGATTTGGTTTTTAGACCCTCTCTGTATCCCAGATTCCCTGAAGCTTAAGCTGAAACAGTTTTAGTTGTGTGTTTCTATGGGATCACTGGTGTAAGGTGATTCATTTATTTTCCAACAACATAGACCACTGTCGCCTTGACAATGCATAAAGAACATTCTCAGGCTAGAGGGCTTCTCAGGGGTCTGCTGAGAGAGGCCCCTTCCATGCTTTCTCTTGGGACTCTGATACAGCCTTGTGTAAAATAGCATTTTTTTCTTGCCTTGATTCACAATCATCACAGCATTAAAGTATCATATTTGGGAAGGTTACATTTAAAATAAAGCACTTTAAAAGAATAATTGAACACAGATATGCATTGAAGCTGTCTGTGAGATTGTCCAATTCAGAATGAAATCAGGACTTTCAGCCTTCTTCCTACTGAACAATCATTTGTGTTACAAAATCCAAAGTTCTGTTTGGCCCTGCTAGGTGGTGTATCTTCAGGAGAGCTGTGAGCCTGAAATTCAGTGAAGAGTAGAGCCAGTGTACATCTGTGGTGGTTTTACCCAACTGAGCAGCTGAACTCCACCACAGCCACTCTTTCTCCCCTCCTCCCTAACATGAAAGGGGGAGAAAATATGATGGAAAGGACTCAAGGGTTGAGATAAGGACAGGGAAATCACTCAACAGTTATCATCACAGGCAAAACAGACTCAGGATAGGGAGATTAATGTAATTTATTACCTATCACTAACAAGCTAGAGCAGTGAGAAACTAAAAACAAACTAAAGAGACCTTCCCCCCATCCACCCTCTTCTCCCCCTGAGCGACGCAGGGGAACAGGGAATGGGGGCTGCAGTCAGTCCCTGACACTTCATCTCCGCCGCTCCTTCACGGTCCCTCTCTGCCCCTGCTCCACATGGGGTCCCTCCCACGGGATGCCGTCCTTCCCGAACTGAGCCTGCGGGGGCTGCCCACAGGCAGCAGCTCTTCAAGAACTGCTCCCACATGGCTCCGTACCACCGGGTCCATCCCCCAGGAGCAAACTGCTCCAGCACGGGTCCCCCACGGGCAGCAGCTCCCCCCAGACCCCCTGCTCCTGCATGGGCTCCTCTCCACGGGCTGCAGCTCCGGCCCGGGGCCTGCTCTTGCAGGGGCTCTCCATGGGCCGCAGCCTCCTCCAGGCCACATCCACCTGCTCCACCAGGGGCTCCTCCACAGGCTGCAGCGTGGAGATCTGCTCCGTGTGGGACCCATGGGCTGCAGGGGGACAGCCTGCTCCACCAGGGGCCTCTGCACAGGCTGAAGGGGAACTGCTGCTGCGTGCCTGGAGCACCTCCTGCCCTCCTGCTGCACTGACCTTGGGGTCTGCAGGGCTGGTTCTCATTCCTCTCTCCCAGCTGCTGTCGTGCAGCAGTATTTTTTTTTTCCCTTTCTTAAATCTGCTTTCACAGAGGTGCAAACAACATCGATTATTGGCTTGGCTCTGGCCAGCAGCAGGTCCTTTTTGGAGCTGGCTGAAACTGGCCCTTATCTAACACGGGGCAACTTCTGGAGTCCTCACAGAGGCAACTACTGCAGCCCCCTGCTACCAAAACCTTGCCACATAAACCCAAAACAATAATATTCAGTCTTCACAGGAACAAGCTTCAGAAAGATACAAATGCTCGATCCACTATGTGCAAATCTGTTCAGCAGAAAGGTAATCTCATAGGCATGGCTCCCTGGCATCATGCATGGAGCTGCTTAGGGAAGGCAGAATGTTTTCTTAGGCGACTGTACTTCTCACCTCTTGCATCATGGAGGTCCCTCTTTTCATCATTTAAGGTCAGGCAGTATGCAGAGCTACAGCATGCTCACAGCTTGTGGGGCTTGCAAACTGAATGTAATATTGTGGGAAAGCAAGGGAGGTAGGATGACCTTGGAATTAATTTTTTAAACAAACAAAAAGTCTTTTTGTTGCCAGCCTCAAACATTTGCTTGCCATTACTCATCGTCCTGTATTCCTTCAAGCTATGAAATGGGTTAAAATATGGCTTTGAAATATAGTCACTGGTGGAATCTCTTTCTTTTGCTCACTTCTTCATGTTAATTGGGTGGTTATTGAGCTTTTATGGTGTGTGCACTGAAGTTTTGCCTTGTCCGAAACTCCCCCACTGACCACATGTGATTAAAACCACAATGGCTTTGGGCTGCAACTTAAAAGAAGGGAGAATTTCAAGTACTGCTGGAGAAGCAATGATGTGGTTTGTCACTGAACTTTTCCAGGTCACATTTCCTCTTCCTATCACTGCCAAACTCCCTCTAGCTCCTAATAACTTGCCCAGAAATGTCCCTCCTTTGACCTCCCTCCATGCAGTGAAGGGCCCTTGCATTACAGAAACTCCAGGATATCTCCTACTAGAAACTCTAGGAACGGGGGTGGAGGGGGGTGGGGGGGTGGGGAAGGGAAGGATTAGTGATTTATTGCTAGGCACATAATGGCAGTGGCAGTTTTCAAGGATTACAGAGGATTGTTCAAAGTCACAGAAGAAATAAATGCCAGATCCTAGTCGCACTGCCAGTGCATTGCAGGCCCTGCAAAAGCCTGGTTGCTGAAAGTAACTAGAAAGGAAGACTTATTTTGACTTCAGCACAGACTCAGTAGATCTCAGTGATACAGGCATTCCTACAGTGTGCTTATCACAATACACTCAAATGAATTCAGCAGACATAACATTATATTTTGCCTAGTATTTAAAGTTCATGAGGCAATTTTCTTGAACTGCTCCTGTATTAAATAGTGAGGAGAAAGCTGATCAGCGAAGCATTCAATCAACAAGCAGTTTCTAATAATCTGTTCTGGAAGATAAAACAAAAGCAGCCAAATAGACAAATCCTATCTCCAGCAAACAACTGGAATAGCTGATTTATATTCTGGGAGATTTCTTAGGAGCATGGGATTTACTAAAAAGTGCTCTCCTTTTGTTAAGCCACAGAACCGCTAAGAAATTTATAGTCATAGAAACAGCCAAAACATTGAAATGGCTGAACCTCTTCCCAGCCCCACACTCTTTCCTATAATTTTTGAGAACAGGGTATACAGTTGCAGGCTGTGTTGTATTTTGCAATGTTCACTCACGATCATGTGTTCAAGAGTTATTCCACTGCCCCCAAATGCAATTCCATATGCATTGAGCCACACAGAAGATCTCCCCTCGGTGTACACAAGGGCTTTTTCTCCCCGTGAAGAGCTGTACCAGAACAGGCTGGCACATGGAGCTGGGGTGAGGAGCACTGGTGTTGTACACTGCTTTATTCCTTTCAAAACCAGATACATGAGTTGCAGTAAGAACATCTGCTGTGTAAAACCATACTAACATACCAAGAACATTTCCAAGAATTTCAAACTTAAAAATAAAATCCAAAGCAAGTTTGTGTCTCACTGTTGATTAAAAAACAAAACAAAACAAAACAAAACCAACAACAAAAAAGTAAACACAACAAAAGAAATTATGCAAATGCCTGTGTAGATTAGGGGCAGCCCTCTGGCTCTTGGTGAATTTCCCTCAGCATTCTGAAGTTTGGGTCCACCAGTTCCAAATCAATGCAAAACACTTCACACCCTCGGCAGCCCTTTCAGGGAGCAGAGCATTTCTCCTGGTTCTGACTTGCAGTCCAGCATGGCAGCTCAGCCATCAGCCCTGTATTCTCTGGACCAAGCTCAGATGGAGCCACAGTCTCTTCCCCAGGGACTGAACACACCATCTTTTTACATTATTTCTGCATTTTTCATCATCAGCTTTCCCATTCATTTAAGAAATTCATCCCCCCATGCATTAAGTAGAAACGGGTTGGCAGTGGAGGTGCAGACCTGGATGTGGTTCTCAGCTGTAATGCTGGCTCCAAGTCTTCTTTCCTGTGTCAGGTCCTTCCTGATGACCCAGTGCTCCACATCAGCAAAGCACTTAAAGCTATATTGAAATCTGTGTATTAATCACATGTCTGAAGTGACATTCAGCTGGGCTGACATCTACATTGCTTGTCTAGACTGCACCATCTTCAGCTACCCTCCCATCTGTCTGTCTGTCCAGCACCTAGACGAAAAAACTCCTGAAACTCCTGAAGTAGAGAATATTAAATCTCATAGGAACCACACACTTTGATCCCACCTATAGGATTGATACAAAAAAGTGCATGTAATTAGCATTTGATCATATGTCACTTAACAGCTACATGTCAGACAGCCATTACTGTCATTTTGTTAGCAGCCTGCCTTGCTCTAAAAATAGAGGGTTTTTCTATTACTTTCTTTATTTTCTTTATTTTTTTCTCTTTGCAGTAAATGTTACTGTAAACAATTAATAAGTCCAATTAGTGTGTGTGTGCGGGGCGGGAGGGGGGAGGGAGGGGGTGTTGGAAACCAGCAGCTGTCTTTTCACAGGTTTTCCTAAGCTGCTGCAGGGGCCAATCATATCATATAAATGTGCATATTAACAAAGGTTCATTAAGCAACTCTGTCTTTCTAAGCCTCTGGAAAAGAAGCAAAGCAGAGACAAGCCTTAGAAGTAAGCACACTGTGTTCTTTACTAAATTTGACATACTGAAATCAGCAGCTTTTTAATAATCTACATTTAAGATGCAAATGTATCTTTTTTTGATAGGAAAATCTAATGTATGAATAAAGATTCCAAATCGTTTTATGATAGTTTCTTGATCGCTGTTGGCAAGGGGGGAATTATCATGCTAACAGCCTCATTCAGGGAAAGCCATATGCCTGAAATGGAGACAACGCTGAAGTTACAAAGTTTAGCAAGATTAAATTACATGGAGGAAGGTTCATTTAAAATAGAGACTAATTAATGACCTCAGAGGTAACCCCACCAGCTACCACACTGGTTAGAGAGGTGAATCCTATTAACAACCTCTTAAGTGCAGTCTCCAATTACTAGTCTTTTCAGCAGCTTTATGGTGTAAGAGAAATGACTTCAGGCCCCTGCTCCCATCACAGGGTCATCTCGTTTCACTTTCAGTCTGTACTACAAAATGATAGTCCTATGGGCAGCCTCTGACAGCCAAGAGGCTATTTCAATATTGCCAGAGCACAGCAAGACATTTTCATTTGAAATGCAAAAACTGTAGAGTGGCAGTTCAGTCACTCTGTCACATAGGTTGCTAAAACTGTAGAACTGCTCTTTCCCATGGATTAAACACACAGCCAATAGCCTTAGACTATTTTCAATCTTATATAAGGGAGGCAAGTTTCTGAGGAGAGACCAAATCTTTTATTCAAGTAACAAACATAGCTGGGAAAAAGGACAAGATATTAGGCACACAGGCCTTTGGGAAAGATTAAAGAGCCAGCAGGTTTGCTCAGTTTTTCCAGCTATATGAGCTGGCTAATAAAAGATACTACTTGTCTCTATGAAATTTGCCTCTTAAGACCATTGTGGCTGCTGTTGCACTATTATTTGAAACTGCTATTACGAAGTAAGATACAAGGGGACAGATACGCAGGCAGAAATGGGCTATGGCCATGTGGCTGCTTGGCTGCTTGGTAATCTGAGACTGCCTTGTCCCACTAATTAGTGTGTAATAGCTGTGTATGCTGGCTCACTTTGGGATGTCTTATCAAAGGGGGAGAAAGAACCGGGTTTAATTTAGCTATACAGAGGGACTGCATCTGTTTTCTCAGCCACTGAAGGATTATAATTGTTTCTAGATGACAGCAGGTCACATGCGTATAGGCTTTTTAATTATAACTGAAATTTCTCTTCAACCTAGGGAAATAATTTAATTTCAACATTATTATTATTATTATTTGGCTTCATTTTAACTCCCCAACTCTTTTTGCCGTCTTACTTGCAACATAAATCTTTTCCCTTTCCACAAAACAGATTTTCTTTGTTCATCTCTGTCACTGGTTTCTTTTTTGATTCACGCAACAATTACATAGTTCAGGTTTAAAGGTTATGAAAACTGTGTTTTGGCATTCAACCAGTCTCATCTCTGGAAACATTAGTCAAATACTCGTTTAAAATTCCCTCCGTAGAAGGAAACATTGCCATCTAGGTTTCTGTCTGTATTTTAAATTTTCTATCTCTTTCCTTATCTGACCAGATCTTGCTTTGCCCATTTCAGTATGCTCAAATCTCATGATGGTGCAGGGCTTACAGCGTTATGCCATGACTTGAGATGCTCTGTTTTGTTCTGGAGATCAGCCATAACTTGTCTGTTCTGTATAACCTTGTTTTCATGTCTTTGCACAGCAAAATATGTCAAAATAAAAGTGACCCATTAGAAAGAGGGTGACATTATGAAGGAGTACAGGATAGAATACAGAGGAGAAGGAAAAATTAATGTTCTCAGGCACAAAGATAGCCCAACATAAAGCTGATGGTTCGCTGTACCGCTTTCCACATCTTCTCAGTTATCCCAGAGAAAGCCTTCTCTGCCACCAGCAGCTAAAAGGAGTAGGCTAGCCAGCACAAAGGGAAACCTGGACTGTCCTGGGGGAAGAAATGGGCAGCAAGGAGAGTATTCATATGAATCTAACAACTTTTTGAAACAAACAGGTGAAAAGAAATAATTCTGGAAAATATAAAAAGATGCATATATAAATATATGCAATATCCAATATATCCTAGAGGTCTGAGAAACCTAAAAGGCAATTGGGCAGTTGTAGAACTGCTATTATCCTTTTGCTGGCCAAGTTAAGCCTTAAGGAATGGCGAGTGGAGTTAATTGATTCAAGGCCCTAATGTTGATCAAGAAAGTTATCAAGAATGTGCAAGAAATGAAAAAGAAAGTGTCATGGTATCTTCCTAATGAAGGGAATCACAGCTGGTTATCCCACTGGTGGTCAAAAGAAGGATTCCAGAGAGTCCTAAGGAAAGCTGTCCCTCCCTGATCTTCAGTCCATGGGTCCTGAACAAGTGATAGATGTTGGCAAGAAGATTTTAGTCATGACTGGAAGCAAGCTTTCTGGCTATCCTTTATGGTCATTCACTGTCAGATGGTTAACACTTGTTCAACAGATCAGGGTAAAGCAGGTGACCCAATGTCTTCCCCTTTTTCTCACCTGGGCAGCCCAAATGGGGTGGTTCTCATGGTGGGAAAAAATCATACCACTGGCATTTGAAGACTTGCTGTAACCCTGCTAAGTGACTCCTCAATTGCAACCACAACCTCAGTAAAAGCAAGGTCTGCATGCAGACTCTGTGGTCTGGAAATACAAGCCAAGAAGTGCTGTGGATTTCACACGAAGAACTTTATAACACATTTAACAACTGTGAAGGCTAAAAACTAGGTGTAAGAGGCTAAGCATGCCTCAGATGAACCTGAGATTTAGTTAGGCATGTGAATGAATCAGTAGATGAGACTTTGAAACCAGACCCTATTTCTGAGGTAAGTTCTTGGCTGGAGAGGGTTGGTTGAACACTTAAACCTGGAAATATGGAATGTGTTCCCCATGCCAAAGGTCATGTACATTCTGGACCACCCTCATCTCCTTGGATGACAGCAACTGAAATGCAGCCGAAGGACAGATCTATCATCCAGTGTGCACAACAGCCTTTTGTACTCAAGGAGAAAGATCACAACCCGGGAGTGACAGTACTTGCTAACTTCTTCCCCTCTCTGTCGTCTGTGGAGCAAGCACCACAGAGGTTTGCTCACCCCAAGGACAGGATGACCCATCAGATTTCGGGTTCCCCTTTCCAGAGCAGAGCATGACAAACTGTGGCTGGAACCGGAGACCCATCTCAACTCCCACAGTGAAATTACAAAGATGCTCTCAAAGAGCAGAAATCTCTTGTTCTCAGAAGACGGTAATCTGAGCTATTGGAGGAAAAACAAATTCCACCAATAGGTGAAAGCTTAGAAGTTAGAAAGTAACGAGTGACTCATCTCCATGCCCAGTTTGCAAAGACTGATGTCTTAGATGGAAAGATGACCATCAGGACCTTGATCTAGCTTTCTAGGAGAAAATAATTAGTCAATCAAGGGACTAATCATTTGTTGTTTCTGCTTAGCATTATTAGTATTTTATGATGTGTATGTGTTTTATGATTTTGTGATGTGTAGGAACTGGCTGAAGTATGAGGGATGGTGGTACAAACTAGTTTTTCAGATAAGTTTCTTGAAGTTAGGATGAATGAATACAATGTTGTCTATAAGGAAAAAGAGGCAAGGAAGTTAAGGAAGAGACACACTGAAACAAAGTGACAGCAGTTTTTATGTCTGTAGCTTGTTGGCCACATAAGGCAGGCTACAAGAAAGCTGGATAAGGGCTTTGAAATTTAAAGCAACGCCCTTTGGATGTGCATCTAGCCTGGAGCAGCTGGCTAAAATGTAGCCATGTAATCTGGGAAATTGCCTGCTTGGATTTTGCCAGATAACTCTGGGGAGATTTCAGACAGTTGCATACATATGTCTACAGTAAACGGTCAAAATGGGTCTTTGGAAGTATGGATATAAACCTTAAAACTCTGGCAAAAGCAAAAAGAAAAAAAACACCTTGCTGTTCCAGTAGGTGTTACATTCTATGGAAAGTGCTCACGTAGCTTTTGGAAAAGAGGATGGGACATACTGAGACCTCCCAGTTTGATCACTGACAACACATAGCAAAAGATGCTGTTTTGAACACATAAAATAACGAGAAGCAACTGAATGCTAGTTCATAAAATGTTTCCTCTAGGGTCATCCACAGTATTGCCAACAGTAAAGGAAAAAAGTATTTTGGAAATCTAGACAGGTAATGTGGATCAAGTAATACAAACAGTGTGTGTGAGTGCACATCTTTCTGGCTGACATACCCATGTCACATGGAGAAGTGGAAGCCCAAAATAATAAACAACTGCCAACTATTTTATCTGTAATTTTGGGTGGGAGGGCCTGTTAATCACATAATAGATAGTGTGCTCTGTCTCAGATATGGTATTACTTCAAAACAATAGACTTGCACTTTTCTGTCATCAACCTGCTTTGCTCTCAACATGAACGAGCTGCTTCTGATCATGTAAAATCACCTTTTATAATGTATTCTGTACTGATTGTGTAATTAAATGTTTATTTGTGAATGTGGAACTGAAAGGGAAAATGACAACATCCATAATGATTTTACTACACCATCTGCAGAGCAGGTTAAAGAATAGCAAAAAGAAATTGGAATCACCCTTCTGCAAGAAAAAAATGAGTGCTTTGCCTTTCAAAGAAGGATGGTGGCTTGAGCAGGAGAAAATGCAGTAGCATATTACCTCTTTATGAGAAGAGCAGATTGCAAGTAATGTCTGGGATTTTAAACAAATGTAAAAAGGAAGGAAAATAGTCAGGTTCTGGGGACAGAAAGATCCACAGGCACCAGTAACATCACTGTCACCATTGCCTAGTAAAAAATCTGGTGAAGAGATTCAGGTAACTCTGGATTTTCCTTTGTTGTTTAGTCATTTACAGTAAAGCAGAATTTCCATTTGTCACCTCCAGTTCTTAACATTCTGGGATCCAGGTGATTCTGCATCACACATTGAGATTTTACAAATTATTGTTGCTTAATTAAAGCAGTTGTTTTAAATTATTTGGTGCCCACTGTGTAACTGATAAACTAATACAATGAAAATACTGAGCACTTCAGAATAGCCATCCATTCTACCAGTTTAGTGTGATACAAAGAAATATTTGCTAAGAGGAAAGTTATGTGAGGAGACACTACTATTTCTATCTGAAATAACATCCCAGGTATTTTAGTGAATTGCTGCTACTTGTTTCTTTTCACTACTCAAATCTAAACATGTAAAATGTTTGTCCTGGACATTTTTGGTATCCGATTTTTTTGCTGTTTGAAGAATTTTGTTTTAGATTTATTTTTGTGTTGAAGAAGGATAAAGCTTTGGATCATGTCTGCAGACAGACACACAAAACAACATCCGATACAATCAATTGAAAAATTTTGATGTTAATGTTGTAAATCAGGTATTTGGATGGAAGCTGTCTTTGGGATTGACTCTGTCCTATTGTGTGTCATCTATGAGCACATCAGGAAACGCCATTTCAGTTTTACATAGTACTGAAGACCTGTCCTAATCACACACATCATTTTCCTCTCCTCTCCTCTCCTCTCCCTCTTAAACCTTCCTGTTCTTTTCCATACCCACACAACCTGCCCCTACTTCCCAATTTACACTAATTTTTTCCTTCTTTTTCTGCATTGTATGGTGATTGTACATCACCAGTAAAGAACACAAATCTCTTTTCTCTCAGTTTCTAAGCTTTCTCCCATGGTAGTCTCCAGCTGTGAGCTGAAATTGTAGGGAAATTTGGTTCAGCCATTACAGCCATGGTAACAATACTTGTTTACTCCATGAAGCTTTCTGTACCATCAATTGAGGGGATAAAAGAAAGGGCTATGCTCAGGGCAGAAGAACTCTTCAAATGCTTTAGCTTCCAAACTCTAACAAGTCTTTTATGAGTATGTATTGACTGAATTAAAAAATCAAAAGCCACCAGGTGAATAAAAGATAGACACTTCACATTGTAAGACCCGACCTAATTTTCAAGTCCCTCTTCCCAGCTCTAGTGGCATACCAGTTTGCCAGCAAAACATATGCACTTTTTTTTTCCAGACAAAATTAAAGTATGTTTTTGTTTTTCTTTTTCTCTTTGTTCTCAGAGATGCAAAGACTATTTTAACTAAAGCTTAAAAAAAAAAAAAAAAATCATCTTGAGGGCAATTCTGGCAAGAGAAATTACATCCTGAACTTGTTTGCTCTAAAAACTGCAAAAAAGATCTAATGGAATTTGCCAGGCAGCTTTCACTAGAGACAGTGATAACAAGTACACAGCAAGCACCTAAAGTTCATTTTCTTCACCTATCATCTAATACACACTTAATGTGTATTGTTTTGTTGTCCTGTGCCTCAGAAAAGTAATTGCTTAAAAGTTAAAGCACAATTGATAAATTAAGGCACAGAGTTAGATCTGTGTTCAATCCTACTTACAAAAGTAGCTTTCCATCTCACCTTTATGGACTTGGGAACTCCACTTCATGCGAAGTTTAGTGTTCCTTAGGGATCTGTAGAAAATCTTTCCTTTCCTCCTTGTAGCCATCTATCTGTTAAGAATGTAAAGTCTCTGAGAAATGAATTACCATACATTGTTTCTTCATAATGCAAAGAACAGTGGAGACACCAGCCATTAAAGAATTGTTAATAAATAAAGCCACCTTAGCTGGTTTCAAAAATCAAGAATTCACTAACTTTATGAGCAGTAACATTTATGCAGCTTGGCTCTTCACCTTGAATTGTAAATAGATTTTGACTATTACCTCCATACATCATTACCACCCTGTTACAACAGAACATAAAATTGAGGTATATTGAATCACTATTTCTTTTTGATCAGAAAATAATCATATATTTACTGACTGCAGCAGCACTGTTATTAGTGTAAATGAGATAAATGTATACAGCAGTGACAACATGAACCCATAAAACTGGAAATATCCTGGGGAAACTGTGCAGTATATGCAGCTATGCAATGTTTTAATGAGCTACCATTAATTGCAGTGCTGCTTTCTGTTATCCAGATAATAGGATGCAACTGAAAGCAATGGCAATATCTCCACCATAGTTGTCAAGTCACGCCAATCAAACAGCAGGGGTATGAGAACAGAGGGATTTCTATCTTATCTGCTAGCTGTTTCCAAGGTACCTTTCAAAAAGGAATCAACACTTAAAGAACAGGTAGTAGTTGAAAGCTGATGGCCACTTCTTGGAAAGAAAATATGCCTGCTGTATTATTAGAGGCTATACATTTAGAAGCAATTGTAGAGAAGACTAACATATAGAAGACTAAAACTGCTCTGTGAGAAAGGTGAAAACTTGACACCACCCTCTATGCAGAATTTTGCTTAATATGTGATGTAAATATTCTAAAAAATCCCGCTTTGTGTTCTCTAAAGTTCAAATAGAAAAAACATCCTCAAAGGCAATCTGAAATTATAAGAGGATGAACACAGAAGAAAGCTCTTATTTCCTATGAGTGGCTGTTGTAAATCAAGGTTTTGCTATCCAGTAGAATATGCTTTCACTCCAATATTTGCTCATGCCTTCATCAGAACAAAACCTAAACCAAAACATAAAATCTGCAAAGTTGAAATACAGATTACCTGTGCTTTTTTTCATCTAATTTCTTATCTTCCTCTTTTCTTTTTATGTAATCATCTCCTATGACACCTGACACATTTTGAATTGAAACAAAAAAGAGCTTTGTGCTGATAAACAGAATGTCATAGTCTATCAAAATGCTTTTACTACTTGATAGAAAAATTTTGTTCAGTTCTTCCACAAGAACTGGCACTTTCAAAAGCCACTCATATTATACTAGTAAAGCAGACTCTCAGAGTGTTTTTGAATGATTCTACGTGTTATCTAAAGAAAACAGGTGTAATTAATCTGAAGGAAAAAGTTATGTTAGACAACTATGGTTTGTCTGGACAATTAAAAAATATCTTTTAGCAAAACAGAATGAAACCAGTTAGCTTGCTCTTCACTTGAAGGTTGAATGCTGTTGATTACTTCTGACCTGCTTTTGCACGTCTTTCTTATACTTCTTTCTTCTATTAAGTTATTTTCTTCACTGTTAAGTTTTAGATAGAGAAGCGAGTCCTGAATAAAAAATCAGCGTTGATTTATTTGGAAAAGAAAGTAATGTAAAGAAAGACTGAGAGAGTTGTGATTGTTCGGCCTGGAGAAGAGAAGGCTCCGGGGAAACCTTATAGAAGCCTTCCAGTGCCAAAAGGAGGCCTACAGGAAGGCTGGGGAAGGACTCTTTGTCAGGAAGTGGAGTGATAGGACAAGGAGTAGTGGCTTTAAACTAAAAATGGATAGATTTAGATTAGATATCAGGAAGGAAGTCTTCACTCAGAGACTGGTGGGGCACTTGCACAGGCTGCCCCATCCCCAAAGGTGTTCAAGGCCAGGCTGGATGGGACTTTGAGCAACCTGGTCTGGTCAGAGGTGTCCCTGCCCATTTCAGGGGGGTTGGAATTAGATGGGCTTTAAGGTCCCTTCCAACCCAAACCATTCTGTGATTTTATGATGAGTATCTGCACCCTTTGAGGGGAAACCTTTGTATATTTCAGCTCTGCTGTAGGTGATGGGCCAAGAACAAATAGAAAACCACTGGTATCATTGCCAGTTAGGGCTGAAGCCTGTCTGTCTGGAGAGGGAGTGCTGTGGCATCTGCAGGTGAAGCCCACTCTGGGGGTTGAAGCTGGCATACTGGGTTCACCTCCTTAATCTGCCACAGCCTTACTGCATGAATCAGAAAAGATTCTGCAGAGGTTTTATTTTTCTTCTAAATGAGCAATAGAGGTTTACATGCTGTAAAAACCCAGCTGTCCTGTATCTCTCTCTTGTCTCACTTCTCCTATTAAACATGAAAAGCGCTTCCTCACCACCCAGTATTTGCTTACCTTCCAGGGATGTTGTAAGGGGAGCTACACTAAAAATTACAAGGTACAGTAGGAAAGGAGTTGCATTAGTAAGAGATAGACAGAGGGATGAATATTATCCCTGAGGAGTAAAAACACCTGCCATTCCTGTGACAGCTACAGAAACTACTGCAATATATTTAGTAGCTTACACAATAGAAAATAAAGCTATTAAAGTAGGGGGAAGCTGGCCAACAGATAAGCGCAGAGACTGTTCAAATGCAGGTTTTTATTTGGACGTTTGACATCTTTGCATTATTGCTTTTTTTTTTTTTTTTTTTTTTAAACTTTACAAAGCACAATCATTCTCTGTTATATGAATTCTGGACTATAATGCTGTCTGACTTTCAAAACATAACATCCACTCACAGAAATAGGGACTTAGATCCACGTGTTACACAGCACTAACACAAAGTCCAGCTCAGCATTATCAGTGGTGTACTGGTCTTCTTGTCACTATTTTGAGTTATACCTGTCAGATGAATTGGGACTGGTAGTGAAACTGGTGGGGAAACAGGCGGGTCAGCTGGATATCCCACAGATGCTGGCTAAACAGGGACCACCACAAAAGCCATGTCAGCTACCAGGAGCCTCCACACCTAAAGCCAAGGGACCTCTCTTCATTTGTAGTTAGAAGACTGACGTCTGTAGATAGGATTTGCAATGGGTTCAGTATTCCTCCTAAATCAACTGGAAGTGGCCTGGAACACGATGTATGCACTGACCGGTGGTTACATTTGTAGAGGGAAAGCTTTTGGAGAGCCCAGGGGCCCAGTACCTGACCCATGTGCTACACAAAGAATCTGAAATGGCCCACATAGTGGACTCCTCCTGACTGAATGAGGATTTTTCACAGATATTATTTTGTGTCTAGTGGAATGAAAACATTTGAGAGAATCACAGACTGTTGGCGGTGAATGTATTCATCCACTTCTAGAAAGGAAATTAAAACAATTTTTTCCTTGGCTCGGTAGTTCCTTAGTAATAACTGCAGTTTCCTGGTTCCTGCCCTTATTCTCTTTTTCCCCATCCCTGAGAAAAGCAGATCTAATGTCAGAGTTATTTACAAGTGTATACAGGCACATCATAGCATCCTGGAGAGAGACTGGAAGAAATGCAGAGCTCAGTGATTCACCAGTCCTGTCTCTAGAGTCTGTCACGTCTATTCTGAACAGATATTCTATATAACAGGTACAGTATCAGATCATAAAAAGTATGTCCTTTATATCATAGCTCCGATGCATTGCTTTTCATTATTACAGTGTTTCACACAGTGAAGTGATACTCAATAAATTCCAACAACAGGAGTACAATTCAAGCTCCAAGCAATATTTAGAGATCATCATTTTAATGAAAAGTAGGTAATTTAAACGAATGACATTTTATGCTTGCAAACGCCACATTGTGAAGAGTAGCAATGTTTAATATGTACTGTGCCTTGTCTTTCAGGACAATATACAGCTGCATATACCCACATTAAAGACATAAACAAAACATCCCAAGTCACTATCATTTCTCAGCCTGCAATAACAAGCACCCACCCAGCTATTGACCCCAGTCAGCAAATAAAATTGGTAAGGAGCATTTTACACTACATCCCCTAGGCTGATAGATTTGTATGGCATAAGTAATAGACATTGACATCTCTTACATCATCTTTCTTAGTGTAAAACAGAGTTTAAATTGTGCACTAAAAGCCAATTAGAACATGTTCCAAAGCATACTTTCTTCCTTTTTGTGACAAAAATATGCACCATGATATCTGGTGTCAAATAGACAGAAAGAGATCATTCCTTCCCTAACAGAATGGGAAGATCCTTCTACTCCTATTGTTTCATAGCCTTGGACTGGAGGTGGACTTACGATACACTTTGGTGCTTCTAGCACTTCAGTTCAGATCAGGAGAGTTCTTTTGAAGTGAATATTCCCATCATTCCCACTTATGTGTACTATAGTTTGCATTGCAGAGCAGCCTAGGAGCATGCAAACAAAACTCCCTTCAGAGAAAACTAAAACAGCAGCAGAGCTTCAGGAGAATGTCTAATGCATCCCAAATGCTAGCGGGTCTTCTGGTCTTGCTATTCAGTTTTTCATTATTCTTTATCCACCCGTTGAAGATTGGTCTTTCTGTTTTCCTCAAGCATGCTCATTACCACGGAGCTCTATGGGGTGCTGAGGGCATGTGTGCAAGCTCTGTGCTCTGGAGGGGGACAAATGCTCACTGCAGCACTTATCTGTTTTGGATCTCCCAGCTCAGTCCCAGGATCCTGGCACAACTATGTTAATTTAAATACATTTTGCATGTTGCATTTTAAGTGTGGCTTTTGCACAAAGGTTACCAAAGCTTTCAGGGCCGGCTGTGCTTGGAGCTTTCTGCACTGACTATAGGGACAAGCAAGGCATTAGAATGTGTCAAACTGGCTGCAGGTTTACTACTGCTAAAATTGATTTAAACAGTCAGCAATGGAAAAGGAAAGTGATAATCACTGTGAGCTGGCACTCACCTGTTCCTTTCCTTCTGTGCTTAAATGTAGAATGGCTCCAATATGTAGGAACTGATTTGAATTCATAAGCTAAGACCTCTGATTTCATGAAGGAAAAAAAATAAAATATGAGGTCTTTTTATAACACAAATTATTTTGCACCTCCTTACCTACTATGTGGAGCAATAAAAACATCTTGGTTTGTATCTACAGACATGAGCTTCAACTTCACTCCAGACTCTGCTTAAAAGCTAGGTTGACCTTGAAGGAAAACAACGGGAGTTTAAGTTTACCAGCGTCATGCGAGCCACACATATCCCTATCAATTAGAGAACTGGTGCAACGTGCCCATTTTGGGGCTCCTCAGTACAAAAAATACACTGATAGGCAGGGTTAAGTTCAGCAGAAAGCCATTAAAATGACAAAGGGTTACAGCATGTGATATATGAGGAGAGATTGTATGAGCTGGGTTTACTCAGCCTTAAGAAAAAAAGTCTAGGAGGGATTCTTATTTTTGTCTTCATCTCCTGACTAGGAGTTTACAGAAAAGACAGAGCTGACTCTTGTCAGAAAAGCACAGCTAAAAGACAAATTGCAAGAGTCACAAGTTGTTGCAAGAGAAACAGTTTGGATTTTGTTTTATTTATTTTATTTTATTTTATTTTATTTAGTTTAGTTTAGTTCAGTTTATTATTTTATTTTATTTATTTTGTATTTTATTTATTTTGATTATGAAGGTGGTTAACCACTGGAATAGGAGCCCAGAAAGGAAATGAAATCTTCATCCTTGGAGGTGCTCAAAACCTTACTTGTAAAAGCCCTGAGCAATCTGATCTGACATGACAGTTGAATCTACCTTAAAACTTGGGCCTACCTTGAGCAGAAGATTAGATCAGAAGGCCACCAGAGGTCCCTTCTGGGCTAAACTATTTTATGATTTATTTATTTATTATTTGACTTTTCTTTACAATTCTAGACTAAGGAAGCAACTGGGTATGGAGATTCCTGGCATTAGGTGGATTTAGGAATCTGGTGGGTTCCTGTGGTGGTTTCACACTGACGGCTAGCTGAACTCCACCACACTACTCCCTCACTCCCCCTCCTCAAAGGAGCGGGGGGAGAAAAGTTTATGGGGAAAAAAGAAGGCTCATGGGTTGAGATAAGGACAATTCAATTAAAGGGAAAAAAAACAAAACAAAACAAAAAAAAAACAAACAAACAAGGAAAGGCCGCACAGAGGCAAAGAGAGAGAAAGACATTAGTTTCTATTTCCCATCAGCAAGAGGTGTTTAACCATATCTTTGGAAGAGCAGGGTTGGAGGTTGGAGAGAGTCTTGATGCTGTGCCAGCACTGCTCAGTAATACATAAAACTTCGGTGTGATATCAGGGCTGTTTTAGCTACAAGAGCAGAGGACAGAACTATATGGGCTGCTGCAGGGAAAGTTAACTCCATCCCAGCCAGACGCAGTCCACTTCCCAAAAACAAGGAACATACTCTCTGAAGCCAATATCCAACAAGCGTTAACACAAAAAAATGTAGAAGAAAAGCAAATAGATATGAATAATAAATGGAAGCACCACTGTACCTGCATGCACCATGAAATACAGATGCTGCAGTCATTTCAGATTCTCCAAGACACCAGTACAAGCAATTACTGGAAACAAAACATGCTATCCAAAATAATTGATATAGCTGTTGTGTCTCCCTCATGCACTAACCTACCACAAGGAAAGGGGTTTTGGAGGACAGGTTTGCTGATTTTGCTGTTGTTTGTTTAATGACATTGTTTGGCACCTATCCCTGGTTTACTAAGTGGACTCAAGATGTTATTTTGCGGCTCACAAGTAAAACCAGGCAGAACAGAGGAAAATTTCTATTTTATTACTTTGTGTGTGTGTGTGTGTGTGTGTCTGCACTGCTGTCACTCTGTGATGAACGCCTCGCCATGTTCATACAACATTTGTATCCCCAAGGACTGCAAGGTGGTTGTCATTCATAAACCTCTTTCCCTGTGCTATACGTCACATGAGGCCACTTCCATCCTGTCTGGAGCAAAAGGGCTCAGTCACAGCAGAAACCTGTGACACTCATCACTGAGCACAGAGGTGTTTGCTTCTGTCTTGTGCCCTAATTTGTACCAAACCCATAGCCTATCCCCACACCTGCAAAAAACCAGAGGTTTAGCTGTCTTTCACTACAAGCCACTGAGTGACCAAACTTGTAGGGTAATTCCCCCTTCCAGACCTGTAGTTTTCTCCATCAGGTGCTGAGGTGACAACAAGTGTCCTTTTAAAGTTGCTATATTGAGCACCTTTTTAACATGCTGTACAAGACAGCAAGAGCAAATGAATACATTTCTTCCTCAAACATTGTAAACACTGGGAGATAGCTATGAGACTTTCAGCATTCGTAGTTCTTTGAAATTACTCTTAATTAAAATATATTAGCAAACCTTGGTAGTTTATGAGTTGATTTGTTTCAAGACAGTCAAGAAATGATTTCTGGTTTCCTTCTCTTTCAGTCTGACTTCAAATCATGGTTGCAGTGCTCTTTATCACATGCCTTAATTTAGCTTTGTACCAGCTGATTCCAAATCCTTAATTAACCTTTTTCATTTCTCCTATTTTTACAATATGCGGGATTTTAAATTACAAAAAATATTAAGAAATTAATTCAAGCCATTAATGAATTATTAATCCAAGCTTGTAGCAAAAATGTAATAATGATTGTACATACCAGGATATGTTGTGGGACTGTTGTGTAAGCGTATTCTACCAGCTCACAAAAACAAAATTTTCAAGAAATAAGAACATCCCTGCATCTTGTGTAGTCCCAGAAACATGTCCTAATCCTAGATTAAAGTGACACTATGATGTAAATAAATCTTTAGTGATTTGTAATTCTGCTTGTAATTCTATCCATTTGTAATTCTAACACTACTGAACGGGTTTTGGCAAACAGCAAGCATTGTAGACTCTTTAATGCTCAACTGGCTGAGGGAGCTGGGGTTGTTCAGCCTGGGGAAAAGCAGGCTCTGGGGAGACCTTATAGCGGCCTTCCAGTGCCTAAAGGGGGCCTACAGAAAAGCAAGGACTCTTTCAGGGAGTGGAGTGATAGGAAAGGAGTAGTAGCTTTAAACAAAAAATGGGTAGATTTAGATTAGACATCAGGAAGGAAGTCTTCACTGAGAGGGTGGTGAGGCACTGACACAGGCTTTCCAGAGGAGATGTGGGTGCCCCATCCCTGGAGATGTACAAGGCCAGGCTGGATGGGGCCTTGGGAAGCCTGGTCTGGTGGGAGGTGTCCCTGCCCATGGCAGTGGGTTTGGAATTAGAAGGACTTTAAGATCCCTTCCAACTCAAACCATTCTATGATTCTAACTGATTTTCTCCTTGGTTTAAGAGTGATTTCTAGTTAAGACTGAATGTCACATGCTCTGTAGCCTAAGGAAGAGGAAACATCCTGGTTTGTCTAGCTTGAACTGATGTGACTGTTGAATCAACCAAAACCAATTCAGGTCCTGGCACAAGAAGACAGAGATACCATTGACTTTTGAAGCTCACGGTAAACTGAGAGAAAACACTGTATCAATGTCAGTTCAGAATTAATTAATTATTTAATTACTTTATTTATTTATTATTGGCATCAGTAACAAACAATCTAAGACACATTCAATCTTCCACCTGAATTTCTGTCCACTTATGTGTGCAATCTTTGGCACAATAGTGAACTGCTTTGCATTCAGCAATGATTTTATTTCCTTGTTTCCTTGTGATACATTAATGTATCCATTTGGGGAAAAATGAGGCACATATAGGAAGTTTGTGGAAAAGAGGGACTGATCAGTTTTATTTCTCCCACACCACTGACACAGCCATCATGTCTGCTTATCCTTCTACATGGAAAAATACATACATTTTATTCCTAAAAAGTAAAGACTGTCCATGAGTTTATTTCTTCTAAAACCTTTTTTCCCCTCCACTATCTGGCTTATATCCAACATGCTTCTCATTTAAGATGGTGCTTTCTATTCTCCAAGTATAGATTAGAAGGGAAAAAAAACACACAAAACAACAACAACAGAAAAAAAAACACCTCTTTTTAAGCATAGATTACAGAGAGTTACAACATACTGATTGTTCTGGGTGACGAATGCTATTAAGGCTGATTAAGCAGCTAGGCGGCTTTGCACTTATTTGATATGACATTCAGTATCTGGGATATGGCAATCTGATGCAACACATCACTGCTCACTGACAAACCACCAGAAACACAGAGATAACTGAGGTAATGTGGTTATATTTGGATCACTTTTTATACGGAGTTTTGAAGTTTTCATTTCTTTTCCACTGGTATTTTACCAATGATTCCAAGAGGCTGAACCACCAACTGGCTGTGTCCACCTGCCTCACTTCCTATTCAAAGTGGTCTTGAATTTAACTCTTGCCATGCCAGACTTCACACTAAGCCTTGCTTTTGTGCTTTAACACTTATTAGACAAAAATTATTAGCTAGTTCTGCCTATTTAGGCACAAGAGAGAAAATGTAGCTTGACCTTACCATTGGGCAACCCAAAAAGAATGTGATGAAAATAGCAGCTAACAAAGATCCCAGTACAAGACTGACCTACACATGTTGGAAAGAGTCCAAAGGAGGGCTACCAAGATGATCAAGGGACAAGAGCACCTCTCCTATAAGGAAAGGCTGAGAGTGTTGGGCCTGTCAGCCTTGAGAAGAGGATCGTCAGGGGGATCATATCAATCTGTATAAATATCGGAAGGAAGGACGTGAAGAAGATGGTGCCGTACTCTTTTCACTGGTGCCCAGTGCCAGGACAAAAGGAAATGGGCGCAAACTGGAATCAACACAAAAGGTTCCTTCTAAACATCAGGAAGCACTTTTGTACTGTTTGTGTGATGGAGAACTGGCACACGTTGCTCAGAGAGGTTGTGGTGTTTCCTTCCATGGAGATCTTCAAAAGTCCACTGTATATGCTCCTGGACAACCTGTTCTGAGTGTCCCTGCTTGAGCAGAGTTCGATCAGATGACCTCCAGAAGTCCCTTCCAACCTTAACCATTCCATGATTTTGTGATTCTGCAATTTGAGCACACCCATAAATGCAACTGGACTGCAGATATGTAGTGGGTTACCACCCATCAGCTGGGTATTACAGATATAATTGAAGGAGATTCATGTCATATTTTCCTTTGTCACTGGGGAAGGTTAGAAGGACATAGATCAAGATTTGCAGATTTTGGCAATCTGTTCTGCAGCCCCAGAACTCTGGGATTCTGATTCATCTGAGATCTTTGCATTGACTTCACTGGGATGTGGATGTGTCCCAAGCTGTTGATGAAGAGTTTGAATGCCTCTCAAACAAGGCCTTTTGTGCTCCCGTTTTTGGTTGCATCAAATACACAGCCATACACAGAAACTAACTAACTTCCTTCCTTCCTTCCTTCCTTCCTTCCTTCCTTCCTTCCTTCCTTCCTTCCTTCCTTCCTTCCTTCCCTTCGAAAAATTAATTTCCCTGTAAAAATATTAACAGTAACCTTCTTTATTTGTTATTTTTCCTAAAATTGCAAAGTTAGCCTTGCTGTGAAGGAATGTGCAAAGATTAGAACTTCTGAAATTGGTTTCTCAGAAAACAACTCTGTCAATGGCAACAGATCATCCACAGGAAGAACCCTGGAAAAATAGTGGCAACTTAAGTGTTGTCATCAAACTTCTTCAGTCCACTGAGCTGTGCTATTTCACATATAATCCCCAGTATACTTAACATAAGAGGGAAGTACCTGGGCAAGGAATAGTAAATATAAATCAACAGATACTGATATTCTTTTCAGACACGCTTAATATCAAGACCATCAGTGTTTATGCTCATGCATTTAGAATAATATCCACCTGAATATATATGGCTGGCAATAATTACAGGATACAGACTGACAGATTTGACATCGAAGAATTTTCCCTATTTAAAAATGCTAACAGCAGAGGTTAACATTAAGGTTGTTTTTCTCTTCATTTATTTTTCGATTCTTCTTTGTTTGTTTGTGTCTCTTCTCATTTTCACTAATTTGGAGAGATGAACACACTGTACTGCTGTTACTGTCTGGCCTAATGATGTTGTTTGCATTTTTGTAGAGGTTACATAGCACTTTTTTCCCCTTTTCTCTTTGATCTGCATAGTTCTTATCATGCAACAGAAGGGACTCATAACTGATATGCCAAGATGTAGAGATACGCCAAATTTCCACTTTCAGTCTTCAGTAATGGCCTTGTTTGTGGAGGGCAGAAGTCTAGAAAGGATCATGTATGCTACTAAAGGAGTTAGTATTCCTTATTATAAACACAGTAGGCTGTTTCTTGCTACAAATGTTCCTAGTCATTAATACTGTTTTCTTTTTCTGAAAATATAAAATGCTCATTGCTCCTGCCTACAGTATGAGATGTGAGCTAATGATGCTTTACAAAGAAGTTCAATCTTGCTGACACAGGAGTGATCCTAACTTAACAATATGTCAGATTCAAAGTTATCTTTACTGACATTTCCAAGAGTCGCTATTGGCAATTGAATTCTGGATGTGATTCACTTACAGTTCTTCAAAATGCTGTTTAAAATCAAGATACTGGGTTAAAAAGGCAATCCAAAGAGAAGATTCTTTCTACTTTTAAATACATCCTTAAATGATGCTAATGGAGATACAACTCTCAAAAGCTGATGTGAATATGGCCCTAAGCAGTTTTAACAGCTACATACCAAGTCAAGGACTGATCCTGTATGCTCTGTGCATCCAGTCCTCCCACACAGCTGCCTTTTTCATGAAAGGATAATCATATGAGCAGAGGAACAGCCCAAGTGCTCAGGGTTACAGCAGTGGGAGGCAGTAGCCAACCCTGAACTAATATTAAGTTTGGATAGTTTCTAAATCTACCATTTCTATAGATCACTTGAATCATAGGCTTTCCTCATTAAGTGCTGTCATATATCTAAGTTGTACTGATGGCTTATTGTGTAGGACTGGGTATGAAGCAGAATTTATTTTCATTTGTGATCTAAACTGGATTTGAATCCAAATCTATGACAGTTACACTCATTAACCACAAAATGCCCTCTAGCCCTGTTGAACACATGCTTTCAAAGATTATGCCAGGATCATTCCTATTTACTGGAAACTGATGAATATAATGCTGGGGAGAAGGGTAGATATTTTATATGTGACACAGCAGGTTACTATCAATACTTAAAGTTATTGAGAGATAATACTAGAGGCTTCACTGAAATTCAGAATGAGGTAAATGAATAGAAATCACATTTTTCAGAAAATAACAAAGGCTTCAGGATTCTTTCTGAGCTCACTGTTGCTGAAATGCCTTTAACATTGGAAAAGCTCTATTGGATATATACTGTTGTAACTGATATCCAAATTGATCATTTAATATTAATAATATAGTATGACAATGTGAAAGGACATGATTATGATAATTTGGGGCTTTTTCATGGCTGTTCCCCCCCTCCCCCCCTCAAAAAAAAAAAAAAAAAAAAAAAAAAACAGATTTTCCCAGAAAGCAACACAGACAATATAAAACTTTTCAGGAAAATTCGTAATTAGACAGCGATTCATCATTTTTAAACATTAACTTATTTTCATTTAAGCTTTTTCTTCCCCCTCCCCACCTTTCCTATTGGAAATATTCGTAATGTGCTGGTTTTGGTGCTTTCCCAAAGTAGACAGTACTTGCATATCTTTTCCCATAGCATTAAGTGGCATATGTTGAAACAGCTGCTGAAACTTGTGTCACCACAGTGCATTAAGCATTCTCTACCATGCCAATAACTGGCTTTAGCAGGCTAGAAAGGCACATGGAATACTGAACTGTGGGGACTGCAAACACGACCTTGGTCCCACTGTCTTTTTTTTGTTGTCTATATGGATGGACTGGGGTGTGTAAAGCATCAGCACCCAGCAAGCAAAGGAAGGATCTTGCCCAGCAGGGATAGCCACCTCCCACATTCCATGAATTGGACATGTGGTGGCAAATGTCTTGGTGCTTCAGTTCTTCCCCTTCCCAGCAGTGTTTCTGTGTTTCTGTAGCTGGAACAATCTGGCATCTTATCTGGCTGGCTTCAAGACCCATCCATGGCAGCTCAGGTTTGCAACTTTTGCAGGAAAGGGATACATTCTCTGCTCCCTCATTGCAACTAGCCTATCATCATCACCAGTATCAAGTATTTCAGATACAATTCATCTTGCTGAAATCTAGGTTGCTGCAATAACGATGTCTGACCCAAGCTTGTCATCCTGAGCTCTCACTGCAACCAGATAAGACAGGCTCAATGAATTTAGGAGAGTTAAGGTGTGGTTCGTATGATGAGATGTAGGTGCCTTTTTGGGATGAGCTGATTCAATGGCTGTCCTCTTTGACAGAGTTGACTAGATGGTACCTCAGACAACCTGCTGTGATATAGATAGCTGTATTATAGGCACTGACATATGGATGAGCCAAATCTTGTCCTTTTTGTGACAGTAGAATGCAGAAAGCATGGTAGAGCTTCACAGGAGCCCTAAAACCAGCAGAACCCTTTAACTTGTTTTCATTTGGAGATCACAGCTTTTTGGCTCAGGAGTTTTTGACTTTAAACCTGTTACAAAACAACTGTCCCTTGGTCAGAACCCACTACATTTCTTATAGTAAAAATCAACAAGGAGAATTGTCTTTAAATAAAAACCTTTCTCCTTCATGGTTTAATTCAGTACAAGTGATTTTCCCTTCTCTCACTTCTAAAACTCTCTATTCAACTACCCACAGAGAGCAGAGACCACCTAGATGTCACGCTATGAGTTCTGCTCTGTAGGACTCTCCTCCTTGTCACAGTGTGGAATCTCATACACCCTCCTACAGTAAGGAATACTTTGCCCTTATGGAGAAACCATGGGGTCTTTTACTCAGCCAATGTTTCCCCTGCAGCTAGCATGAACAATAGTGCAATAATATTTATTTTGCCATTAGAGTGCTAAAAATTACATTCACTCAAGTATAGTAATTTCCTCATCCTCTGCAAAATCCTGGGACTGATAATAATATTTTCTACTGGGTTTAGAAATAAATTAGTTGCCTCTGAATGAAGCATGTCTCTGACTGATCTCCACTAGAGCAAGATTTACCTGGAGATTTATTGCAGCTTTGCCTTTTTGTTTCCCCATGGGAAAGTTCACAAATGATGCAGCAATCTTGTTCCAGTAATACTGTGCTTAAACACACTTCATGGATTATTTGGTATTCAGGATGTTCTTTCTGTGTGAAGAGAAAAAATAGCCAATTGGTAAAACCAGGCTGAGATTTTCAAATAGTATGCCAGTGAATGTTTAACAAAACAAAAGTTGCTTGCATCTCATTCAGACAATAACCACCCAGAAAATACTTGCACTGAAATAAATGCCTTACTGTGAGAATGGCAAAGCAATAGAAAAGGGTGAGTGGAATCTCAGTGCCTTTCTGTTAGGAACAGATATTTACAGATATTTATTGGTAAGCAATTTGAATCACTCTAGTTGTGTGAGTTAACCCAAGCCATGATGGAGTCATAAATATGTGCAAGAATCCCAATTCCTCATTCTCTGCTTCAATAGATTGCTTTTCTGATTTCTGGCCCCTCTGGGAAGATAAAATTGAGGACACACCTACAGCACCTGGCAGTCAGTAGGAGCATGGCAAACAGACCCAGCCCACAATTTGTCCACCCGCCACTGCGACCATTGCCCCAGCAGCAGCTCAGCTGCCCCATCGTCATGCTGTGTACCAGCAAAAGAACTGCACCAGCTGTCCACCTCTCATCAAGTCTTATGGTTTGGGGATTGCTGCTTGATGCAAATGCTGTCTCTACCATTGCTGCTGCTACCTTGGAGACTTCTGGTTTGCACTGCAGGCTTAATTTCAGAGGAGTTTGCATGTTCCTTTATCCAAGCTGTGTCTGTCTTCACATCAAGGATAAAATGTATGTGAAGACTTGCCACTCTCTGTGGCTGTACATAGATGATGGCATGGTCAGTTCCCAAACAGGGCCCACTTTCCTGTCTTTGATGATTATATTTGCTGTAATGTGATTAGGCAAGAGTGCAATTTTAAAATCTGACTACAGCTGGAGCCAGTGGAGATACTTTTGAATACTAAGCCTTCACCAGCTGGACTATTCTGAAGGACCAAAAGAAATGAGTTTCAAGTGCAATAATTCCTGGGGGGAGGGGGCTGATTGAGCAACAAACCCAATGCCCCAGCTTTAGAATCAATGAGCCCAAACAAATCAAGTCTGCTGGCTTTGGTTTCCTGAAGCCTTCCAGCTAAAACTGATGGTTTGTGCATGGCTTTAATCCTGGTCCTTTCCATCTCCCAGTTTCTGTTTCATTTATTAGTTTCCTTTCTGTATTTTAAGTAGCTTTAAGCTGTAATGCTGCTGGTGGAAAAAAAAAAAAAAAAGGCTTAGTCCACAGAGAATAGTCTTCATGTATAGCTTCTGTTGAGACTACATGCGGGCATTAGGCTCTTTAACACTAAAATGTTGATGCCTTTGGAAAGAGTGGAACCGTTGCTCTCTCTGAAATACAAAGGACCTGATCCCAATCTTATTTATAATGAAGCAAACTAATAGTGACTGACAGGAACTCAGGAACTACTGCACCATTTCAAGCCAGGAATCCAACTCTCGCAGGGCCATCTATGACCCTGGCCAGTAGCAGTTACATTAAAGTACGTGACAAGAAAACTTTAGTAACAATTGCGGCATGACCTGCCTAGAGAGAAGATTTTTTCTTCACCTCCAGTTCAAAGGCTGGCTTATGTCTTGCAATATGAGCATCTGTGTCCATCTCTAAAGGCTCAGATAGGTTACTTTAAGTCATTGTCATTTTAACTTCACTTTCTTATTTACAGATTTTTCAATTTCAATGAAATCAAGGTATTACACCACCGCAGTGGCCATAAAAGCCAGTATTAATCTCATGAACCTGGCAAAACTGTGTATGACCTGACACATGAGATCTAAATGGAAAAATAAACAACAGACTTCCAGGAAAGCAAGCATGCCCTTATTCACTCCCTAGGTTAGGCAGACTTTGTTTTACACGTGCGTAGGGACACACTTGTTGTGTACATAGAAAGATTGATCCTACAGTGAACATCTGGAATTCATGCAAACCCCTCCTCAATCAAACACTAAAAGCTCTGTTTTATAGCATTCCACCAGCTGTGTTAAAACACTTCTGACATCATACCTGCACTCCAGCTGCCCCTGTACCCACAGGTCTCTTCTTCCCCAGAGACACTTTCTCTCTTTACAGAGGAAATCTGAAGGAGGAAAAAGGGAGAGGAACATCCACCTGCACAAAGATAAACCAAGGTGATCATAAAAACATGTTCCCTTATAAGCAGCTGGGGAAATTCACACACATATCATGGTGGTTTGCTTTTGCAAAGATCTGTATGAACATGTCCTTGAGTTTCAAGCCATGTGGATTTAAAATGAGTTTAGTTCTGTGTCTGCCAATGAATGGTCCCTGATGCTGAGACAGTACCTTGGGAGAACCTTGTTCCTTTCACAAGGCATCATAACCAGCAATGAAAAATAAAAAGTGACTCTGTCTGAGGACACTTGGGGACACTTGCTATAGGGATCAAATAGGGATATGGCCAGAATTAATTGTCTGGGGCAGGACCACTGTCCTGGTTTTGGCTAGGATAGAGTTAATTTTCCCTCTAGTAGCTGATATGGTGCTGTGTTTTGGATTTAGGTTGAGAACAATGCTGATAACACATTGATGTTTTAGTTGTTGCAGGGCAGTGCTTACCCTAAGTCAAGGATTTTTCAGCTCCTCATATTGCCCTGCCAGTGAGGAGGCTGGGGGTGCACAAGAAGCTGGCTGGGGACAGAACCAGGACAACTGACCCAAACTGGCGAAAGGGATATCCCATACCATATGTTGTCATGCTAAACAATTAATATGGGATGGCTAGCCAGGGTGGGGGAGACCACTGCTCAGGGATGGGAGTTCAGCCACTGGGTGGTGAGCAAATGCATTGTACATCACTTACTTTGTACATTCTATTATTAGTATTATAATCGTTATTCTCATTATTTCTCTTCCTTTTCTATCTCATTAAACTGTCTTTGAACCCACAAGCTTTTACTTTTTCCTCCTGATTCTCTCCCCCATCCCACTGGGTGGGGTTTTGAGCAAATGGCTGTGAGATGCTTAGCTGCCTGCCGGGTTAAATCAGAACCATGTAACAGAGACGCTACTACAGGTCCATGGAGTAGAAGTATTAGCAGGACAGCTCATCACAGTCCCTGTTTTTCAATTCTGCTTTCCTGTGCCCCAGTCTAAGTCCTGTTTCCTCATCTCCTTCAGCCTCATTCTTCACTCTATTCCCAGTGATCCTCTACCTTTGCTTTCTGGATATGTTGCACAGGGTGCATGCCCCAGTGGGAGAACTGCTTATCCAGTACTCAGGGATAGAGAGAAAACAATGCAGAACTGAATGGAGCATATTCCGGGCAAGTAACCCGGAAAGAGGCCTGAGAACACTATGGCTTTAATATGGCATTTGTGTTTTCCACTGGGTTTGTGCAATTCAAAACTATAAAAAATCTGTTAGGTGGGAAAAAAATAAATATTGTTTTCAGCCTATTTTGCAATACATGGAAATGTTGCAGACTTATTAGAAAAGAATGGAAGATAGAAACTGGAGACTGCAGAAAACTGGTAAGAGGAGGAGAAGGGCATATGCATAGCCTGCAGAATTAAGGCTAATAAGAATAAAAGAACAAAAGAAATACCAATAATGGTACTGGTAATTTACAAGATAGAAATGAGAGAAGGGATACATCTTTATTTCTGGGTATGTGAAGAAACCAGATCCTCTGATAATCTTATCCAAACAGGAAAAACACATTTTCTGTCAATTAGGAAAAAATACATAAAATTAAATTGAAGTTGAATACATGGATATCTTGTAAGCAAAAGTCTTAAAAGAGCTGTCTGAGGAGCTTGTTATATTGTTGATTGAGAAGATCCAGAAGGCAGAAGGGAAACTAATGCTGATCTACTATGTGGAATGGAGTAGGTGATATGATCCTGACATTCTTCCCAAGCAAAATAATGGCTGACCAGCATTGGTTTCAATTAACTTAGAAAGAAAGGAGGCTAAAATAACAAGGCTGAGTTAGGAGGAAATGAGTCTTGTCAAACTGACTACAAGCTTATGACTTTATAAACTTGCTTGATAAAGGTCACAATGTTGATATAAAGTACCATGTCCAGATATTCAAAGGACCACAGTTTAGCTATAGGTCCCTCAGTAACACAGCCAAACTTTTTACAGTAGTTATGACCTGACTGTAGTTGTCCCTTCCCTAACGTGGCTGCATCATTTTTTGGTTGTGTATCTGGTACTCAGGCTTCATAAGGCATTTATCTTGGGATGCATGCCATTTGCTAAGTGAAAAGAATGATTAAAATCCACCTGACACACCTAAAATGGATATAAATGGATGTCTCACAATATGATTATAGATGAGATCACTACAAAGTACATGAATTTCTGCTGAGAGGCTGCTGAGAGCTGTTCATCTTCCTAAACTCTTGAACATTGTTGATGATCTGAAGGAAAACTTAAAATCATTTCTGATAGAATTTGCAGATGATATGTAGTATGGGGACATGACAAATAACAAAGACAAATCACTGATAGGGAGTGATCTGGATAGCCGGATAAGTGGATTACTGCAAAAGCTGTGTTTTGATACAGATAACAAGCTAACCAGACATTCAGGAGTGAAGAATGTAGGTTCTGCTTTAACACTGGGAATTAGTCTTAAAAATGACTCTATGAACCTGAAAAACGATCATCTGACATCAGGAGAGGCTATGGCAAAAGGGACAAAGCAGTTCCTCTGTGAGTGCATAGAGTAACTGGAGACTACTGGAATATTATGTATACCCTTGTGAACCAGGTGGAGACTAGATAAATTCACATCTGAAGTAAATGATATTATGAGACAGTGAATTATTCACTGTAACAACTTGCAAGGTTGGTTTTTTAGCTCTTTGTCACTAAAAAAATATAACCATATTTTCTAAAGGCGTAGGTCAAACAAGAAGTCCCTTGGCCAGTATTCTGCTCAAGGCCAGACTGCAAGATGCCTTTTGATTCATAATCTATGAAGTCTGCTTGGGGGTGTTAGATGCTTTTTTTCTTCAAATATTAAATTAGACCAATTCCTGTCTACAAAAGTGAAAACCATTTCTGAAATTCAATAAAATTGCTTCAACTATCATATAATATTAAAGGCACTGTTCAAAACTCATGGGAATTAGAAAGAAGTCTTCCATCTTCTTCACTGCACTATGATGGGCCAGTCTTTTAAAGGGTGATCCCAGGGACAGTACTTTCACCAGGCCTCCTGGAAAATATCCACATGGCCTTGTGGACTCCTCCAAATGCAACTCCATGTTATTGAGATACAGCAACTGTATCTTGAGTTTGTGATGGTTTATGATGTAAACAAAGTCCTCAGCTGAATTACAGAGCAGTACTTGCTTCAGTATTTTCTGTGATCTTGCATTTATGATTTTGTACCATTTTCTTACACCACTGAAGTGTAAATTTCATGAATAAATTCTATTATCTCTGAACTTCACTGCTTAAAAAAGGAGCGTTTAAAAAAGGATACGTTTTCAAAATAGTTAAATTCATTCTTCTCACATATCACAAGAAGAGGTGCATGAACAATCCATACTGAATAATTTACTCAGTAAATTTATAGTTTTTAAGGTGACTTTTTAAAATAAAGACCTAAGTTATTTGCTATTGCCAGATGAATCTTTTTAGGACAAAATTGGCACGCATAGCTGCTACAAAACTCATTTCCTCTGAGTCTTTGTGCAAGCATTCAATATTGACACTGTAGGACTGATCACTTAATTGTTGATTGTCTCTCTTCCCTCATTAGATTCCTACCCACAACCCCCTCCCTGTTCCCTATGAACATGAAGTCTTAATGCTTCTTGCTCTCTGTGTGGTGGAAAAAAAAAGGGAACATAACTGTTTAAAATATTCAGATTGCTGAGTCCATCCTCTGATCTTTCAGACATGGCTCAGGTTAAATTCTGAGGGTTAGCCCATCCCACTACATGTTTGTTGCAGAATCTGCTTTCCTGGATAGATGAGAAATTCTGTTTGTAGTCTAGCTTTCTCCTTTAGGCTTCTTGTTTCAGTTTCATGGTTATAGTTCTTGCACAAACATTGTCTTTCACCTTAAATCAATCCCTTTCTTTCCCAGTATTTACTCCTCCAATATTTTTACAGCAAACAAGCCTACCTATTTCTTAGGTAGCTAGATTAAATTTCTCCCTTACCCGCAACTCACAGATATTATTCGAGATGAAATTTTAATATTTCTTTGTAAAATAAGAACACTGCCCAGTCTTTAAGAACCCTGCCTGATTGCATTTATTGATTCACAGCTGCATTACGTGAAGGCCTGTATGGTTATTAATGACAGACATGTCTAAGAGAGATAGTGGATAGATGCAATACCTTGCTTTAATTAACCTGATGACAAAACTAGCTTAAGAGATTCTTGGCATCTCAGACAATTATTTTTCAGTTTAATTTTTTTATTATTTTTTAGTAATGCTGACACAGACTTCTTGCTTCATGTAGCCCTGTGCAGACTCACGAGTTGGACTTGATGCTTCTTGTGGGTCCCTTCCAACTCAGGATATTCTCTGATTCTATTCTATGTTTACTGCTTCTATTTCATGCCAGGAGAAGTACTCTAGTGCTCAACAGTTACCATTTTTAACAGCTCTGTGATATGTTTTCTTCCTATGGATCCTTCCTACCATTACATCCTTGATTTATCCAAGACTTTTTCCCACTTCTGCAGTTTCTAGATAAGGAGCTCCCAGATCACTGTAGAAATTCTTCTAACTTGTCCTTCAGTATAGGTATTTGCACTTTGTATTTAGGTATTTTGTCATGTTTCCTGATGGATTTGAGTATGTTCTGCAGACAACACAAACCTCCCATCTGGTATTATATGTCACCCCAACATCAACAAGTATCATAAGATTGGTTTTAATTCTATGCCAACAGATACAAAGAAAACATCAATCAGATCTGCCCCTAAATCTTTCTTTCAGCAATGTTTCATCAGTACAGTAGTTCCCATCTCAACAAAAATGTCTGTCTCTCTTTTGGCCTCTTCCTTGTCCACATTCTAATTCCTTTATTAATACCTCATCTTTTTCATTTCATTTTCATGTGGTAGAATCACAGAATCATAGAATATCCTGAGTTGGAAGGGACCCATAAGGATCATCAAGTCCTGGCACCGCACAGGTCTACCCAAAAGTTTAGACCATGTGACTAAGTGCACAGTCCAATCGCTCCTTAAATTCAGACAGGCTTGGTGCAGTGACTACTTCCCTGGGGAGCCTGTTCCAGTGTGCGACCACCCTCTCGGTGAAGAACCTCTTCCTGATATCCAGCCTAAACTTCCCCTGCCTCAGCTTAACACTGTTCCCGTGGGTCCTGTCACTGGTGATTACGGAGAATAGGTCAGCGCCTGCTTCTCCACTCCCCCTCGCGAGGAAGTTGTAGACTGCGATGAGGTCCCCCCTCAGCCTCCTCTTCTCCAGGCTGAACAGGCCAAGTGACCTCAGCCGCTCTTCATATATCTTCCCCTCTAGGCCCTTCACCATCTTCTTCACTCTGGTACTATAAAAATACTCTATGAAAGTGAACTCAGATAGGCAAATTTTCTCAGAAACTGAGCAACCAAAGAGAAAGATGATCAGGAATACCACTGAACAATATTTACTGGAACAACACTATTTTTAAATGGTCTGGGAAAATGTTCAAATTTATTGAAACTCTTAGTTCTTTATTACTTGGCTAGACCATACTAGCTAAGTCTGATGGAACAACCTCTTCCCACACAGTCTATACTGTTTTCTGTTTTCAAGTGTTCCTTGATTCTTGTGCCTGGTACTAAACCCAATGAATCCTCTTTATGCTTAGTGACTGACTAAAATTACAAGACACCTAATGTGAGCAGAGCGGTGACTGCAGTGAAAATGAGCTTCTTCCCTCACTAGCAAATTGCTAAATAATACTCATGAAATTTGGGGAAAATAACAGCCTTCATAGAATTGTTTCAAGTGAAAACAGCAGCAATGCCCTTTCCCAGGGCTTTGAAAGTACTCTTAAGCTTTCCTGGTCTTGACTTCATTTCCCTTTAGGCATACACTTAACCATGGGGCCAAGAGTTTCCCTTTAAGCTCCTGAATAGACTCAGAGTTTACAGCTATTCATTAACCTATGGTTTAAACCTTCCATCTTTAATATATTTTGCAGACGATAGAATAATGCATTTGCACAGTGGTGCATCCTACTTAACAAACATGCCTGGAGATAGAGTGAGCATAAAAATACTAGGCAAACTGATCTGCGGACAAGTGGGTAAACATTTGACTACATGATTACCAAAGATCATTGCATTCTTTAATGGGAAGGGATCTGTCTCAGTAGCTGACAGGAACTGTCAAAAACATGCTGCATTTTGCATATGATAGTTAAAGAATGATCACAGCCTGGCTGAAGCTCTATCAAAGTTCAGGCCAATCAAATGTATAGCTCATTAATGAAACAACTCAGGAAAGATATCTCACTAAAAGTAGCAAATTAATGTCTTCTTTTTTTTTTTTTTTTTTATTTTTAGCAATTAGTGAATAGTAGTATTGTGATTTAGAGTCAATAACAAGAACCAAAAGCTCTTGGCCTAGTGTACTAAAGTGCTGATCATATTCCAGAAGAGGGTGGAAGGTTGCCCACAAAGGCTAAGAGCAAAGAACACTAACTCTCTGGCTGTGACTCTGCAGCTCAAAGTGTTGTCTCTGGAGGGACTAAGTGATCTGCCTCCTTTCCAGATCCAGCCTCATAGACAGCCCACCTGGTGCTGTGACAAACCAGCTCCCATGCACATTGGGACTTGTGGGGCCCAGCATGCCCCAGTAATGGTGCCTGGCCAGAGAGGAGCCTGTATTCACGTTTGGCATGAGAATGGTAGCCAAGGTTGATCATGGAAACTTGTCTTGCAGACAGGTGGGTGCACAGGGTGGGTTTGGCTCATGTATGCCCTGGACTGGCTTCTTGCAAGGCCCACCCCGGTGACATGGTGAGAATTTAGTCTCAGTCCAGCAAGCTGGATCCAGGATGGGGTTCAAATCACATCAGTTTCATAGCATTAAACTCAAAGTAATGCAACAGTGTTTAGGTAATGAGTTGGCTGGGAAAGTGCTCTTTTTTTTTCTTTTTTTTTCTTTTTTTTTTTTTTTTTTCCTCTCAGAGCTAGGTTGAGGATTAAGATAGCTGAAGAAGGGAGGAAGAAGAGATAGCACAAGGGTCACTACGATCTCCTAGGCTAATCTAGGATAATCTCTGCTATCAACTGTTTCTGTCATTATTCAGCTACATACAGTGAATGCACGTAGGTATTCCTTGCTCTCCTTCTAAACCAGCTAAAGCTGCAGAGCACCTAATCTGGCATTTGTCCCCAGCTGCACTGCAGTGGGCTGCCTCTCCACTGTTTCAGCAAACTGTTCTTCCACCCCAGAGTGTGGTAGCATCGAAACAGAGCAGATGTAGGAATATTGCCATGAGGTCCTCAGCCACTCCCCTTCCAATATGGGAAGGATCACCGGAGAACCCCTCACGCTGGTGATGGCAACACCAGGGGAGGCATCTTCGCCTCTCCCAAACATGCAGCAATCAAGCCTCAGACCTGTACTCTCAGGCAGTTCAGTAAACACCTTGATGGCAGTTCCCTAGCATAACATGCCAGACAATACCTCCCAGATGTGCAAAATTCGCATATGAAGGAGTAAATTATTGTGTTAAAGCGTGAAAGACCCTTTTGGAGAGCTCAGTGCCTGAAAGTACAGATTTCAGGTCTACTTTGAAATTGAAACTGCTGGTCTACTGCAGACATCAGGTGCATTTGCCTTTTATTGTCATCCTTCTTTTTCAAACATTGAGAATTTGAAATAGATGAATCGTCTGTTATGAACATTCACTCTTCCTTTTTTTTCCCCAAGCACCTTTTCACAGCTGATTTGAAGCACTACCATAATACTTTGCCTTCACAGTAATCAGGTTTCCATATTTTGTGCATTTTTTTTCCTAGGGCAGGTATTTTCTGTGCAATAATATCCATTGATCATATTGAAGTGAAAAAATATGTCTCAGTACTGTTGTTTGATTGCTTGACTTTTGACTGGCTTGTGGTCCTGCTTACCTTAATTATGGGCTGGAGAGGCCTGCAGCCTGACCCTTCTACAAAGGTATTTGGCTATCTCTTCAATAACCCTTTCTTTTCATGACTTTTCAAATCAGAACAAACGATGAACTTGTCTCAAGTGTTAATCCAGGTTTTATTTTATTTTTTCTGAGAAGAGCATAAGCATAAAGAACACTTAATCAGGCATAACAGACAAAAAGTTATTTATTTTTCTGAATGATTTATAGTGCAGTTGCTTCTTTTGTTTTTGCAGAAAAGAAGGAGGAATTAAAGCAGAGGTTCATTACTCAAAATGGCAACAGTCCCATTAGGGAGGGACAGCAGAAGGAAAACATAGCCATAATTTTACTTATTTTACGAGAGATGAGTTCTTCCATACTTCTCTGAACAAATGATGGTAAGTTCAACATAAAGAAATACAACATCAGTACAATAAATAAAAAAGAGAAGGATCACTGATATTGTCTCAGGAGCATCATACAGAAATAAATTCACTTTCTGTTGTATTCTGATGTGCTATCCACATATGCTGAACTAGCACATCTGAGAAGGCATAACGTGAAGAAACTAGAGTTGGAAAGGATGTTTTGGCAGAACTTACTTTTGTAACAGGAATTTTTCTGGATCTACCTGCACTGTAAGGCAAAGGACAGTCTCAGGTCCACTGAGCTGAAACTTTCCAGCCATGCTGTTCGCTTTAGCTTGACAGCAACATTCTTGTGATATACATTACCCATCCCATATATATTGGAGAACTGTGCCATCAGTGCAAAGGGCACATCTTAGCTTCTGTCTGACTTCCTGCGATATTTTCACCCTAGAACAAACCATATAGGAATGAGTATTCACACACATTTACATCTCTGCAAAATGGCTTTTCTGGCCATGGTTTTCAGAGCAGTTCAAGTCACACTGAAACTGTCCAGTAAAAGTAACTTTGGAGAGCAACTTTTCGCTAGAGTGACTTTTTCTCAATCAGATTATGACAGGGCAAGGGGGAATAATTTTAAACTAAAAGAGGGGAGATTTAGATTAGAGGATAGGAGAAAATTCTTCACTCAGAGAGTGGTGAGGCACTGGCACAGGTTGCCCAGAGAGGCTGTGGATGCCCCATCCCTGGAGGTGTTCAAGGCCAGGTTGGATGGGGCCTTGGGCAACCTGGTCTAGTGGGTGGCATCCCTGCCCATGGCAGGGGGTTTGGAACTGTGTGATCTTTAAGGTCACTTCCAACCCAATCCATTCTCTGATTCTATGAAAAAGGTTCAATATTCGTAAGAAGATAACACAAAGGACATGAAAACTTTTTTTTTTTTTTTTTTTTTTTAAATCTGCTCAGATGGCATGCAAATGGTCCTATTTAGCACTTACAGATATCTGGTCCTTCTTGCAGATACTGAACACTTACAAGATGCACCTCCCATGCCTCTTGAAAATTGGTCCCGGTGCAGAGTTGCCTAATACAAAGCTGTAGCTTTGCAGGGGATTCCTTTGTTTGTGGCTACTCACCACTTGCAATGTGAGCTACAGTAGCCAGATACTGGCAGACTTTTAACGAATTTCCATAATTTCATTAAGCACAACAATAATTATGTGAAGTGCTAAAAATGCTTTGTTTAGCTTGTCTGAATGCTGATGTAATGGGGGGAAGAAAGGCATAAATAAGATGCTTTATTTCCATTTTCAGTCTGTTCACTAATTGCAAAGAAGCAAAAGGTTCTAAGCCCCCCCCTTATTTGATCCTGTTATTGTCTGACAGCAAGGGAAATGTCCTTGGAAGGAACAAGCAGTCAATCTGTGTATAAAGACAAATAAGAAAAAATTGCAACCCTGACAAATTCCTGACAATAATTATGAAAATTGAAACATGAGAAAAAAAACATTGCAATGGTCCAACCAGAAAGCAAAAGTTTTCAAGTTATATTAGCAATGGAAGGAGAGAACAGCAGTATGCAGTCGGCTCTTAAACTGACAACTCTGCATGATTCCTTGATGTAATTTGGATGAAGCTGGATAACCTGTGATTTACTAAACTCTCTGTAGTTAGGAAATCTTTTCAGGGTTTCCCAGCATATCAACACGGCCATACCCATGTGTGTCAGTTGCAGATTATCCTCTCACTCTGAGCTGTGAGGATATGCATGTGCACAGCTGTGGACATAAATCGATCTCTGGTCTGTCAGGTAATGCACACATGAAACCAGTCCCAAAGTGCCTGAACTTAGCTTATAGTGGCTAATGAAAAGAAATGATCATTCTGCTTATTAGTACTCCTGCTTGACTAGAAACAGGCAGTATTAATTAGCAATACAGAGAGAAAGCAATGGTTCGTGTGATGGATGCTACCATACTACTAATGTTGATTAACACGTATTTTGAGAGTAGTTTCCTTATTTTTAAATGTTTTAATTTGTCAATTATTTATTATGGAAAATAAAAGGTCTGCAGATAAGCTACATGGTTGGAATCAAGGAGAAAGAACCAGGAGGTCAATTTGTTTCTCTTGAGATTTAGGCTAGCCTTTCCAATATCCATTCGTATTTCCCTGGAAATAGTGGATTAAGAAATTATAGTGTATGAAATGAAATAACTGTTTATTGCATTTGTGTGGTTCTTAATCACTGTTCTTGACACAGCTGATATTTCTTTAGGAAAGTGGAGGTTAAGGAAATGTCAGTTGCTATTCAGACTTCAGTGAAGAATTTGTGAGGTCATATATTCATTTCCATGGTGATGAACTAATGTTGCTATTCGAGAGTTATAATTTTATTATACAATCAAGCAGCTTACTAGGCTACTAAAGCAGGAATGTAGGAAAAGACCCTAAAAATGCAGGATGTACTTTGTTTGGTGTCTGTAAATTCTTTTATCAGAATGTCTGTTTAAGTAGAAAAATTTGGCTCTAAATTAACAAGTCTGGGCCCTTTTGATTGATGGATGTCCTGGATCTTGTGAAACAGGTAACTGATATCTGGTAAGGATCTATGCATGAATTACTTTGCTAAGCAAATTCATTACAAATCCATCATCTTAGTTGAAGGAGGCTTAATTGTTTGGTGATATGTTATAAGCAATGTTAAACAATCCACCCCCCCCCTTCCTGCTCCCCCTTCCCGCCTCCCAGTCTTCCCTCCACCCCCTCACCTCCCCTTTATAATATAGTAATAGGATGCTAGGGAGGAAAGGAAACATTCCCTTGAGTTTGTTCTTAAAAGATAAACTGTCATGTCTGGCCCAAAGGAAAATAAAATCTATTTACTCTATAGGTATCTGTGCCTGTTGTCTGTCCCAAATTGATTGCTATAGGGTAGTTATGTTAAACAATGCGATCTCTTCTGATTCTCTGTTGCTTCCTCCTGTTTGTATAAATTCAAAGGTCTTAACACTTTCTAGTACTTCTGTCCTCCCCCCACCAGAAAATGGGGATGTTACAACCAGATTCTTCTTTGGTGCAAATGAACAAAGAGAGAGAAGATGCATGATATGGAAAATCAACAAGGGACGGAGGGAGCTTTTCTCAGGCCTCATCCTGTTCTTGCTTGTGCCTGGGGATGTTGGCCATTGGCTTCTGAAGGAGACTGCAGGCCCCAGAGGCACCCACAAATCATCACAATGCTCTTCGACAGGCTCCATGTGAGTCCCTGTAGAATAAACTGAGTTTCATTTTGATGGTTTGTTTTCAGTGCACCCTTAAAAACCTGGCAACCAAGTTTATCTTTAAAAGCAATATCTATGCACATTTCATTTATTTTCCACTGACTGGTTATTTTCAGTGTCATCTTCAATATTTATCTGTGTTTAAAGCTCCTTCCCTGCAAATACTATAAAAATGAGCTTAGATGACATGGTGAATTTGCGATGATTTATCTTCCACAATAGTAGTACTTAATCTGTTCAGACACTGGCCAAATAGTATCCAATAAAATGCACAGGGATAGGACTGACTGAGCCATCTTCATTATGATATGGGACGGCTTTATTACCCAAATGGACTCTTGACTTCAGTGGAACTCCTTTTTGGGTAAGAAGTTGTCACCTAACACAAGCAAAATTTACCAAATCTGCCCCATCATTATTGAACAAGTTATCATATCCTATAGCCACATGGATTCTGCTCTTGTCACACCAATTTTAATGGGGTAAAAGTGTCAGTTTTATGGAAGATAAAAGGCAAAAAATACTGAATGGATCCAGGATTCAATAGACATCTGAACCCAGTCCATGAACACCAGTGGGACTAAGAGGGTACTGGAAGGCTCTGAGCTTGGACCATTATATGTTTTGACACTTAGATAGGGTTATAAGTTAAATTTTGACACTTATTTTGCTTTTATGTTCTGTTGCATCTACTTTGTCAAGAGGCTGGCAACACAATAATATTTTTTTTTTCTTTGGAAAATGCTGATAGGATATAAACATTTCACAAGAACACATTAATTTCTCAAAAGATTTTGTAAATGTTATTGCCATATTTTGTTCATTCTGCTTTTTTTTCATGTAGATGCTGTTAGCTGATACTATATGCAATAGACAAAACATCAAGACCCCCCCCCTTTTTTTTTTTTTTCTTGAGAAAAAAAGAGATTTTTAAACCTTGACCTCATTTTGGGATTGTGTTTAATTTTAAAACCTCAGTATATCCTATGGGACATACATTATATCTTTTTTATCTTTGACCACATCTAACACAGAAAACTCATATTTATATTGGATTGCTTAACCTAAGTCATTTCTTAATTTATTATTTACTGGGATATCTCCATGAGGAAGGATTCCAGTTTGGATATGGCCATTAGGTCATGCATTAACTGTCTTAAGAAGGAAAGCATGGCATACAGGAAATAAACTATTCACTCCTGAAAGCAAGAGGTGATCTCTCTCAACAACCAAAGCACTAAGTCTCCCCAAATATGTAAAGCAATTTCCAATGCTGGGTGCTAAATAATTCCAAATGTCCCTGACTAATGACTAATGGTAGTTTATGATACCATTTATGAAACAATTACCACCATTCATTTTATACTGAGATTATCGGCTTTTGGATTTAGAATAACAAGAACTAATTTCATGGAAACTAGGGAGGTGTAGAAATGTTATCTCCTTGTCTGTGTTTATTCAGTGATAGCATTGTTTAAAGCCCATGATCCTGTCTGCATCTGCTACTGCAGCTGGCCGAGCCAGCTCACCAGTCTTTATTTAGCTGGATATTACAGCAGTAACATTTCATTGTAGTTGTGCTTGGAAGAAGTCATAGTCCATTGGTTTTATTGAGACTCACTTCTAGTTTACTTCCATTTCAAGGAAAAGGACAGCTGTTTTAATATGTACTTGGTGGAACACCTAAAGGGTTTTAGTGTTAATTAAGCTGGGAGGAACTGTTTTTAACAAGCACCTTTTTGTAAATGTCAAGAAGCTCCATCATGTTTCATTGTTATTATTCAAGTCAGAAATTAGCCAGTGCAAGCATCGGCAGGCTCGGAGTGCTGTGAAGTACTTTGGTGTGTGACTTCTTTGGATGTGGATGCTGAAGAGTTGGTTAAAACTGTGGTGCTTCAGGGCAGGGGGGAGCATGCTTGGCTGAGAGCACATCCCATTCTCCCTGGTATGGGGACCGAGCCTATGAAACGGATGTGATGTAAAAACAAACAAACAAAAAAAGATAATTATTTACCATTTCTAATATTAGTAGATAGAATCCATTCAACCTGAAGTTCAGCATGAAACAGAATATAATGGGCTAACCCCTTGTTCTGTTATTCATGCAAAACCTATTCCAGAGTTGGTGGGCAGACAAAAGAAACTACTTAATACATTCTAACACCTTCTTGGCTGCTTTGTTGAATACTCATGGATTTGGGAGTGCAAAAGGGAGCAGTTACAGTTTTTAGGGATTCAAATGACTGCCTGAATCATTACCTTTTTTTCTCCCCTTCTTAGCCACCTGAAGGTGCTATTTAAGAACAGACTAAGTGCATGAAAGAAGGCTGGCTGCCCATGTTCAATAAAAACTACAGATGTAAATGGGAGTTTTGCCTGAGTAGTAACTGCATTTTTGACCCTACAATTTGGTGCGTGACCATGCGTTTTTATTGCTTCTGCATAAATGCAGAAAAATGGCCACCTTGTCTACTTAATCACATAAAGCACTTAAATATGCCATTTCCTCTTGCATGTTCGGGGAAAAAAAATCACATTCACCCATGACTGCATGAAATTACTCTGCAAAGCAGCTGTATAGACTTGCTTTGGTGCAGGTCAAATTGGAATATTTTAACCACAAATTCCTGGTATACGACTGAGACATTCAAATCTGTTCTCGTCCTACTGGAAGAGACAAAATACAGTATCCATGTTACATCTAATCAGCTAAACACAACTTTGCCTCTAATTGCTGATTCCTACTGTACTTCCACAGCACTAGGGGGTCAAACTTTGCTGTTGTAAAGTGATGTAGTAACAGAGTTTCACCTTTTCCAGCTGTTCAGAATCTGGCCGTAGTGACAATGATGAAAGAGAGAATGCGCTCCTTGTTGACTGTGCTTATGATACTGTATCTTCTACTTGTAGTTGTTTAGTGAGTAAAATACTCATTATTTTAGGATAGTCTCAACCTGGCATTACCAAACTGAGATAACTCAATACCTTAAAAATTATAAAGAAAAAAATACCTGTTGGTAGAATTGGAGATGATTAATTTCCTACTGTAATTTCATCATTTCATCCTCTTTGCATTTCTAAGCTACGTCTCCAAACCCAGTTAGCTACTTTGAGCGAATCACACACATGTGCAAACATCTGTTTATGTTCATGGTCCAATGGCTTCTACTTACTGGGCCAGGAAACCTCTGTTCAGGTCTCAGCTGTGTAATATTCATTTGCCAGGATTGGATGGTAGAATTAAGTAGATGGGTGACTATGTGAAAGTGTAAGTGACTCCTTTTGCTTGAGTGCTCCATGGGCAAGCAGGAATAGGGGAACTGCTAAACAATGCTCTTTGGATGCCTCAGAGCCACCGTTGGACACACTACTCCTTCAGCTCATTCCAGACAAGCCTGTATTACTGCCTTTCATGCACCAATAGATACTAGCTAGAACTATTTTATTTAAGACATATTTTCCTGCTCTGAACATAAAAAAAAAAAAAAAAGTGATATATTCATTTCCAATACTGAGCAGAACAGCTTTTCAATATGATTACTCTTTCCCATTGACAGAGGATTTCTGAACATAACAAACCATGCTGTTCTCTTTTCCCTGCAGAATCTACTTTACTTCTGGAGCTTTCAAGGGATTTCAAAGGATTGAGCAAAACAGATAAATAAGAATATAAATGATAATATATACAAGTAACCACATCTTCCCTTTAGTTGAACATAGATCTAGGACAGGCCCATACTTTTGAAAACCCCAAATTCATACAGTCACATAAGACATGCTTTTCTTGAGTTAAATGGAACTAAATGTAACCATCTATTCCTAACATATTTTCTATTTTCAGCTAGGTAGCTGAACCACAAATGTCTTAGGAGTGTGTAAGAAGCAGAGAAAGGTTACAGTATGAGTTATAAAGCTGAACAAGCATACTTTGTCAGTGTATCATGAGCGCACAGTGCTATTGCTCATGTGTTATGATATGACCTTGGTCTTATGCTGTAATTTTTTATTATCATATAGAGTGATATAAAGCTTACCCAGCTTTTTGAACACAGTCCATCAAATAGCTGCCTCTGTCTTCTCTTTGCATTAAAATCTACAGTGATTAATTTCACTTGTAATGAAGTTTTATAAGAAACTTGCAAGCAGAACTGGTTTATCACCTGGGTTATCAAATCTTTGTTAGTGACACTGGAGGAGTTTCAGAATATAAATCTCTGAGACACAGATAAAACAAACAAATCATAATAATCTAAGATCAAGCAGGGATCCACAGCCTAGGACAAATAAAGTCATCTTACAGATAAATGGAGAAGACTATCATAAATATCACTTAATTTGTTTGAAACATTAATAATGGGAATTGACAGCTCTATTTTAGTTTGAAGTAGGTGGTGATCTAAAACTTCAAGCAAAGCAATAGTAGTCTTCATTAATGGCCTAATGAACACATGAAAAAGAAGTTAGCCGGCATCCTGTCCTGCCAGCTTCTGAGAAAAAAATGTAAGATAACACTCCAGTGAAAGAATTAACCAGTGTCTTGGAGTATTGAGCAGGAAATAGCTTTTCTGTCATCTAGAATCCTTTATTTTCACTCCTTAATCTTGTCATGAGAACTGTTCATATCTTTTTTTAAAAAAATATAAAAAAAATAAATAAATATCTGGGTCAGCCTATTGCCTTGAAGCAAAAGGACTCCATAACTTTGACAGAGACTCAGGCCTCAGAATAGCTAGGGGTTAAAATCTGGAATATTCACTCTGACATCTTGCAGAATGTTTGTGTTGGACTTCGTGGAACTACGAGCATCCCTGCATCCTGCTTTCCACTGTGTTGCACCATGTCCTCTTTGCTGGGTTGGTGTCATGCAAACCATATAATCTTCAGACTGATGAGTGAAGGTGCAATAGAAAACTTAATTTGTTCTCTTTGAAGAGAAGATGCTTACTTCTCATTACCTCTTCCTGTAGCATTGGCATTGCCACCAGCAGAGACAAGATAATGGTCTAGATGAGCATTTCTATGACCCATCAACATCCTTTTTGACATGCTGGTCTGCATTCAGTTTGTTTCCTTTGCACTCAGGAAAAAGTCAGCATGCTGACAGTGAATCTGCAGGTTGTTTCCTGACAGCTCTTTGCCAGAAATACGTGCTGAGCTTGCAACTACATCCTAAACCTCAACAGAGTCCATTGAGGTAAAAATTATGGAACCTCTGCAACAGGCGAAGGAGACGGGAGGTTCATAAAGCCAGCATCAAAGGGATCTCTCTTCTGTAATTTTGTGATCACATCGTCTTCTTTGGATTGGGTGGGTTATATGGGAGACAAAGGGATATGTTTTACTGGAATTTTAGAATCTGGCTGCCTGGATTTGGATGCTGAGGTCTTAGGGAAGTTTCTACACATATCCTGGACGGCCATGGGGAAACAACCACATCATGAAGAGGCCATGGCAGAATCTAAAAGGACCCTGTAGAGTCCATCCATATTCTTCAGGTCCTCCCTGTATCCCCAGTAGAAATAGATTTATTATACAGTAGAAAGAGACTGTGAAAATCTCCACTGAAACAATTACTGGGCAAAATTTTTCCTTCAGTGTTTTCCACATTGAAATAATTACATTCTCTGCAACATGTCTTTAGCATCAGATTTGGGGCTCAAACAAAATCTCCTAAACAGAATTTGTATTACCAACATTAAAACCAACATTAAAAAAGATTACCAACTACCAACATTAAAAAGACATTTAAACTGCGGGTATTTCAGCTCCAATCTTTATTTAAAACAAACAAACAAACAAAACAACTTTTAAAAAAATATATATATATATAAAAGTACATTTAGTTTTCAGCTAGGTTTACATGAGACAATGGAGCAGGAAGAAAACCATCTTGTGCGGGACCATGAAGAATGTCAATATATACCCAGAAAATAATAAAATAACACCTAAATTATAAGAGTTAATTATGGCTTTGTTAGAGACTCCTCTCTCAGGTTTATGGCTAGTGATTCATAAGAGCAGCTGTCTACTGAAAATGATAAAAAATGGGAAAAGTTTCTAATTCATCATTAGACACTAGTCAGTGGGAAGTAAATAAACATGTACTTTCCATATTAACAGTAGATAAGCTCCATGTATTTGTTTTCATCTTTGACTTTGCCTTTAGCTGGTACATTTTTCAGAATGGGAGGTTTTCTGCATCCTCATGCATCTCAACTCCCAGCCCGTCTCATTCTGTGTGCATGGCACAGAGAAGGATGGAGAGTATCCGAATACCTCAGCCACCTCCAGCTGTCTGGGGATTTCGAGGTAAGCTGAATGTAATTTGCACACTGGAAGTTGGCCAGCACACCAGGACTATTATCTCCACTTTTGCAAAAAGGACTATGGGAATGTTAATTAACACAAGTGCCCAAGACCTTGGTTTTATGTGTCTTCTGAAGGAAGGACACAGGGCTGGAGAGAGGCACTGAATGTCTAATGAACACAGAGGGTAGTTAAGTTGTTGGCTTTCGGCTGGTGTGGTCATGTTGTGCTCAGAGGCATATGGAACATTTGAATGAGGAGAAGAGAAGGGAGAAATTACTTAGAGTCATGACCACCTCGTTTTATAGCTGAGTATTTAGGTAATGACTTACCTGCAACTCTGACAACAGGAAACTGAAATAGGACTGAGATTTAGACAAGTGTTTGACATGGGACCATAAGCTACCATTGAAAAATATGGCAACTACATATGTGGTACATGCAGCACAGAAGCAGTTTGGCTGTAGCACTGTGAAACCTTCCAGCAAGTGTGCCCCCACCTCTACTCCCCCCCCCCCCCAAAAAAAAAAAAAAAAAAACACCCACAAAACAACACTAAACAAAGCACATTTTGTTTTTTGAGCTGCATCCACCCTTAAAGAAAAATACAAATACACAATATAAAGATGCCTGACATACTTGAATTCTGACCTGTCTTGTTGTTTCTGTTAGTTTACTACCAAGCTAATTTTAGACTGGAAATCCACTCTTTCCTCCTTAAGTATATCATGTTTTTCTGTATACAAAAGCCAGACTTTGGATGTATTGCAGTAGAGAATTCAGACACACTCTAAACATTCTCAGGAACTAAAGAAATACAAGATATCTCAAAAGAAATATATACTCAGAAATGAGCTATCTCCCACGAGTGAGCTACATTCCTGTCCATGACAAGGAAGCGGAGTTAATACCAATGTATAGGCTTATTGTTGAAGACCAGACATGTAGATTAAGCCACTAGAGGGAGATACAATATGCATTTGACTGGAGTTAGAAGAGAGTGCTTTGTATCATAAATTCCTTTACAGCAGTTACAGATAGCATATTATCAATAGTTATTAAGTGAAATGGACAGTGCTTTTAAGTTTTTTTTTCCTAACTCTCAAAAATACATACATACATATATATATACCAAATGGAAATGTGTAATATGTAATATATAAATATGTAATCAACTGTAGCAATGTGTTCCAGTCCACATGCATAAGGATGACATGCCAGAATATGTTTACATTTACTCCTGACTGTTGTTATGTGCTTCTTGTGCTACAGGCAGATTATGGGCACAGCTCACAGCTCCCACTTTGGGTCTTTGTGGGACTACCAGCAGCAAGGCTGTACTGATATTGTAGCTCCTGGTAACACAAATTTCTTAATTCTAGATGAAAAGCTGACAGTCATGGGCTTAGGCTATGTTGTCACTTCTCTCTATGTCTAAAACCATCTTAATAATGAGATATTGTACTTCTTGAGCATCTGTGTGAGCCATGTCTGAAGCTGACCTTTCTCTAAGCTTTCCATGGTATGTGACAGGTGTCTTATAGTTCTTGGACACATAATTTTTTAAATGGTTTATGGTTTAGTAAGATTACCCCCCCAGGTGTGATGGCAGATCTTCAATGGGCAAATATCAAGCAAAGAGGAACCGCAATCATTTTCAGGCACAGGATTAGAATTTTAAATCTGCTTGACAAATGGGTGAAATGAGCTGAGAAAATCTGGATGTAATTCAATGAAAACAGAGAAAAGTGAACGCTACTAAGTGGAGATAATGAACTGTACAAACACCGGATGCAAAACGTCTGCTGGGCATCAGCCCTGTGAAACAGGATCTGGAGGTTACCAAGGTTCACAGACTGAACTTGAGTCAACATTGTCACACGACTGAAAAAAAAATACAATTATTGTGGGCTGTATAAACAGGAGGGTTGCATAGAAATGTCACATGAAACAATCCTTCCATGCAGCTCTGGCCAAAGCAGTGCTTCTCACCTGATATCATTGGCACTGTACTTAAAAGAGGTGGGATAATGAAAGGGTATCAAACAGTCTAGAAAATGGGTCCCTTTTAAGAAGAACTGTGTAGCTTCAGCTCAAAAAGAGGCACTAACATACTAAGGATGTGAACTGTTCTCTTTTTGTGTTCTGTGGCTTGAACAAAAGTTAATGGGTTACTGCCTAACTTGCAGGAAAGGTGATGTAAGGTAAACATTAGGTGATAAATAGCTTGGCAACAGAAGAAATTTCCAGAAAATATTGTGAAATTTCCATCATTTGAAATTTTTAAGAACAAGTGAAACAAAAAAAAAAAAAAAAAAAAAAAAAGTGAATTGATCCTGCTTTGGGGTTAGATGAACAAACAAAACAATCTCACATAGGATCTTCCAGCCCTACATTTTAACAGTTTGATATATCTTCTTGGAAAAAAAAAAAAAAAAAAAAAAAAAAAAAAAGGACCTCAGCAAATATTTGTTTGAATTACAGCTAACACTAAATAGAGTAGCATAAAATCAGGATTATTTTTGCTGTACATGATCAAATTCTACTGATTATCAGGCACTTACAGATAGCAAAAATATCCCAGGGGAAAAAAAAAATGGAACCAGGAATTATTCAGATTAATCCATAGAGTAAAGTATTGCAGGTGTACAGGGATCAACCTTGTACTGGCAGGCAGTTGAACCACACAAATTAATAAATCATTTCTTATCTAACTTCTATAATAAGATGATCCCAGCATGTTTTTTTCTCAAGTAAAATAATGGTATTTTTAAATTATTATTATTTTTTGGTGTCTGATTTGAATTTAAAGCACAAACATCCTGGCACTGCTGCACCCTAAATCTGCCATATATTCTCTTAGAATAAAAGCTCCACGCCTCCCTTGTTCACATCCCCCCCTGGCAAACTCCCAAATGCCTTGAGTCCAATCCAAAAGCACTTCAAACAGAAACCATAAGACTGTGGGGGGAATATTTTTCTTTAACCAAACATTTCTACAGTATAATTAAATAAATATTTTTTAAGGTTTGCTATTAAATTTTATTAGCATCCCACCATGTAATACAGTCAATTGGACTGCTCTAAGTGGCAAACAAACAAACACTGTATTGGAACAAAGAGCAAACCCAACAGGACATATACCAGGAAAGACTGTTCTGAGTGGGGCAGGCATCACTGTTAAGGCTGCAATACTCCGAGCTGCTATGTCCCACCATGTATGCTCCATACTCTGAAGCCTTCTGTGCTTTCTCTTTTAAAAATTATTATACATTGTGTTTGTGATTAATGAATCTCTTCATCTGGGGATGTCAGTTTTTGTGGTTCCTTTATATCCTGCACAGAGAGATTTGTTTAATGAATGACAAATACATGTTATTCCATTGTCTCAAGGAATGAAAGGCAGAGAAACATTGTTTGGATTCTTTTTTTGTCTTTAAGATTAGTCATAGAATACAGAAATGTAGATCCAGACAACTTTACTCATGTGGAAACCAGTTTAACGTTATTATTTCCATTCAGCCCCCTGGAAGGATGAAAAGGTCAGTTGTTTTTAGTTACAAATCTCTCCCCAGTTTATGTATGTCTGACACACTGGCCACCTCGTGGGCAGGCAGCAAAGGATGGAGGAGGTGTGAGCACCACATTGTCTGTGTGATGGCCCATTGGGTCAGCAGAGCCTGGGCAGCCCCTGCTCAGCCAGTGCTTGTGTCCACCTGCCCAACCTCCTCCCCCTCAGTGGAGCCTGGAAGCCAGTTTTGAGGCAGTGGCACGGCTTTGGATGAGCCCAAAGTTCTTCACCACAAGGGATGGAGATGAACCCCCCACTTCAGCTCAGTGACAAGGAGGGGACATGCCCTGGGAGGCTCAGCTGTCCCCTTCTGGCAGCCACAGTTTCAAATTTGACTCCAGAAATGGGCTGCTCCTGGACTGGAGTGTGACCTCAAGCAAGCACATAGGCAGGCATGGAGTGCCAGGATTGCTGTTGCCTTCATGGTGTTTCTTCTGGCCCTTTATGTTTGGGCCTTACTTCAGCAAGACTGGAACTTTACACGTGTGTGGAGCTTTGGCTACCTCAGGTAGATCTGTGATTCTGTGATTCTGTGATACCATCCACTTAAAAAGAGGAGAACCAAAGAAGAAAACAAGTGGTTTTTTTTTTTTTTTTTTTTTTTCCTGAAAGCATCTTTAGTTCCTTCAGTCAGAATAGTGATTGACTGGCAATAGAAATTAAAACAAAACAAAACAAAACATCTACAACTCATATTTTAATTAAAAAAAAATACATTTAAAGAAGTTTCCTCCTCCTCCCTCCTAACCACCCCACCCCCTCATTTTTTGTTAGAAACACTGCCAGACAGCTGCCAGCCCCAGAACTACACCAAGACAAGCCAACTGTTCTTCAGATCTTTGGAAATGAATGCTGGAGGTACTTTGTTATGCTTAGCTGATTTATCCGGGCACAAAAGGAGCACAGCAACTCTGATGTAGATTAAACAGAGATTTTGGTGGTTGAGATAATTTCAATAGTGCAGTCCTGGGATTCATTTCTTAGAGTTATCCATCAATTTGACAAGCCCAGAACTATGAAAAACAAACAATCCAGAGTCTGAATGAATTTATAAGATAAAATACAAGAAAAAGAAAATCAAAGAAAACAAAGCAAGGAAGAAAAGGCGAGGGAAGGATGCAAGCACCCACATCACACTGTGCTTTAAATTCAGCCAAAGGATCCTACTTAAGGTAATGGTTTGAAGCCTGGCATCTCACAAAGTAATTTTCTCAGGCACTGTACTGACTGCGTCGTGGCAGAACAATCTCACCGCGGTATAAGCACAGTGAAAACATTCAGTGCTGGGCTTTCCTGAATTATAATGAGGTGCAGAGCAGGAGCCCTGCTGGAAATCACTCTGCCACCTCAGAGAAGAGAGCGGGTCGCTCTCCTGGCTGGGGCACGGCCACGGCGTCCTACACGGAGCCAAGCCTTTGTATCTGCAACGGTTATCTGTTTCCCGGAGGCCACCTAATTGCTGCTGCCTTCAATCCCCTTGTCACCTGCAATTTCAATCAGCCTCCTGAAGGTTTCCCTACCTGGGTTTTCCCTTCAGTGCTCCTTTCCCCTTGCAAAACGAGCCCTGGGCATCTGTCATGCCAAATGCTTAAGCGATCGTTCCGGGCCGGCCACGGAGCAACAAACTCTTTGATTATAGATGGCCTGTTGTATGTTAGATTAGGTATCTGCTCCGCTGTGAAGCTAAACGACACAATGCAGGGGATGAATAACTCCTTTCAGTCACGGTCTGGGGTTGCTGTTATCCTTTTTATTTTTCTCAAACTGTGACTAGCCATGTGTTTTCAGTTACAAGTAAATGCAAATCAAGCTGCATTCCGATCCCTGATTCTGTTAGGGAATCATGCAATTTTATTTAATTCGTATTATATTAGCTTTCACCCACAAGATAATGTCTGCATTAGGCTTGGGCCAAGGAGAAAGGCGAGGGGGAGAGGAAGGCAGCAATTATGAGTGTGGTAATTGCTCCCACCCTGTATTATGGCATGCGATGCATTTGATATGACCGTAACTCCACAGTAGCATGACATTTCAGCAACGTCAGCATGTGCTTTGCAACTGGCAGCCTCCACGTCCCTCACCATCCTGCTGTTGCTTGCACAGAGAGCATCCACCTTGCAGGTGGCATTTCTTACTAGCTGCTGTAACTGCTGCGTCTAGGGGATGGGATGACAAGCTCTCAGTCTAAACTTCGTTTGACAGCTCCAACATGAGGAGATTCGCAATTAGCTACCAAACACTCATTCATCAAGGGCTGTGCTGTCTCCAGGAATGCTCCACAGGAAGACCACAGGCACAAAAACTGCAGTCCTCAGCAGTGCTAAGTGAGAAAACATTTGAACACACCTTTCTTAAAGGAATGACTTCTGAATAATTTCATGGAACATCCGTTGTTTCGACATTTAGACCACTACTTCAATTTTTCTGAACTTTACAATGAAAGGATGCAAACACAGGCTTAGACACTGACAGGGTTAAATTGCTGTAGCTCCAGTGGTCTCCACAGAGCTGGGCAGATTTATTCTATTCAAGAACATGGTCTTAGGAAAGTTTGACTTTAAGCTCCTCTTTTGTAAAGCCTGGCACCACAACCAGCATGCAATACAGCGTTTTAAGGCAGTAGCGGATCCATAGTTGGCTTTCAATTCATCCTTCCTCTTAGGAGGTGTGGTGTTTATTTTCAAGTTATTTCAAAGAGCAGAGTAAAAACTGTAGCAGTTTCACACAGATTTAAAGTATTGAGGTTTTGTTGTTTTAAACGCAAGTCTCAAAATGTAATTCAGTTTTTTTTTATGATGTCTGAGATAACAGGCACCCAGTCACGGGGTGTGTAGGTCACAGAGTTGCCTGGGACACACACAATTACTACTTGTCTGCTGAAGGGTTATCTGACTTCACTCTCATAGGTCAGTGCAAGCATGGGCAACATCTGGGCCAGGGCTCACTTTGCTTTGCAAGGGGAAGCGCTCACACAAGTTGCTGCAATTAAGTCAATGGGCGGTGTCGTGCTGAGGTGTGATAACCCACGGTCCTGTGAATGACCCAGGAGGTCTCCTCCCAGCCAGTGTTTCTGTGTTTATTCTACTAACTTCAAAGCATAGAAATATTTTGTCCCGCTAATACCCTCTATTAGTGAATTTTATGCATAAAAATCCAACACCAGAAATCTATCTCATTTTTTGCTGTCTTTTAAGATATCTGTGATTCAGAGATTCCCTCCCTAATGCTGTCGTGACTTGGTAAGTCTCTACACATTGGGATAAGGATGATTAGTGCAGCTTACAGAGACTTAGTAGTATTTTCTTCATCTTGCAGTCACCACTGAATTTGGTCCAAACATACTGCAGTTTTGCACTGTAAGCAAATCACCAAATGAAAGTAATCAAAATATTGAGCTCATATTTATTTAATATAGGGATAGTTCTCAAGAGAGGATTTTATTTCAAAGAAAAGAGTTACAGGAAGATACTAGCAGTTCTAATGTAGCAATCGCATGGTTGGGGGGTGTCTTTGGGCTGACAGGGTTATAAAAAGAAAGTAGAGACTTAAAGATTTAAAGATAAAGGGAGGAGAACTAGAGCATAACGTGATGGGAAGATGATCTATTAAACAGAGCAGTGGACTTGTATAAAACTGTCACTTCTATAGGAGAAGGATCATGCACATGGCTGAACAAAACCTGTGACCCTCTGAACGGTGCCTATATCCAATAGGGTCAGCATTAATGAACAAATAGTGTTCCAGTGATGCAGGAAATAAATATCTCATGCTTTCACCCAAGGAGGAAGGCCTCACCTCCTCACTATTAACCATGTCCCTGGCAGGCTATACTTCTTTGTTTACTTAGTGTTCTCCTGTGAATCCAATGAACCAAACGGTTCAATATTGCCCTATCCAATGAGTAATCCAGTGTAAAGTACATACAAACAGGCTGATTTTTCAGATGGAGCAACACAATAGTTCCTTTTTAATTGCATTTGATGTTACTGGTAATGTTCTGTGCAGCTCCATGCATAACACACATTTAATTGTACCTGTGTGGTAGTGATAACACCGCACCATGGTAATTTTCTGTATTTGTAGCATGTGGGAGCCAATTCATTCTGGGTATTTCAATGCAGTTTATTAACTGGGAAGATTGGGTAACTGGAACCTCCTTTATTAAAGTTATTGGCTGCCCTGTAGCAACGGAAATAAATTGTGATAATAGCCAGAACAAATTAGCTTGCGTATGAATTAGCCCTTAAACGAAAAGAGGAGGGGGAAAACAACCATCTCATGGTATATAAAATGCCTTTATTTGGGAAGCACAAGTATATTGACAAATAAAAGTAAGCTCTTCTACGAGAAGAAATCCTCTTTTTCCAGGCACCTTGCAACATCTTACCCAAACTTCAGGGCTGAGCTTGGACTTACGCCTTGTGGACAGGGATTGTGGGAGAGCAGGAGGCTTTCCACCTCAGCCAACCCGTACACCAAGTGCTGTGCAAGACAGGGTGGTAGCTTGGAAAGCTGACCTGGGAGTGGAATAGCTGATGAAAGTCATGCAAAGGCAGTTCAGGTCTGGAAACAGTGCAACTACACCAGCTACCTACTGTAGCTGAGCGAAATTACCTGCCCTGCTCCTAGCCCTAAGCTGGTCCTGCCCCTGAGTGATGTAAATAGAAGTACCATTCACGGTTAGGCAGAGGATCTCTGTGTTTTGTTATTTACTGTGAAAAATCTCCTGAACACATGGGAAGTCCATTCTTGTCTAGGTCCAGGTAAGCCAGAGCTGGCTTCAGTTTCATGCTACCACTGCCACCTGTTTTCACTCAGTAGTTTGTGAGAGATGCCATAATTCTTCAGAGATCTGGGGCTTGTTCTCAACTCCCTTGAGGCTAACGGAAAGACATAGGGAGAATAATTAATGGAGCTCAACCTAAGTGCTTAGTGCCACCCTGGGCTATTCTGTCTGGCCCCAGCTGCAACTCCAAGGGGACAGGGGTAACCTGCATATTCTACCTGCTGAACTTTAGGGACTTCTCAAACACCATTCCATCTCTAAAATGACACTAGATTAAACCCTTGGATTGATCCTCTCTTGACTGTAGGATGTTGTGGATACACACACAGCCAAGGTGCTCTGAACTCCCTTCCTGGTTGCACAGGAAAATATCAAAGGATCAATGCAGGAAAGACATAATCTGGGCAGAATAGGTGACTTTTTGATTTTGCACATAGCTGAGATGCAGAATCACTCCTGACATTGCTGTGTTAGTCCATATTTTCACTAAATAGGAGTTCAGTGAGTACCAGGTTGATACCAAGTAATTGAAAGGTCAGGTAAGTGCTGCGTGAGCTCAACATAATTAATACATCTCCTAGCAGTTCTTGGGTGCACAAGAAAATAAAACTTTCCTGTACTGATATGGTCCTTGAGGCTGTGTTTCTGCAAGCACTGAGCAGATTGCTTACTTCACTAAAAATGCTGCCTGCCCAAACCACTACACAGTCCCCAGTGCCCTCTTATGAACAGAAGACCAAGACCCACAGGAAAACCAACCAACCAACCAACCAAACGAACAAAAAAAAAACCACCATGAGAACAGGGCAAGCAAGACCCTCACTATTGCCTTTGCTTGATCCAGCAGGAAATCTACTCAGCAACAGAGAAGCTCAAGAAATGGATGTACTTGAAGAGAAGGGAGAAAAGGAGAAAACACCCCAGACAATTGTACCTGCCAATCTCACTGGAAGGTAGAGTACTTTCTTAACCTAAATTTTAACCCTGAATACATGGACACCACACATCTATCAGACTTCAATTTTTTCACTACCTCTAGGTGTACAGCACTGGTTCTCTCTTTGGTGGAAGATGAAACCATCCAGGAATAAATGCAAGGGGAACCAGCAACAGTTTTGCACTTGAAGCTACCTAAGGTATAATTAAATGGGGAAAAAAAAAAAGAGGTAGATAAAGACATAATGTTAATAACCAACCCCTCTTATGGGTCTTTTGCTGGGAAAGGGAAGAATGGAGTTTTTAGTGGAGAAGATAAGTTGATGTAGAGAGGGCCAACCGAAAGGTATCATTAGGCTCTAGCAGGACATTAATTACCATCTTATTGGCACAATAGAGCATATTCAGAATACCTAATTTTAGGTTATGAGCTGAGGTATCTGAGTTTAATTCTGTTCTCAAGCTCCCTGGGTAAGTTGCAGACCCACAGGCAATACAAGAGCTTGGTGCCACTTAGAGAAGGAGGGCTGCCTCGCTTCTGCCAGTGCTCCTTGGTTTCCCCTTCTGGACACTGAGTTAACTCAGGAAACAGTCCATCCTTCCTAGTCCTGGCTTAGTTTTCTCTTGACTGCAGTAGCTCAGAGTGTGAGAGACTGAATGCTGGTAGTGTCAGTGCCTGGCTGGGAGCAGGGAGGAAGGGAAGTGCACTGCTACTACAGCATCAGGCATGCTTGATCCCACGAAGCCATGCACTGGGGTGCTCTGAATTAGCATTTGGAGGAATCTGTCTTTCCACTGACTATATAAGGGAATTCCGGGTGTCTAACCTCCTAATTCAGACTGTGGGGGATAGTGGGGATAGTGTGAATACCTTCCCTGCCTCTCTCCCATCATGGTAATTCTGACAATAGCAGACAATGGAGCAATGCTAAGAAATATCATGCGTGTTTGTTCTTGCTTGTTTCAGAGAAATTGGTTGGGATGATTTGCAGTACAGATTCTACCATCTCTGCCACAAATCTTTTTCTTTTTTTTTTTTTTTTTTCTTTTTAAATTACATTATGAAGCAAATGTCATTGACAGGCCTGAAACTAATTTTCGATGAACAGAGACTATGAAATGTGTTTGTAAAAGGCAGATTCACAAGGAATGAGATGTTAAATCTAAACTGCTGTTGCCTGTTTTCTCTTACATGATGATTTGGGAGTCTGTATGAGTGTTGGTTTTTCTAGATCACTTTCTCTGCAATGCTCCCTTTTACCTATAAAGCCCCTCAGCACTGCTCACTTGCCTAAGACAACCCTGTAATCAATGCCATCAGATGACCTTTGGATTGGCAATGACTCTTGTTTCATTGCCTTAAGTGGGACAGACCCTTACCTTCCCACAAAGTGCATTTTAGACTTGCCATCAGACATTTTTTTAGCACAGCTTTATAGGAAAGACATCTGCGTGGCCACAGTGTCTTGCCAGTCATGCTCCCTGGTAACACTTGGTCGTATTCAACTAAATTTGTCAGATGGACAGACCATCCTACAAGGATTGTGAAAGTTGGCTCTAGGTTAGAGATCAGCAACTCAGATTAGTGCTATATGGAAAGAAAGGCAGTTACCACTCAGCACTTTATTCACCCATGCCAAGAGGTGGCAGCCAATTTGCCAGCCAGGGGTGTGTCAGATGGCCAATTAACATAAATGTTGTCATTTGCCAGCTCAACAAATACGGGGATGTGGAAAGAGGATGAGGATTTGGAAAGAGGGAAGAAAAATTAGCATCAGTGCTCTGTCCTTGGAGGAAACAGTGTGAATTGTATGAATCCAACTTAAAATTATTCTTTAGTAAATAGTAAATAAAGTGAATAAAAGTGAAAAGGATCTATAAATAAAACTTATTTATTCAAGCACTCCAAGCACTCTAAATGAAGTTTTTATACTGAATAGTCTGTTGCTGTTGTATGGTAGTCTGGAATGCTGAATTTTCAGGTTTAAGTGAGATTTGCTATCATTTGCTATATTTGCTATTTGCATTATTCCTACTGTATTTGCAGAAAAATAGCTATTAAAATCAACTGTTTCTTTTCACCCAGAATGTGGGTGATATATGAAAGGGGAAAGTAGTAGAGTGAGGTTAAAGAGCAGTGGATTCTGTCCTTGTCTCTGGCAGTAACCTGCTTTACAATCTGAAGAAAGTTGTTTTTCCTTCACATTTTGCCTATTAGCTACTTGCCTTCACACTTTACCAATTTGGTCTGTCTTGCCTTATTAATCTGTGAAGTATTAAATTTAGGGAGTGATTCTGACTATGACTGAGCCATGTTTAAGAACAAAGAGATCTTTAATTTCAGCTAGATCCACTAGCACAGGTAAATAGTAAATGAAATGATAGAGATTTTTCAAAATTTTAGGTATAAATCTCTTCAGAGGAAATTGTGAATTTGGAAAGATAAGGTGAGGGGAGAGTCAATAATGTTAGCTATGTCTGTGGGGGCACAACAGTGTTCTAGTGCAAATAACTTCCTCCTAAAACCCAAAAGTCTGACGTGGCACAAGAGTGACCTGGCAAGGTGAAAATGAGAGCACAAGTTAGACCCCAGCCTTGAGAACCTCATGCCAGTGCACAATCAATCAAATAAGACTTTGCTGCTTCCCAGTGACCTGGGGAAGACTGCAAATCCAGTCTCAGACCGAAAACAAACAAACAAACAAACAAAACAAACAAAAAAAAAAGAAAAAAAAAACTCCATGCAGAAAAAGACAATAATTGGCAGGGCATTCTTATTAGCAGTCTCAAGAGACCAAAGGGTCAGTCTTACTGATCTGCTTGCTGCTCCCCTCAGAAGACAAAGGAGTGCTTCATCTTTACTCATCACCTCATCCAGCAAAGCTAGTTTCAATTTCATGCATCACCCATTTTTCTTAAAGCAAAGATATTATATTTTTTTTTCTCTCCCTTCAAGAGGATTTGGGAATAATGCTTAACTGGGGCTTCTTTAATTTCAGAAATTGGTTACTTGGAATGAATTTCAGTTTGCTCAGTGTAGGGGAAAATCCACAAGCAGGAGAACTTAGTTTTCTGAATGGCAAGAACAAAAATGAACTCCTTTATAAAATAATGCAAATGATGTGGTAAGATTTTAATCAGAAGAACAAAATCAAGAGGGAAGTTGGTGTCAGAGTGCCTTTATATCACTCAGGTGGGTCAGAGGGACCCTGAGGATGTTCTGAAAGTATATACAATTGCATACAATTCCTTTTCAAGGCACAAGTTTTCATCTGATTTAACATAGTGCTGCTTTCTTTCAGCTGTTCACTTTTTTCTTCCACTTGCAATGGAGATACTGGGATATTTTATGGTAGGACATGGACTTGTGCCACCTGTTTGATATAAAAGCGATGGAGAAAAGGCATTTGTTGGTGAGAAAATTATAAAATGGTTTGAATCATAGCTCCAAGATCAAAAAGTTAACCTTGTCTCTGAATTCTTTTTGAGGAAGCTGAGATACTGGCCTTCAGCCTTGCCACAGAGATCATAACTTTTTGAGCTTCATTTCAACAAATAGATACAAAAAAGGGGATAGACCAGAATATCAAAAGTGGGTTGCTACATTGCAGAAGGAAAATAAGAAGCTGTAGGAATTGCTAAACTTCCAGTGTTCCAATTCAGCAAAAACTATACAGTGACTTTAATGATTAGCTTTAAAAACAAACATGTTTGTTACAGAGAGAGAGAGAAGGTAAAGGAAGTCACCCAAAACCAAGAGCTTACCCACAAAAAAGCAAGCCAAACAATATTGTTAGCATAAGAATATATAAAGCTCTATAGCTTATAGCTAAAATAGGCAGTTAAACATAACAATGTCACCATTGTATGCATTTCTGCCATAAGTCATTTCAACGTCAATAAGTGAGAATGCAGCTGACAAAAGAAACATTATTTTTAAAACAGAAATTGCTGCCCAGCAGTGGAGGCTGGAAAATGTTAGTGTAGAAAGTCACTTTTTGCATCAGTATATGCTGAACACTTTACTTCGTTAATTTTCTTGGATAAATAATTGGGAGATTTTATTAAAAATATGTTAATTCTTTAAATAGGATATTAAAAATTAACAGCATGACACAGACAGCAGTATTTATTTGTAGTAAAAGGAAAGGAAGGGAAGACATGCAAAGAAACTGGCTTTGGGACACACAGTAATGCAGAGAGGAATGAATGTGCTGTTTTAGCTGGCTCTATAATAGCCTCTCATGAGGAAAGTTTCTTTCTCATTGTCTTCCTAGTCCTCACACCTTTTTCTACCACATCTGCCTCTTCTGCTTGGACTACGATGACAACTACAAAGTGAGCTTTAAAAAGAAACCTGCAGATTTCAGGAATAGATCCAACATGAGAGAATGAAGATTTTCTACCTTCCTGGGCTGTGCAGTGTTGTGCTATGCATGATGGGCTCAGCAGCAGAGCAAACCTTTCTCTCTTAGGCTTAACATTTTCAGTGAATTACTTTAACAGCAGAATAAATAAATAAATAAATAATAATTTTGAGAAACTGAAAAGATGCCCGTTAGGATCTTTCTCTGTCAATTCTATTAGGCTCCAGCCTGCTGGAGGGTAGGAGATCCAGTTCAATTTGTTCCTTTATGAAGTCTTGGTATTTTCTGAGTTAGAGGAACTAGTCTGAAGGTGATATTACACGCTAACAGGAGGAGATTCACAAGATGACTTGTGACACTGAGCCAGCCAGGATGGAATTACAAACTGTGGTCAAAGGCAGCCAGTGTTTGATGGTTCTCCACGTCTGTGCTTTCCAGAAGATGGGACAAACAGACTTAACTGCAGGAAGAAGAAATGAAGAAAGGGTGAAGGTAAAGGTAGCTGACAAGGGAAGAAGAAAATGGGGAGGGTGCGAGACAGTGTGAGAGCTGTTGGGTCTGGAAGAAGCGTGGCATGTCTCATTCACTTGGCATCCTCCCTGCAGTCAGCTATCTCCCTGGTGGCCAGCTTTCCTGTTGCCACTTGGACACGTGCCCTTTCATAAATACCAGCACGGGGGAGTCTGGCTCCCTTTGGCTGCAAAGCAGCAGCGGATCTGACTGCTGCTGAGATGGTGGAGATGAGACATGACATTTGAAGGTCAGTCTGAGGAGAACAACAACTTTCATGCTTTTCTTTCATGAGCCTCTGTGCTTGCCTTGCAGTCATTTCATTACACTTCTGTCACATTTCTCCACTCTTTGAGTGCAAACCTGTCTTCACCGACATCAGCCCCTGGGTTTTCAAGGTCTGAGCCCTTTGAAATTGCTTTGCTTTCCCTCACACCAACCTCTTCTCTCCGGCACCAGCCCCTCACCTCTCTCTGATTTCTGCTGGAGCAGCTTCCCCGCTCCCTCTCAGCAAGGCCCCCTCCTCTTTATTGCCCTCTGAAACTCCATCTGTTCAGAGATCGACTCCAAAAGCAACAGTGATTGCTTCAGGGAAAGAAGAAGTCGTAAAAGCACCAGTGCCTGATAAGCGAAAACATCAGTGTGTGTAAGGAGGCGGTCTGGACCCCGTCCCACTGCATGTGGTGGAGGCATGTCTAGCACCTCACAGCAGCTTTCCATACCTCTGCTGGGCACACAAGCCTGCGAGACGTTACCTTGGGGAAATATGGTGAATGTAAAGAAATAATGGTGTTTTAGGGAAAGGAGACTTGTCAACAGAGTTAGGAATGGCTTAGCGTTTTCACCATATCTGTACACTGAGAGAAGTTTAACAAATCAGACAATTAGCAAAAAGAAAACTGTTTAAAAAAATAGAATCATAGAATATCCTGAGTTGGAAGGGACCCATAAGGATCATCGAGTTCAACTCCTCGTACCACACAGGTTTACACAAAAATTCAGACCATGACTAAGAGCACAGTCCAAACGCTTCTTGAACTCCGAAAGGCTTGGTGCCTTGACTACGCCCCTGGGGAGCCTGTTCCAGTGCACGACAACCCTCTCGGTGAAGAGGGTTCTCGGTGGAACCTCTTCCTGATATCCAGCCTGAACGTCCCGTCGCAGCTTGACACCATTCCCACAGGTCCTATCGCTTGCCACTAAAGAGACTAGATCGGCTCCTGCCTCTCCACTCCCCCTCGTGAGGAAACTGCATTTTTTTTCTGTATTTTTTTATTATTTTTTTTTCAAATTTCTCCAACAGAATTATATACAGATATTGATAATTAACAAGATTCAGTACAGACAAGATGGGGAACTTCTGCACAAAGGAAAAACAATGACAGACGACCAAGTGAAAGATTAAGACTTGACCCTTTCCTCACTATATTCTGAGAGATTACATTTAGGCTTTTATTCCTATTGCATTACTTCAAGTCTGAGTGCTAGGATCTCTTCTGAAAACCAAATTTTTTCAATGCTTCACCAAATGGCAATCCCATCCCACCAAAGCAACCAGCCTTCAAGACATGTCCAGCAGGTAGTCTCTGCAGAATGGCTGTTGTAATGTCTGAAAGCCACGCTGGTTTACTACTGCAGGTCACTCTGGCAAAACTTGCTGTTTTCCCACTTTGATCCTCTGCCTAGCAGAGTGTAAGTCAGCCATGGATATGATAGTGTGAACTACTCAGAAATGCTCAGGCCACAACAGAATGGTAGGGGAAGTTCCACACTTCAGCAGGAGGTCCTTCAAGAAATAGCTGCCATTGGTCTGCCCTACCAGAGCAAAGATGTTTGTGAAACCTAGTGAACATTTTCTTTCTAGGGAAGGTCACTGCTGGGCTGGGCCAAACCTGCACTCACAGGGGAGCCCATCCTAGAGTCACTGCTGGAGGCCAAATGCCTGAAGCAATGTGGGAAGATCATAGGCACTGGCTGCCCTGAACAGGTCAATCTGCCCCAGCATGGAGAGGGCCATGCGAAGGGTGCTTCAGATGTTGTCAGACGGCACCTTGCTGCCCCCGTGGACTTCGGCTCTTCTGCTGCATGTGCAAAGCCTCTAAGAAGTGCTCTACAGCCTCACGGTGGGCACCTAGGTTGATGTAGCCAATGCCCAAGTTGTACCGAGAGCAGATATGTCCTGGCTGGAGCTCCAGTGCCTGCTGATCTGCAGTCACAGCTTCCTCACTCTGATTCCCATCGGCCAGGGTGGCACCAAGCTTGTTCCATAGAAGACAGTCATTGGGACACACACTAAGTGTGGCACTGAAGCAATTCACAGCCTTCTCGTATTCGCCAGTAAGGTTGAAAAGGACACCCAGGCCGCACTGAACATCAGGATCAACAGTTGAGGGGTTGCTGTGCACAGCTGCTAAGAACAGCTCTTTGACCTCCACAAAAAGTGAATCAGACAGCAGAGAACCAAACACACACTTGGAATGCCCAAGATTTGTCCCCAAGACACTCTCTTCTGGCTCCTTCTCCAGCAGGTGAGCATATGCTGGTTTGTGGTGTAGCCAGTTCCACAGAGTCTCACACTCCTGCTTCTGCAAGGACTCATTGGTGAAGCTGACTGCTAAAGCCCTAAGTGCTGTGAGGTTCCCAGGCCGCAGTTCCAAGCATTGTCTGATAACACTGATTACCAAGAGTTCCTGTTCATTCTCTGCTTTGGTGGTTCCCAGATATTGCCAGGCCTCCATATGATCTGGCTTCTGTTGTACTGCAGCCTCAGAGAGCAAGACAGCACCGGGGAGGTCACCTTCCACCAAGCGCTTCCACCCCTCTTCAAAAGCATCAGGGTGATCTCTCATGGGATTATCTTCTTCAAACTGATAACCCTTGTCATAGGAAGAGGAGCTGAGGTCTTCATAATCAGTGAGCCAAGGGTGAGCCTCTGCATCTCTGTTGGCCATCTCTTCCCATTCTGCCCAGAGTTTGTCCCAGAAGTCCACATCTGACTCCACAACAGTCTTTACCTGCTCAAATTCTGTATCAAGAGCTGACATGTTCCCAGACTGCGTAAATTGATCCACCCAGGCTTCGGATGCCCCCTGCTGCTGTATAAACTCAGCTGCCCATTGCTCTGCCTGATCTTGGTCTCTGTGGGTCACCTTATTAGCTTCGATCGATACCCTCCCATCTCCGATCTGGTGGACAAACTTTAGGAACTCAGAACTGTTGAGTTTTGGATCATCCACTTTAGAAAGAAAATCACTAGCAGTTTTCTTAAGATCATCTTCAGGTTGATATTCCTCATACCATTTATCTGCCAATGACTGGTCTTCCAATTCCACAAGCCACAATTTTTCTTCTGACTGCTCTAGCTATTCTTCTGCCCACTTGGCAGTAGTGGACACAGACAGCGGATCTGTCACTTCAGCAATGAATTCCTGCGACCAGTCAGTCTCATTGTAATCTGAAGAGACATCACCGGCATTATCTGCTGCAGCCAAGAATTCCTGGGTCCAGTTTTCAGACAGTGCCAAGGCTGCCACACCTGGAGCTCGCTGAGGGGCCTGTCTGAAGCTTGACTGTTCAATCTCCTGCATCTCGGCTAATAGATCATCCATCTTAAAGGATGTGGTGCAGGGGACAGTAAAGGGGCATTCTGCTCTTGCAGGAACTCTCCAACCAGCTCATCTTCAGCGGCTACTCCCAGGGGCTTGGATACGGCTGCTGCTCCAGGAGCCCCCAAAGGGCCAGGCCAGGGAGCCCTGAAGCCCTTCTTGCCACAAGGCCTCGTCCTGCGTGAAGTGGCCGGCCAGCTTCAGGAAGGGTTGGAGCTCCTGCACTCCGTTTCCACCAGCTCCCTCATGGCCGCAGGGACGGCGCCGAACCCCTGCGGGCTGCGCCTGGCCCGGGGGCGACACCGAGACGAGGCGGAGCCGCCCCCGGGGGCCCGGCAGCCTGCGAGGCGGGCCCGGTGGCCCCTTACGCCGCCGGGAACCGGGCCCCGAGCCCGGGCTCAGGGGCACGGCGACACGGGGCTGGGGGCGCCGCGGGGCTCCCCGCTTCAGGAGAGGGCACCGGCCGCCAGCAGGGCAGGGCAAGGCCGCGGCCTCCCCACCAGGCGCGCCCCTGCCGCCCGCCCCCTCCGGTCCTGGCACCGCGGCCCCGGGGCACCGGAACAGGCCGCCAACAGAGGGAGGAGATAGCTTTTTTTTTTTTTTTTTTTTTTTTTTTTTTTGTTTGGTTTGGTTTGGTTTGGTTTTTCTTTCGACCCATATGCTTAAACCTGACACCTTGAGTCGGCCAGGCTTCTGGAGCACTTCCACCCCGTCTAAAAGGAATTCTCTGCCTGGGGTGGTGTTTCTGTTGTCCATCCAATCCAAAGGGCTCTTTTCCTCCTAGAGAGCTGGGACTGACCAAGAGGCAGGCACGCACAATAAGTTGTTGCTGTTTTAAGGGCCAGGCAGAGAAAACCCTCATAATGTCTTCATAACAATTTAGGAACACTGCTTTTACTATACTTTTAGTGTTACTTGTTAGTAGCGTCTACAATCCCAAAGCACTGAGAGTACCCTGCTGCACTGGTGCTGTGCACGAACCTAAAGTCAGGGCTCTGAGGGACTTGGACTCCAGAAGCCTAACAGAAACACTGGATCTCAATGGCTAGACGTGTGTCTGTGCTGCATTTAGCAGCCAGGGGCTCAGTTCCTTGACTGCTTCTTTTATTTGATGCCATACAACTCCTGCAAATAATACAGCTACTACTGCTCTGGCTGTGGAGAACTGGAGAGGATTAAGAGGTTCTGTGGAGGAAGACTCGCTTCTGTGGGATATGGATCTGATATCCCATTCTGCTCATCTCCATTGGCAGGACAAAGGGAAGATTAAAAATACATCTTGTGGCATTTTTCTTTTTTTGAAACAAGGATGGAATAACCTAAGTCATGGTTGGGATTTACTTCTTCAGAAGTCCTAGGTTTGGTAGGCTGCAGGGGGAAATAATGAAATCTAGGTCATCTGCCAGAGTCCAGCTGAGATCAGTAAATCATTATTACCTAATGGCTGCCTGTTAGCCTGTATGAAGCGAGTTGGTTGCCTTCAGGCTCCCACTGGGCAAATGTTCACCCCACAAACTGCCAGCATAACTGGTGTTAATTGTCAGTGTCAGCAGAGGCTGTGACATGCTCACTGCATGTCAGGGCTGAAGAACATGGGCAAAGAAACAGCAAATGCTCTGCACCCAACAGCAGATAGCCAGTAGAGAGACCTCAACTACCACTCCACAGGCTGTCAATTGTACAATAAATGAGTAAACAACAACAACAAAAAAATATATTAAAACGTGAAAAGTCCCAGGCTGCATGTGAGCTGTAGGCAGGCCTGTAATGGTTGATGTGTTTCACCAGAGCTATTACCTTTTAAGTGTCACTGGAGATGCTGTTGAGTAAAAAGGTACCATGGAAAATCCAAGTCTTTCTGACCAAGGTGAGAGCTTCTTCCAAGATTTTGGAAAAGGTGCACATTGAAAAAACAAGATCAGAATGGCTTCCCGTGAGCAGAAGTATTTTTTCCCCATTACTTCTTCCCATCAGTTTTGAAATGAGGGGAAATGTTACAAGAAGCTCTCACCTGCTGAGGCTGGATGGATATGTATTATGTGTGACATGAACCAAGTGGAAAACAAATAGAAAACTCACTTGGGGCATAACATTAAGCAAGGACCACTGAACATAGGGTGAGCTGGCCTGCCACCTACAAAACTCCCTCCTTCTCTCCTGCTGAATGGAAGAAGAGGATCATATCTATGGCAGTCCCACATGGTTATAGCATGTGGTATTCACCTCTCTTTTTCCGTGATCAAACATCGGCTGCTGTACAGTATGGCCCCGCATTACCAGTATGGTCCCAAACCCACCATAAGCATCATCCCAGGGATATTAGTGATTCCCCTTGCTCACAAAACCAAGCCTGTCCCACAGAGGGGATACCACATTTGGTTTGCTGAGCTCCAGTCCCACTCAGTCCCTGCATGAACACCACGGTCTGTCAGGAGGTTCAGTATGTCAAAAAGGGGTTCCTTTGAAACTGGTTCATAAAGCTGTTACATTACCATCATTTTAGAAAGATATTGAAGTCATTATCAGATTGCAGGTAACTATTATCAGCACACAATAGAGGTGCATAATGACTTCCTGGAGAAAGATAGAACTGAGCTGTCTCAAATAAATAAAGCATTTTAATTTTATAGGTTCCCCCCACCCACTTTTTGTCATGTGCTTTGCTACCCTGGGCATTTTGGAGATGGTTTACACAACTGTGTGGAAACAGTTCTCAATATGGCTTTTCCACAGTGGGCACTGCATGGTGACATTGTACTGCAGGGTTACGGAAAGAGCATCCCAGCTTCTTTGTGCTGTAATCTAGGCTTGTTACTTGCCACAACATTTCAAATCCAAGAGAGCAGTAAAATTAGTCCTAAAAGGTTACAGGATGCCATCTGGAGTCATGAAACTGCTCCTTACCAGCCTGACAGCAAAACCATCTGGCTCTCCTTCACATTGACTGGGACCTTTTTTACTAATAGCAACAAGACTTCATACTAAGTGTGATCCTAATGGCGCACAAACTCTCTCTGTTTGTCACTTCCACAGCTTATGTGCTCTGTGTCCTGGTCAGAAAGCAAAGCAAGGGCAGACACAGGTTTATACCTCCTCCTCCTGCTCTCAGCTCTGTGTCCTTCACACATAAGGGTTTGTCTTTGTAGACTAAGCCATAAGAAGCAGAACTGATAAAATATTCAGAAGGATTTTCAGTGACCTCTGCTGTAAGTCTCGCCTCCATCAAAGTACAGCAGGCTCAGAAGTGAAGGGGGAAAAAAAAGTTAGAACTAATGATCAGCTTTCCTGATCAGCCCAATAAACTTATTTAGTGCTTCCCCAACCCCTTTCTACTTAATTTGGAGAAATGTTCCCACCTGTAGAAATACAGCTGTCAGATGCCCTGGTCTCTCTATGCACAGTCCTGAAGGAAAATGCATAGGGCTTTATCACCTCTTCTGCTGCAAATGCCAAGGAGCAATTGGAAATATATGTAAGGACCCCAATATATTTGGGCTTTAAGAAACAGCAGGACACTGATGAAAAAACAAATTGCTGAAAAAAGAAAAAAAAAAAAAGCAGGTCTTCCAGTTTGCTGGAATAAACCATTATAACAATTAGAAAGGATGCTGCTTTTATTTGCTTATTTGTATTTGGTGGGCTTAAATACTTTTCCTTCCTCTTTCTGCAGAAAGACAAGCTTTGCCTCACAATGTCTAGCTGCATAACAGGCAAAACTTTAGTTATAGATGGCTACAGCTTGCTACCTTCTGGGAAGTTTTCTTTGCCAGGAAAGTAGATTTGGGGCTTTTTTTTTTTTTTCTTTTTTTTTTTTTTTTCTACCAATGGCTGCTACAAGACACAAAACAGCTTGTACCTGTCAGCAAAACCAGTCCTTTTTCTTAACTGCCCTGCTGCTCAACACTCTTATTTCACAGTGTCAGGCACCGTGAGCACTTTAATCTGTTAAAAGGGCTCTTTTTTCCTTTTAACACTGAACCCATGTTTTATTTATCAGTCTTTGATTTAGAAATGCTTAGAAGGCATAACACGTTTTCTAAGATGGATGACTTCTCCATGGCTTTTGTGCATGTCCATGTGTATGCACACAGGTGTTGTCATTGCTGGGAGTCCAAAGGGAAGCATCTTTATAAAGAAACACTCTCTGGCATGTAGTCCGGGAGAACTGTTACTCTCTAAGAAAAGCTCTCTGAGCACATAGGCCTGTAGAGCTGTCATGTGAAGGGCCAGACCCAGCTCTCACCGGTGGAAGTCTTTGTCTTGATTTCTGTGGGCTTTTTCCAAGGTTCCACCAAAGGACAGAAAAATGCTGCTGAATAAAGGGAGATGTAAAAACTGTATGCTGTTTCTGGGACTTTCTGAAGTCATCTGAAAAGAGTTAGATTTATCATCTCCCGCTGATAATATAAGTGTCAGTCATAGGTTACAGAAACTTAATTTCTTAGCTAGGGAAATAAGCCTCCATCCCCAATCCGCTGTGTTCAGTGTTTCTTTGGGGCAACCATACTTCAGCCCCCACAAGCTGCCAACATCCTCTAGCCTGTTCCCAGAGTTGTGAATTGCCCCCACCCCTGCCACTGCCCCATGCCAGCAGAGTGGGTGCATTGAGGGAAACCTGGGAAACCCCATTTACCCAGAAGCAAACCAGAGAGCTCCCTGCCATGCATCACAACAAAAGGCCTCGCTGGCCACACAGATTATTCAGTATATGTGTTGAGGACAGCCAAAAGCACTGTTTTACCTGCCAAGAGGCTGGGCGTGCAGCTTGCAGCTCATGCACGTTGCTGTTACAGAGGAAGATCGTCTTTAGCAGAGCTCAGCCATGCACCTGTGCCCAGAGCAGATGCACCCGTACGCGTGTTCATGTCTGCGCTCTGGACTGCATGGCTCCATGACTCGTACTCTGCACTGCAATGGAGCCTTCCCTAGCTCTGCAATAGACTGATGATTAATCTAGTGTATAATTAGGGGTCACAGAGGACAATGGCTTCTCCAGAGAGAAGCTGGGAGCAGAAGGGGAGTTATGTTGATGTCTGATGGCACCTGAGATGGTGCCAGGGGTAACAGCAATTGGATGGCATGACCACCCTCTAACACTGTCTGCTCTTGGGGTAACCAGCCATCTGGGGTCCTGCTTCAGAGGACTGAAGGGCTATTATGTTGCTCTGTGTTTTTCCAGGTAAGAGTGAGATCCTGGCTGCCTGCTCTTAAGCATGGTTGGTTGGAAGTCCAGCACCACTTTCTGGATGCTCATTATGGCCTGATTTACACCACTGGGTGCTCAACACAGGATGAAAGTCACTTTGGGATCAAAAGGTTAGAGAGCATCTCCTGTCAGCCAGGGAATGATCAGGAGCGCTCCAGCCATATTGTCCATGGGATCAGTCCCTGAGTTTGTTTCTTCCAATCTAACAAAGCTCTCCCACTGTCCATGTGAATCTCACTGATGTGTGAACAAATCCTGGGATTATCTGATCAGGGACAACAAGACCCCATTCTCAAAAGTCAAGGGATATTGTGTAAGCCCTAGGTACAAAACAGCAAGAAGTGAAAACCCTGTTACTTATGTGCTAAATGCAGGGAAAATGGCAAAAGACTTCACTTTTCTTTTCACTTTTTCACTTCCCTCCAAAGCAAACAGGGCTGGGTCGTGCCTAACTCCGTGCCCCAGTTAATAAAACCAGACTCTTTTAAATATCCAAGGGAAAAATCATCAGCTCCTTGTATTGCATTTTATTACCACTATCCATATTTATATTTTTTTCTTCTGAGACATATCCGAAAGCAACACTTTTGGGTCTGCATTTAAAGTGGCAATGCCTCAGGGTGCCACCTCGATAATGCAATAGGCGCTCTGTGCTGCCAGCCTGGCAGCTGCCTCAGGGTCTGTCAGATGGCCATGATGATGAGATGTCTAGACAGCCTTGAGGTCCTGATGGCTATTTGTCTTTCACTTGCATATCACTGGGAAGGAGTTGCTAATATCTGGTTGCTTAAATAGAAAATTCTGTTCAAAACCCTCCCTTGATCTGAGCATACTGCATATTGGCCCCATCTCCAGTAACAAAGTCATGTTTTCTCCCTGAAAATATGCCTCTTGCTCTACAGAGATAGCTCCATTACGTAATCCTGTCAATCAACTGCCAATCACTATGGTAACGGGGTGCCAAACACAATATTAAGATGAACATTAAAAAGCTGTCAAATAGGGCCCTGTCTGTTCTCTTCATCTTAAATTTTCATTTTCGTTTTCTTCTCTCCTCTCCTCTCTGCTACTGGTGTGCAGTTTTTACTTTCCTAGGAAGGTCTCTGCAACGAGTCCTTGCTCTGTGTCCAGCAGCTATTGAGATGTTACTGAGGCTGGAAAATGGGTATGACTGAAATACATAAATACTTTCAAAAGAAATACAAACCAAATAAATGATTTTTTCTTCTGTTTTGTTTCTTTTGGAGTCTTTTATTTTATTCTCCAAATGTATTAGCATGCAACAGTTGCTGTCCATGTTCTCTGGCCAGCTGATGACACGAGGACAAAGTCCGACCAAAGATTCTCTAAACTCATACTCTTCTTCCAACATCAGCAGGCAAAGGGAAAAACTATAGGAAGCAAGGGAAATACAGGAATTCTTCCAGAAATCTGTAGCTTACGGACTTCCTAGGCTGGAGGTAGTATCTGGAATATTGTATTTAATTGCCCCAATAGACCTCTTCCATCAAGTTTGTTGATCCCAATTTGAACCCATTTGTATTTTTGGCCTCCACAACCTCCTGTATCAAACAGTTCCCCAATGTAATTAGTGCTGGGTGTGAAAAAGCGCTTCTTCATGTTTGTGCTAACTCTGCTTTTCGGGCAATTTCAACTGACTGCCTCCTTAAGTGTTATATGATGAAATGTAGTTTAATTCCCCATTTTCCTTTCATAATTCACGGGTCTGGGATCTCTGGCACCTGTTTTTTTAGTTATCAAAAAACATGGAAATGTTTTGTTTCCCTGTTTGTTTCCACACACTGCAGCCTGAAAACATGGAAATGTTTCCATATTCAATAGGTTATAAAAAACATTCTTGGAAAATTTTCCCCATGTTTTGAATGCAGCCAAAGCAAGCAGGAATGAGCTTCCCACCTCATGTGAAATATTGTGATTTTGACTTCTTTTCCAGTTTGAAACAGAACAGGTATACATTTTGCAAAAATTAAATACAGTTTGGAGAGCTCAGTAGATTGCATTCCAAGTAAGCAAATGTGTCCAATTACCTAAAAATTGAAAAACAAAACCTGCCTTTCAAACACCATCTCATAGTGAAAACAAAGCAAAAGAAAAAAAGCAAACCCAACCAACCCTCAAAAACCTTTATGCCAAATACTACACTGTAAAATTTTTGATGTTTTGACATCAAGCACTTTGAGTTTTTTGCCTCTGAACTGAAATTCCATTCCCTCAAAACAAACAAACAAACAAAAAACAAAAGAAAAGAAAAAAAAAAAAACAACAACAAAAAGAAAGCAATCAAGCAATTCTCTCGAGGTATTTCTATTTTGAAGGAAGCCATGCTGGCTTCTCATGACGTCTTCCACATTGCATAGGTTAATCTCGGGAAAGAGAAAAATAACTGTGATTTTATCCATGGGTCTGCCCTGATGACAGGGGTTGGTTTCAGCTTTGTGGCAACCTCTCCAAGCCACAGCAGGTCTTGCTACGGGGCTGATGCCATGGGCTGTTGTGCCAGGACTTCTCCCTTGCTCAGTGCCAGGGCTGCGGGAATGGCCAAATCACAACTGTCATCGTGTCCTGTCAGACACCCCAACCAGCTGTCTGGGGCTTGTGTCATCTGGAAATCAGGTGGCTGGTTGCTCCCCAAACCTTGCCACCCATGGCAAATTTGGCAGCGCTGGCTCTAGGGTTTCCTCTCCATTTCTGATTTCAGTGCAGAAATGGTCAGGTGTTGGGACAGGACCCAGGAGCCATGTGCACCACACATTCTGCAGTGAAATGGCATTTACCTGGCCACAGAGACTCTTTTCTTCTATGCCCTAGTATGTCCTAGTTGGACCAAGTTCACGAGCAGGCACAACGCCATCTGGACAGGTGGACTTAAGTGTAGGTAGCCAAGAGGTCACATATGTGCGTAAAAGACATTTGTTGAAAGCAGATGCTCTGAGCTAGTAATAAGAAAGTCCAGCGCTCCCACACCTCATTAATCCAGCATCATCCTCACCACTGGGCCAGGGTGGATCAACAACTGAAATAAACATGGGAGCTATGGGCTGCGGTAGGTGAGATACGGCTTTCTTGATTCTGTTCAGTGTTTTATTTTTTGTCTTTTTTTTCTTTCCTCTATGAAATGGCCTAACAAGGGCTTTCTAGACTTGATATCACATTTTGAGAGTTGTATGTGTCACTAGGGTAGGGAAAAAAAAAACAACGACTACCACCACTACCAACAACAAAAAACACGAAAAAAAAAAGCCCAAATGTGCTTCACAGCATTGTATGTGGATACGAATGCAGATTAATATGATATTAATGTAATGCAATTAAGAAAAAGCTGATGTTATTGTTTGAGACAGACATTATTTCCCCACAGAAGAGTAAATCAATTGCAATTATTGCACTTTCTGTAAGAATTTGCACATTTTAATCTAGGTCAGGTCTATTACTGAAATGAGGCACTACTATATTTTAGTTAGACTGAACAAAGGGCAGAGGCAGTGACAGGTACAACATGTAACGAATCATGCTGCATGTGTAACTCTTCAAGAGATAATGAGGGACAAACTAAACCTAAACGCTCTCCTGAGTCTTTACATTCTTTACAAATGAAATAAAATACAAACAAAATAGAAAAAAAGTGAAAAAAAAAAGGCTGGCCTCTGTCTGCTTTTCCACTGAAGCAGCAGTAAAACAAATCCTCTTCTGGAGCTATTTATTGCCACCACTCGAATGTGGTTGACACACTCGCACAATGACCCCTGCACCTGCAATTTGATACACAGGCAAAACAAAGGCATGAAGGGAAAGGGCTCAGCTTCCTCTCCTTAATTACTTCATCCAAAACAAAAGCCACCCAACGGGTTGTTTGGAAGAGGAAACAATATTGAGCACCCTTGCAGTTGCTTTGGACAAATGGTGTGTAAGTAAAATTACATCCTGATGTTGTGCCAGGGGGGACCTGGAACATAGGTGCCACCAACATCCTCCTCCTGTCCCTGCAGGAAGACCACTTTTCAGAAACGGACAAAAGTTTTAATTGCATTGGGGCACTAAAGGTCTTCACTGCATGGCAGTTTGCCCCATGAGACGGAGTTCGAGCGGAACTTTGGTGTGAGGGGGGAGTTGGACACAGCTAAAGGCAGCAAAGGCCAGGATAGTGACTTGGAGGAGAGGCAGAGGGGGTGATGCAAATCCAATGTCTCTGAGCTAGACAGGGCCAAAACACAGCTGGAGCCTTCTAGGAACCAGGCTGGCCAAGAGCTGCTGTATCTCAGTTGTGCTATCTTGATGGATTTCACAAAAAGGGGTTTTAAGGAGTTATGGCATATTTGCTTATTGTGTGTCAACAAGCCTGGGCCCTGGCTGGTGGCCCAGGAACCCCTTGGTGTCCCACCAGGCACAGCAGACACCCTGCAGGCACTTGGAGCAGGCCTTGCCTGGGAGGCAGCAGGCCCCATAGGGACAGCTGTGGCTGCTGCCACCTCCCAGCTCTGACCAGCTCCAGGAGGGTTTTTTTCTGACCTAGTGTGGGCCATGGGAGGGTTGAAGCTGGCCCTGGTGGCTTAATGTATAAGGGTGGAGGAGAACTGCTCCCTGAGCGCCGGGCTCTGCTGAGGAGCAATTTCATTGCTGCCTCCCAGCTGTGTGCTCTGGCACTTCTGTGGCAGCCCATGGGAAAGCAGCTTCCCACATGGCTGCCAAACACAACCCAGAGGTGGTGCTGAGTGCTTCACAGCTGGAGCTCATACTCTGGCCTGGAAATAGGCCTAACACCATTTATATGCCCTATAAAAAATAACACGTGATTGTGTGTATGCGAGATTAAAATAAATACCTGATATTAGGAAGTTAATTTCCAAAAAAAAAATGTAAAAGGTATTATTTCGTTGTATCTCATGCTTGAAAACTTGCTGGTGTACCACTTTACTGCTACAATATCTTCAGCACTAGAGTGTGTTTCCTTTTCTTTTTTCTTTTTCTTTTTTTTTTTTTTTGTACAAGCATCAAGCAGTTCAAAGATCATTTTCTAAAGCTCTTTCATTCAGTCAGAGAAGGGAAAGCCCTAAATCATCCCTGTTGTATTTTTCCACATTAAAGAGCAATAACTAAGAACAACAAGAGCTAATCTATTCCATGTTTTCATGTCCCTCTAGCGACATGTTATAGGAATGGCTTTAATTGACGTTTTGTCCTACAGAAAAAGCAGGTGTTCAAAAGGCACAAAGCCATGCAGACACCTAGCTCCAGAGAATGTTTGCTCTGAGACTTAATTTTTTTTCTAAGGGATTCCCAGAAATCACCACAAATATATTAGCAATAGCAAACCTCTTGTTTGTTTGGACAGGGAAGTCTCCCTAGATTATGTCCTTTTAACTCAAACAGATTAAAACAAGCAGCTAAAGGGAAATCCCTCTAGCATACCTCGCCAGAGCCCATTGCCTTCAGAGCATAGAGAGGCACACCTTTACCTCCTGTCAGGATTTCACTCCTGTCTCCAGGCAATAAAATAAGACACAACTACTGTCTTTCCCCTTTTTACACACAAGGCCAGTGTGAAGGCATCGGGCAGGTGCAGCGAGGACAACCACTGGCCCATCCCAGGTCTGTGCCACGTGAAATGCTCAGTCATGCCACCACCACCTCCTGAATACTGAAAGCACTGCAGGAGACCCACAGCCTGCATGAATCATTCCCTTTGTCTCTGTGCTACCCAGGATGATCTGTCAGAAATATGTGGCTAACTGTTTGGGTTCGAACCACATGATTCGATGGAGGAGCTGGGCTTGAGACATCTGTTTTTTGTGCAAACAAGCTAATTCTCCTGGCCCCTATCTGGAGAAGTAAATGCCTTTGTCCTGGTGAACAGCTGAGGTTCTTGCTGTCCCTGAGAGTCTTAGAGGGAGCAAGATGTGCTGTATTAACTCTCCTGGCCAGAGCAGGATACTGGGTGGCTCAATCCTCCTGCATCCCACTTAAACCAGATGCTAGTAGAGACAGCAGTCAGAGGGACACACAAGCTCTTGCACAGCTCTCGTGAGATTTTCAACATCTAAATACATACATGTTAGCTTTCTACTTAAGAGGCTTATTTTATGGCTGTTGCATATCACACGTATCTGTCCATATCCATAGTCTCTGACGTATCCTTGGCCATGTCCATACCTGTGGTCTCCGCCATACCATGCTAAGGACAGACATTTTTGGAAAGTAGTTGCTTCTCCTAAACAACAATACAAAGCAAGAGATAGAACAAAAAGGGAGGAATCCTCCCTCATTCTGCTGATTGTGCCTCTGCCAGGATAGGGAGAGAGGAAAATGAAGGCATGATCCACATAGACTGTCCCAGATGAGAATCCAGACTTGAATACCTTGTAAGACAAGCTCTTAGTTTAACATGCCCTATCTATTGACTATATCGTATTGACCTTTATGAATATTTCATGCATTCTCCCTTCTCCCCACTGCATTTATTTGTTAAACAGAACTTATTAAAAATGAAAAAAAAAAAGAAAAAAATCATTTGAGGAGCATTTATTTTACAGACTTACTGGATGATGTAGTCAAAAACATATTTTAAAGATTTAGCAGAATCAAACACCAAACATTAAAGCAGGGAGAGAGCCAATTAAGGATGTTACATAGTAACAGGGCAGTCAATAAGCCATAAATCCATCAAGTTGTCTTGGCAGTGAAATGGCTTTAATCAGAACTAGATAAAAGGTATTCAGAAGATATTCACTGCGTATTGAAAGTATCCTTAATGCACACATTTTTTAACTCTTCTCTTGAAGGTCCAGAACATACGGTGAATTTGCTATAGCAGAAAGCCATCTTCACAAGAAGTCCATATATATATATATGTATTTCATTATATCTCAACAAAATGGCGAAAGGACTCAGCAGTGCAGAAACTGTATATATAGGACAGACAGAAATCACTATAATATTTTTTTTCTTATTCTAGCTGCACAAACTGATCCTTGTCTAAAATTTATACTGCAGGCCTCTTTATTAAACATGCATTTGAACACAGCACTTTGTTTTAAGGATTAGATTTTATAGTGACCATAATCTGTATCATCAGTAAGATTAGGATTTTTTTGCAGTTCTATATGCACACAGCTGGGGCGGGTGACAGAATCTCCTGATGGTGAGCGTAGTTTTTGCTCTCATAGCAACCTGTGGGTCCCATTCTCTTTTTATTTACACCTTTCATATATTCTTCTCTAAGCACTGGTGAAAACAATCCTGAGCAAAACCTCGACCTGGAACTGAGGAAGCAACAGTGGTTGCAGCACAGATAGTGAAAGGGCCCCTAACTTATGTTCTTCTTGCAGAAGGCACTCCTGCAATGGAGTGGAAGGGCTGTAAAATGGTGTGTTCCACTCATCTCATTGTGAGAGGAACTTTTGAACAATGCACTTCATTCTTCCTTCCACTGCACTAAAATGAAATCCAGCTTCTCCAAAAACATCTGTGGAATTAAAGCAGCACAACATTGATGGTATGGAGTAGAGAATTAGATTTACTATACTTAAAGGATTCAATTGAGGAAGATTACAAAAGGAAGGGCAAACTCAAAGTCTTCAGCTATCATTAAAACTATTCATTTCCTTAGCAAGGCAGAAAATTGGATAGCTCTCCTTCTGTTCATAATTTAACGGCTTGTGTTCAGTCACAGCCCTACCTACCTGCTTAAAAGCAAATCATATGTAGCAGTGGTACACACTCATTACCATTCTCTCTCAAGATAATTTGACAGTTCCATGGCATGGTGCCACAGTTGGTCGTTATCTCTATCCCCAGTATCACACTCTCCAGCATGCTGCAGTGACAAAGAAATTTCTGGTAGCTCCATTTGGCTTTCTTCTTCTGGTCAGTATCCCCTCCAAAGGGAAGTGCTCATGGGGTATTACAGAGGAATGCAGGCATAAAACAGGCATACTGCTTTTGTGTATTTATTTATTATTTTCATTATTTATTCCTATTATTATTATTATTATTTAAATATTCACAAAAGGAGCAGTTAACTGGAAATGAGGAAGCTGGAAAAGAATCTCTCACCCTTAAATGCTGGAAACTTTCACCCCGTCCTCCCAGCAACTGTCTGCTTCTTCTCCAGCTGTGACTTTCTCATAGATCTCAGGGAAGTCAGTAAAAGGGGGCTAGAGGAAGCTTATTCAGTCCTCTCTCTTACGACTACGTATTTACTGTTATGCCAGTTATGCTCCAGCACCACTGCCTTTTGTGCCCCAAGAGGTTAATAGCTTATCAGTCCAACAATAAGTTTATTACAAAATTAATGTTAAAAAAACTGAAACAACCTCCAACTCCATCATTTTCTGCCTTATTGTCAAATGTCCCACCATTTAGATGTGATTTGCATGATTTACTGTGCATATGCTTTTTCTCTGTCTCCAAGCCCAGAATTATCTTCTATTGAGGCCGTATCAGCTGCTGGTGCTTGCAGATTGCCTTTGTCCTTTCCAACCTGCAAAATATCATCTGCAGAATCCAAATCACTGTCTGCTTATTCTCTTATCTTCCACTTCTTTTACCCATCAATAGCCAAGCTGTGCTGTTCGGTAACTACAACATATTGTAGGAAGGAACTGATAAGTACATCAAACAGCATTCACAGACTACACACAAACATGCACCACTGACATTTTTTATTGCTTGTGACAAGTTACCCATCCCCATTCGGTCTTTCCAGATGCATAATGCAGATTTCAAGTCTGGGTCACTGTAGGTACTCTTTATTATGAAGAACTTATGCATATATAATCAGAGCTAGAATTTGAAAACCATATGCTGACAAATAGCACATTTCTTTATAGTATTAAAAAAAGATGACTATATAAATATAAGAATGGGAGAGCTAAGTTAATGTGTAAATATGGAGTCATCAGACAATGTCCAGTGATTTAATGGAAGCAATTTAAGATTTCCCCTTAGCAAAGGTGTTGTATGACTTCCAAGTCAATTGCTTTGCTAAGTAATATCCTCTTTATATAAAATTCACACCACGGATCTGGGTTGTGCTACAGATGATGGGGAATTCATACACAGTTGGGTACTGAAGATTACTTGAAGAGGGGTATCTCTTTAAATTGATTGCTTCTTTGTGATCTGCTCAGAATCACCTGAAATTATCTCTGCATTTTCTGAACAGCTACAGAATTCTCAGTGATGCAATTCAGTCATTTAGAAGTTCATAAAGTATAAAAGAAAATTTCATATTTTTGGGTAAAGACTACTGCAGAAAAAGTGATCAGTGGGCCTCTTCTTTAGACTGGGGATGGATTGGTAACATAAACTTTCCATATTATTCAGTGCAAGCAAAGAAATACAATCTTAGGGTAACGTGGACTGCTCAGGAGAAAAAAAAAAAAAAAGGTTAATTTCGTTATTCTGTCATGGGGTCCCCATGAGATTTGGGTAAAACAACTGTTTGTTCCACTCTGATTGTGAATTTCCTTCTGTCAAATGGCATTTGTTCTTCCCTGGGTGCTGTTTTTTTTTTTTTATTTTTATTTTTGGAAATGGCTACAGAAACAAAATGAAGACTAAACAAGGGATCTCTACTCTAATGAGTCCTGCACCTAAATCTGATCCAGTCAAATTTGGGTTCTACTGAAATATATCACCTAGATTATCAATTCTACTGCAATGTATATTACATGTGTGCATTCACTATTCCCACAGTGGCAGGGCTGGAAAAACATGATACAGGCTTTAATATTAAGTCAAGATTGTTGCAGATTAAGTTTCACATATGTTTTGGCTATAGTTGTATTTTTTCACTACTATTTTAGTTTGTCATATTCCACGTGCATTTAAAATGTTAAATAATCTCTTGCAACTGTTAAACTGTAATCAGTTCCTCACTACCAAACTCTAAAAAATGCAATCTGCAAAACATGGAATTAATTATGAAAAGAAGGTATAGGTGTCTGTTTTTGAGGTTTGAGCTGTGATTGACAAGTGGTTCTGTTGTTCTTAAAGGGAAAACATCTGTAAAGATGTAAGCCATCAGGAATGATAACCTCTGAACTCTCACCCCATGCTGAGCTCCAGTAAATGAGTGCACCTATCTCTCATGCCAAGTGTAACGTGATACAGATGTGAAGTTTGCACCACAGGCTGTTTTTATGGCTTTGAATCTTGAAGTTAGGTTGGGAGGATTCTTAAAACAGCAAATATGGGATCACAACAAATTAAAAGTAATAAAGTGAGAGGAGCGACTACGTATTTTATATCAGTTAAAGAAGAGTAAAGATCTTTAGATAGCGAAACAAAATACTTAAGAAATTTTACAAGGACTTTCAGGAAAGATTCCAGCTGGGTCTTGCAGAATATTATTAAGTCACCAGCTTCTACATGAATTAAAAAAATTAAGACAAAGAAAGCATAAACTAGTTTTGCCTCAATAAGCAATTAGTATCTGCTGTAGCTGAACTAAATGACACTGTAATGCAGGTATTAACAGCATGCAATATTACAGGGTAATGAACTAAGTTAGCCCCCAGTTTCACAAATTGTAGAAAGCCCTGTAGTTGTGCTCAGACAGCCACATAACTAAACTCCAGCTACAAATCCTCCTTCAGCACTTTTCCCCCCAGGCCTGAGTTTTGACAGGAAACACATTCCACAAACCTTTTAATTTAGCTTGGCCTTTTTTAACGAGAAAGGATGTTTTTATGCAGACATGTGCTCTGGTTTTCCTTTCCCTTGCAGCACACGCATCAGCCAAATAAATATTATCAAAGGATTAAATATCTTGTGCTTCTCTAGGATATTTCATCCAAGTATATATCCAAAGTGCTTCACAAACTTTAATTAATCCCCCGCTGAGAGCAGCGCTGATAGACACACATTGCAGATGAGCACGTGAAGAGGGACGGCTGGTACAAGAGCCTCTTGCAACCACACAATGAGCGAGCTGCGGGGCCAGCAGGGGAGTCCAGCCATCCCTTCCTCTCATGCTTTTTCTGTTCAATTTTCTCAGATATTTACAATTTGTCTCAGGCAGTAAGGACAGCTATTTCAAGCTCATGTGGGCAAAAGCATCTCTAACTCTCTCTCACCCACAGTGTCCTTCCTCCACCAGTGTGACCCTGATGGAAGCTGTGGTGTGGCTCAGCTGTGCACTTAAGTTCTTGCAGGTTAAATCTCCCCATCCACCTTCCCAGGGCATTGACCTTGGGTCCCAGGTAGGACGGAGCAGGACGGGGGCCTTAAATGTACCCCAGACCAGCACGGGGAATCATAAGGTGTCTGAAGTCTGCCTTCTGATGTCTCATTTAAGACACCTGAATTATATTATTTCTCTGGATGTCAAAAACCATCACCAGAACGCATGTGATCTCTCTGTACCTGAGACTACAAGGGTTTGGGCAGGCTTTTTTTTTTCTTTCCTTCTTTGCAAAAATGTGTCAAAGACATAATTTATTACAATGAAACCGTGAACATACAAAACAAAACTGTCATCTCCTCACTTCAAATGCCTTTGTGCCTAGAAGACAGGAGATAAAAAGGCAATTGATATGGGCAAACAAAACTATATTTTACCTCTTTCTCCTGTCTCCCAGACTATAATGGGCTGTGGTCTGAAGCTCAGAGGACTTCTGCTTGATATATATGCATTTTTTAAGCAAGCCTTACTGAGATTTGGAGCAGGACCAGCAGCAGGAGGACCTGTGTTAGGGGAAGCAGGCTGTTAGAGCACATGCCTTTTCTCCCTGGGAGCTATCAGGTGAACAGAGGCTGCAGTAGGGTTTTTGGAGCATCTCAGTATGGCTCCCTGGGAATTTTTTTGTGATTCATTGGCAAGCTGATCACTGTGGAAAATGATGCTGCTCCCAGCATATTTCTTTGGTTTGATCTATCTATTAGTAGACGTAGTTTTTGTTGTTGTTGTTGTTGTTGTTGTTGTTGTTTTTTCCTTTTCTGTTTTAATGACCATAAGGATGTTTCTGCTGAGCCAGCAATGCTGGCTTCTGTATGAAGTATAAGCAGGATAGGAAGTTGCACATATAGCGTCAGCCTTCAGGCCCAGGCTCTGCTCCAGCTGGGCTGTGTCTTTCTAGATGTCATGAGTAGACAGTATGCCAAACAGGAGCATCCAAGTGTCATTTCATATTCACCAAGGGAGGAGTGTGCAATTAAATCTCATGTCTATGCAAGCTCCTGGGGCTTTTGGAGAATCACAGAACACAGGCTGGTAGGACAAGGAGCCATGTGATGATGGAATTATGCACAGCACCTGAATAACAAAGGCAATGAAAAGGGCTATTCAGTCATCAGTTTTCAAGAATTCAGTATAAAAGGTTTTCATCCAAAATATGGGCATTAAACTCACAGGAATTTTAAAAACTAGTAGATCAAGCTGCCAGAACGCTTGGCTTTCCATTCTGAAATGCTGAATGAGACTTTGAAGAGACAGCTTGTGCTTGGAAATGGTTGTGTAAATACATGTATATAGGACTGATTTGTCTTGCCAGGCTGGGGGACAATAGTCCTCTGGGCTACATAGTCCTCTGCACAGGCCTGCTAGCAGCCTCCAAGGGCAGGACTCTGTGAAATGAAGCTGTGGCATCATCCTTGACTTGGGTGTATGAACCCTGAATAGAGCAGGCTGCGGCTGTACCCTGAAAGCTGGTCTGCAGCTGTACCCTGAAAGCTGGCCCTGGATATTGGTGATGAGTAATATTTGAGTATTACAGTGGCATCGTGACTCTAAATGTGCTCAATATCCAGTGATGCTGGGATGGTTCTCCTGGTGTGTGGGTTATTGGTCACGTATCTAGATCCAGAGAGGCACAGTCAGCTTTCCTGGGATCTAAATCAATTGCCTTCACTTTCAGTGGCACTTTTATGGCAATGGAAGGGTGCAAGATCTCATATTCTGTCTCAGTCATATACACAACATGGCTGAGCTGAACCTGTGCATCTTTTTGTGGATATCAACAATAACAACATAGTACTGAATACTTGTGAAGAAAGGAAACATTCCCTAATATTTCTAGACTGACAAATAGACACAAAGCAAAACAAACAGCTTTTTTTTTTTTTTTTTTTTTTTTTTTTTTTGTCACCTACAATATTGCAACAGGATTATCCTTGTTGTCAAGGTGACAGACATTTTGGCCTGTGTAATTATTGGCAAACATAGCAGGAAGAAGAAAGTGTTGAGCCAGAATCCACATGCAACACCGTTCTACACCTTATCAAGTTCAGCTGGCCAGCAGCCTGCTCAGGAAATAAAAGCAATTGTCCAGGAAGCAACAGAATGCGTGGTAACAATCACGTCATGCAGACAAAGTAAGACATCCAAATCAGGATATATAAATATATTTATAAAGGACAGTTATGAATCTTTTGTGTATGTTTCACAATTGCTTTGTTGAATGCTGTTTAATGTCACAAGGAATAAAAGTATTTGGGAATTCTTTCCTAAATTTCAAAACTCAGGTCAAATTCACTGAGGACTTCAAACTGTGTATTTGATTCTTAAAGATGATTCTTGAATCCTAGATAGAAAACTATAAATCCTCTGGTCTGGACTGGATTCTGAGGACTGCAGAATTTCAGCCAAGCTGTGGTTATGGTGATGATCAAGTTTCAATGGATATTTTCCAGTTCAGTGAAATCTGGACAAGTCAAAAATTTAAATGAAACAAACTCTCCACATCAACCTGTACCAAAGAGTATGTCTGAAGAACATTTACCACTGAAGATGTAGTATGGGTCTAGTGATACCTTCTTGACCCCATTTTTTTACCATACCAAATTTCAAATCAAGAGACTTTCCTACAGTTAGAGCTGAAAAAGGATAGGAAGAATCACATAAATAACCTGAAGAGAGGGAAATGTAAGAGCAGTCCCATGCTCTTGTGCTTCCAGGGAAACTTGCCCTGATCCATGTATAAGGAGGTTTGAATTCCTCTAGTTACTAACTCGGTCAATGGAAAGAAAACTACATCTGTGCCCCTGGCTTCACACTGACCCGAATTTGGGAGCTTTGGAAATAGACACTTCCTTTCATTTGAGACACAAAAAATTTCAAAACTTTCATGAATGGGAGCCGAGAAGGACAGCTCTTGCTGTAATTGCATGCAGGTATGTGGACAGATCCTTCAGAGTCTCATCTGAATGGCATAGGGCATATTTGCCCTGAAATCTGCAGCAGGAGCATAAGCACATTCTGGATACCAGCAGACCAATTCAGATATATGCTCTCTTTCCACAGGAAGAAAGAAACATATTACCCATCATTTCTCAGACTTCCTAATGCAAGGACTACTTAATCTTTTAATTCAGTCTCTAAACTGTTTTGATCAGTGTTTCCACAAAGGATTTCTGCTGTGACGAAACATAGATAAGAAGATAAATTTTGGGGATAAGCTCACTACTTCTATTTTCCCTTCCACTTCGCTCACATTTTATAAAATACAGTAGAGGTCCTTTGTCTGGTTTCACTGTTTAGTTTATGCAAAATTCCTGACCAGGTTCCTAAGGCAGTTTCTTTAGTATCCACATTTTCCTAGGTCTTTACAGAGTACTTGCTGAAAAGGAACTAGAAAACAAATAAATGGAGACTTGTCGCTAAAGTAGAATTAAGTACAAACAGTGGCTAGGCTTTACAGAGAAGATCAGTGCCTCATTACAGCATTACAGCAAGCACTACAAATGCTTTTGTTTTCTGAAAACATAGTTTATTAAAATTGCAATATAAAAAAGAAAAAAATCAACAAAAACAAAACAAAACAAACAAACAAAAACATAAAAGATTGAAAGGGTAATGAGGTAAAATTCCTTCTTAACAGAACAAGTCATGTCCAGAACCTGGAATCCAACCCAGACAGTTAGATTAACAGCACCTTACGGCCAGGTCTTTTGAGATTGCTGGTCCATCTATGCTCAGGAAAGCTGCAGTATAAAACAGACTTAAATAGCTGCAGCAATGATCACAAGTGTGCCTATTGTTTAAGCTCCTGATGGTCATGCTGTATTCCTACTACATACCTACAGTCTGTTTACTCTTGGATTGTTGTCAAAGCAGGTTACGGAATCAGGCATTTCCCTTATTTCATCTTGTTTCCATTATTTTTTCCTAGTACTTAAACAATAGTCATCTATCTTATTTCCATAGTTCACCTTTGAATAGAAGAGATCAGATGTGGCAACTGTTTTTCAGCAAGGTTCTGTGTTTTTTTTGATGGCTTTTTGTGTGCGTGTGTGTGTTTGTTTGTTTGATTTTTGTTTTCTATTTTTCACTAGGGTTATTGGAAATGTGAGGAGGTGAGATGACTTATAGAAGGTCACAAAGTAAGTTATTCAGATAATTAAAGAATGAAGGATTCTGTCGACTTAAAGCAGTCCATTTAACTACTTAATTCCTGATAATAGTTTTCTTCTGTCTCTTCAACCAAGCAAAACACTCTTCAGTATTTTCTTACAGTTCTTCCCCACCTTCTTTTTCCCTTGCTTTTAATAAAAAATAATTGCTTTTAAAAAGACATAAAAATGCAAATAGGAAAAAAAAAACCTGTCCATAAATTTTTGCATAGCTTTATTTGTCATTGTTATTTATTACAGTTTTTGTGTTAGTTATACATGGAGATTCTGGATAGTCCTGGAGCCCATTTCTGAATAAGGCATTGAAATTAGCTCCTTTGCCTGCCTCTATCCAATGTGTGAAGCTCCTCTACTACTTTCTTTGTGACATGGGAAAATCACTTATTTTCCCTGTACCTCAACGTTATACATGTTTAACACCTGGGGAGACATTTCCTCACCATTTTGTCTTTCTAGCCTCATAGAGTTTATAAACTGCAAGACACCGTGTTTCTTCCCTGTTGCTTTTACAGAACCTAGTATCTTGGCACAGTCTCTATGTGCTGCCATAACACAGTGATAATAAGATTAAAAAATGAAAGCAAATCAAAGAGAAAAAAGTATCATGCATCATACTCTAGAGCAAAATGAGGCCTAAGAGGACTGGTCATTATCCCCTATACCATGTGAAGTTAATGGTGAGAAAGAGATGATTCTTCTCCATCAAAAGATCATCTGTGACAGCCTGTTTAATTGCATCAATTTAACCTTCTGCTCTTACCATAGCTCTCATTCTTCCTTATAACTCTCAAGCAGAGGCATTATTGGGAAATGGTAGCAGAACCTCCCCTACTGTCCCAGGGAAACAAAATGCTCTTTCGTCTGCCCTGTTATCTCCCTAGGCTTTTTAGGATGAAATTCAGTCTCAGGCCCACAAGCCATGCAAGTATCTAGCAATACAGTCAATTGAACTGTATTGGGAGGTTAGAGAATAAGTTTTCATTTTACTGATAGATAAAGGTGTTTCATAGCTGAAGGTTAACTGCATAGCCCAGAAACTGTGGAGAACAATGGCAAGAAGAGGGCAGAGATTACCTTTCTTCTGTAAGGACCATTTCTGAACTGGAAGCTGTACTTTGGGAATGACATCCTTCTGTTGTGACATTCATTCAGTGGAAAGGTGACCTGGGACTGAGATGAATGTGTAGGACAGGAAAATTAAGGCATAACAGAAGAACTTAAGCCATGCTTTGGTCTGATCCATCTTCACTGTTTCCCCAGGTGCTACACATCTCCCTGTTTTTTTGAAAGCCATTCCTAGATCTTTTCATTACAGGCCCAAGATCACGAGAGGATTTGCTGCATTCATTGTTGAACAGCATTTCCTACGGCTTCTGCTCAAGCCAAAACCAGATCTCACTTTACTTTCTTCCTCCCAGTTAATTCTTACTCAGCATTGTTGCAATTAACCCTGCCTTCTACCTTTTGCTGTTCTACGTACCTTCTACTCTTGTCTGTGGTGACCTGTCAAAATTCAGCAGCACACAGTTCTCATTATTTCCATTGCCACTTCTTGTTGAATCCTGAATTCTGAGATACAATTCATAAGAACCTTCTGCCTGTCAACTTTTAATACTTCTAATTGCCTATCTGCTATAGTACAATCATAAAGCCTTTTAACATTTCACTTTCCCCCCAGGAAAATGTATCCTAGTCTCAGAAATGTGACCTTCAGCTCTTTTTGTGAATGCTGAAGGAAAGAAATCACTCAGACTGTCAGCAACATTATCAGTCCAACTGTCTGACTTCCCAGTCATGCTCTTTAATAGCTAGATAGCCTTATTACCTTGCTGTTTACTTCAGCTTTCCTGGGACAGTGAAAAGAGGGTGTTTGTCCTTTATTCTCCTGATATTTTTGTTTCATATGTTCATGTCAGCAATCATGGCAAACCTTCTTCTGGTCACCATCTTTTAAGCAGACTTTGGGCCTTAGGGTTGAACTAAAAACTTGCTCTTCCCTCAGCTTCTGCCTTTTCTCAAAGTCAAACCCTGATCAGAGTTTCTGAACCAGGAAAAATAAATAATAATAATAAATAAATAAATAAACAAACCAAAAACAGTTGAATATCACAAATTAGTTGCCTTATCCACACGAAAAAAATAACAAAAACAACCGCTGGAACAGAAATTTCAATTACTGGAAGAATCCAGAGCCAAATCCATGCTTCACCTTTGCTCTGAACTGTCTCAAAATTAAGGTACCCTTTGGAGGTTGATCAAGAGATTCTAAATGAGCAAGTGAGGAACCGAAGATCCTTATTAATCATCAAGCAGCAAGAAGGGAAACCAGCTAAGGTAGTCTTTTTCCAGAGCATTAATGGCACTAATATTCAACATCCAGAACACCACATTACGTACCACAGCTGCATGTAGGTAACAGCCACTGTCACCAGTCGTCTACCTGCACTTGTGCAAAGCATTTGACACTGTCCTCCATGATACCCTTGTCTCTAAATTGGAGAGACATGGATGTGATGGATGGACCACTCGGTGGGTAAGGAATTGTCTGGATGTTCACACTCAAAGAGTCACCGTCAATGACTCAAATGTCCAGGTGGTATTCCTCAGGGGGTCAGTACTGGGACCAGCACTGTGTAACACCTTTGATGGTGACATGAGAGGTGATTTTCCCCCTCTGCTTTGCTCTTGTGAGACTCAACCTGGAGTGCTGCATTCAGCTCTGGGGCCCCCAAGCAAAAGAAGGACATGGAACAAGGCCAGAGGAGGGCCACAAAGATGATCAAGGGACTGGAGAACCTCTCCTATGAAGACAGACTGAGAGATCCTGGAAACAGCCTGTGAAAACAGCAAGAAAATCACAGTTGGAGTAATGCATCACATCAAACATAAACATATAATAGCTTAAATATTGAGAAAAAAATGAAATGAGTTGGTGGTCTTTACAAATCTGCAGTCATATGAAGCATGGCTTGACAACTAGGTGCTTCTGAAGAGGCTCATTTTCAGAGAGTGGGGCTTCTTGGGATCATCTGGGAATTTAATCTAGTTAGTGGCATTCATATCCTCTGGCATCTTTCCCACTCTCTTTCTATGGCACAGTGCAGTTTATGTAGCTCTTTCCATGTATTTCCTGCTTGTTACTGAGTGCTGGAGGGTTTGGTGGCCTAGGGAATAGTACAGCATAAAATACAAGCATACTGTAAAAACTACCCGTGTATAAGTGTCTATCACATACTTAGGTCTGATGACAGAAGTTTGGACTCAGCCTCCCACATGTTCCCTTCCAGGTCCAGTATCCACAGGTAGTTCATGAAATTTATCTTATTACTGCTCTGTATCACCTCCACTGCTGAAATGTGCAGAGAACATAATCAAGGAGAAAAGGGCAGGCATGGGAAAAGAAATATATTAATTGAAGTAAACTCTAAGCAATGAGAGGGAATCTGAAGAGCTCTTCCTAGCAGAAGACTGACTGCAAACACAAAATGGGTGGAGGGTTGACAGTGTTTATGGATTGTCACAAGAATTTGTGGACTTCTGCTTTCAGCGGTCAGTAGATCTATGAGTTTCAGACAGCACACATGAGTTTCATCTTACATTTGAAGAAGGGGTTATTTGCCCAACCTCTGACAAATGAGAATACAACCAGGTGTAAGACAAGCTGTATATCAAGTCTAGTTATCACCAAGCATTCAGTGTTCACTTTAGCCCTCTTGGTTTCTATTCTTTCTCTTTAGTGTTTTATTTAATTTGTGTTATGCAGTATTCTAGTTTGCCATATGGAAGCTGATTTTGGGGGTCCACACTTTTGATCCTGTTTTAGCTTTGATTGTCATTTTAATTTCCTCTGTAGTGTATTTGTGACCCCAGCTAGTATACTAAAGCTCAAATTGTCCTCTAACATTATTTCTTCAACCTCCTCTCCAAGTTACACTCAAACCCAATCTTGTTTCTTTGCCTGTCAGCTGATGTCCAGATTGAATTAGAAACCATTCTCATTCCAGATATAGAAATATATTTCCTCTACTTAATGCAATCTTGTCTGTGTCTGGGTAATTAAAATCATCTATTACTACCACTCAGGTTCATTTACATGTTTTATCTTTTTAAATTTATGCAATAATTACATAAAATACTGTGCTCCAATGGGCCAGCTGGATGGAGTACAAATAGTATTGCATATCTTATTACGGAAACATACCTCCAGCTATGAGCACTGACTCTACTGTTTCCAGGCTTTTCTATGATCACGATTGAATCATCTTTCAGAAATAAATCAACATATGTTTGTTTGTATATCTGCTTTTTTCCTCAAGAACTGACAGAAATTTCTGAGGGAGCGTTCCTGACGATAAGGACCTGAGAAAGTTCAAGGGGCCTCAATGTTTTATCCACTGAGCTGTTCGACCATGCAGTTAAATCAGTAATTACATCTACTTCGAGATGTAGGAGGGCATGGTAGAGAGCACAGAAATCAGATAGCTATCACTGAAAACATTACTTTCAGTGGTAATATAAAACAAAACTTTCTCAGTGTGGGGGAGAAACCAGCTATTGCTCCTTCTTACTGTATGTCTTTCTCATTCCATAGGCAGCAAAGACATTCTGATACCACGTTTTTCACTCTTTTAAATTTCATTTCACTCTTCATCAATCACCTTCCTTTCCTGTGACCTTATTTTTTTTTCTCTTATTTCCCCCCCCCTCCCCTTTACAAAAGCTCCCCTCACCTCTTTTCTCTATGCTTTGCTCAGCCCTTCCCGCAACATTTTGATCAGTTTTCAGAGCCAGCAGAGAGTTGGCAATGCACCCTCTCCTCCCCCAGTCCTAAATGAGAAGTAGAAAATAGGAGCACTGAAAAAACAAAACCAAACAAAAACCCCTACATATGAAGAACGTACAAAATTAGTAGCAGAAGTTTCCAAAGACAGAAAGGGCAACCTCCACAAAAAAAAAAAAAAAAAAAAAAAAAAAAAAATCCTTTCCCCATGACTCTTGCTTCGCCATGAGCCAGAAATGTTCCTCCTCACAATAGGAATATATTTTCTTCCATTTGACACAATTAAATGTTATTAGCAGCTTCAGTGACTGTTTTTGAGACTTTCCCATTAAAATAGGTTGAAATGAAATTCTTTGTACACTGCTAACAGTAATTTAACGTCTGCCTTTCTTTTGTGAGGAGATTTTTGCAAAGCTAGACTGTTTCAGGATACTAATTTTCTAAAAGCTTCAATTTCTTGAGTATTACAGATTCATTGTGAAATGCAATAAATTATTTTAATGTTTAATAAGAGCTCTTAGGTTTAAAAAATATTTTTCCATACATGGAAAGAAAAAGTTACAGATTTGGTTTGACAAGACACAAAAGGTAGTAAAGCCATAAATGCAATATCAGTTATGAAGTTATTTGTGAGGCAGTGCATTACATCTAAAATGCAAGTTTAATACTCTCCTTTAAAATAAACCAGCTTAGAGCTTATGACACATACATTCAGCTTCCTTTCATAGTCTACCCTACTCCTATTCATTCAGCTCCACGCACTAATTAAAGAACGGGAAATATCTCTTGTGTTGAATAATTTAGCTTCTTTTTCAGAGTATTAAAAGATCCCCGTGCACCATGGCTGTATGAATGACCACCCAAAGCAGAAGAAATATCTGACTTGTGTACTTAAACCTCTTCAGGGAACAAAACCAGACTGTATTGAAAGGGGAGACTGTGAGAAACAGAGTTTGTATATAGGTGCTGAGGTCAGTGTTGGTTCTGAAGCCTGATCCAAGTCAATACAAATCCATCTGCTGGGCCTGACATGGCAACAGGAATGGCCATATCTGTTCTATTAACATGTGTTCATATTTTACTAGTTAAAATATGCATCTTTTTCTTCTTCACTTCCCCTCCTTCAAAGGCACAGCTATTCATCCTCCATTCCTTTTACAAAGGTGATGAATACAGATCCAAACCAAGCTGCTTTTCTTGAGATCTGATATTCCTGACATCAGATCTCAGGGATCAAAGTAAAACATTCATTAAGTCTGTCCAGCATTGCCATAATGATCTCTTTAAATGAATATGGTACTTTAAACATCAAAAAACACCTTTCCCATAAAGTAAGGGAACACTCACTTCTCTTATTTACCTGATGGTTTGAGATGTTTGTCAGAAGTTTTACTAGATAGAGAAATGCAAATACTGTTTAGATATCTTAAAATATGAAAGGGCAATATGCTTATTAAGTAGGAAGGCTTTTATTTCCTTACCAGAGTATCATGTTCTGGGTCCTCAGGGAGACATCTCCAAGAACCATAAAAAATGCAATTCCTAGAACTAAGGTTTTCAATCTTTCATCTCTCTAGTGTTCAAGAAAACAACCTTTATAAAAATTGTAAGCCTGGGTGTTAAGTAGCAATTGACACTTGAATACAGCTGATTTTTTATCACTTTGATTAAATCTATCCAGGTCATAAATATATACCTGTATAACATGGTAGTGTGGAGCTGAGGTAAAGCCCTACAATTAATTCTTCAAATATACAAATTACTTTATGATGCCAGTATTTTTTTTTTTATTTTTATTTTTTTTTCGTGGCAGAAATGATGGGAGGGGATAAGAAATGTTGAGCGCGCAGTTTTTGTCTTTTTTCAAGAAACATTTATGAAGAGGATGAGGACAAGACTTTGCATATGCAGTCTGCCAGGTTTGTAGACGCCAGTTATAAATATGAGCAGTGACATCTTACATCAGGGTGTGGGGGGAACATCCTGGGTAATCAATCTGAGCTGACAGTCAGTATCACAGACACATGATATTAACTATAGTGACAACATTATCTGTGGAGAGGAGGGTCAGTTTCCATTCAGAAACCCTGTTTTCCACAGATTTGGAAACTGGCACAATAATTTTTAAAACTTGGCATTTAAAAAGTTTTCCATTCACTAGTATAATTTACCCTTGAAGAACTGATGATCAAAACTGAGACAGCTATTTTAGGATAATTGAAGACAGAAAACAGAGAGGAAAGCCCACCCATTACAGTAATATTGGGGTCTGATTCCTTTCTCTTAGCAAAGACAGCTGCAGACTGCTGAAGGCAACAAATACTTTGGCGCTGTAGCAGCCAGAGCCAGCTCACAGTACACACAAAATAGGTAGCAGCCCAGGTTAAGGTTCTGTGTGCTCTGTTTGCAAAGACATGAAAAATAAAGTGGAAGAGAAGAGTAAGAAGAGGGTCTGTGTCCCCTACAGTCTCACCTTGCCCCCCGAGTTTTCCTCCCTCCCAGGACCTGTTCTGCTCTGGCCACAAAACTGCTGCATGGCCATCGCATTGCTGCACACGGTGTCCAGATGCACAATGGTGTGAGCCAGGACTTCATCTTCTGTGCTCAAACCCACCGGTCTCACCTATTTCTTAAAACAGCCTTGATCTGGGCTTTGAGGGATGTAAAAGGAGGGTGTATAAAGGCACAACCAGACAGACAGTTTCTCACCCAAGGAGTAAAAAGAATGTGACAGATGTGATGAGACAGCAAGAGCAAGGAGGATTGCTATCCACAGTTGTGGACATGTTAATTGTGAATGGGGAGATGAAGCGAGCAATCAAAAGGTCATGCAGGAAGAGTCTGGTCTCCTGACGCCCTACCCAATGCTGTATTCATGAGACCTTCCTTTCTCCTGAGATGCAGCAGAAATCAGACTGTGGAAATTGTCCTGGCTGTGCCATGCAGCCCTGCTGCTGACAAAGTCTTCTAAGCTGTCACCAAATCAAATGTACCTTATGTTATTCATTTAGTTCCAAGATGCATCTTTTTATTATTAATGCTATTATTATTATTATTTGTGATTTTAAGGATTTTTAGCACAAAAGTGCTCACTTTATGTAGACAGAATATTTTCTACAACTGAAACCACTAAGCAGTTAAATTTTACTCAGGCTGCTATTGAATATTATCAGTAGAAGGATTTAAGGTGGTCTTGATTAATGGGCAAATCTTGAAAGATATAGGCTTTGTTGGGAAAAGCATCTGCGAGCTCAGACAGTGATGCTTATCCAAGGCTCTGAAGCCATTGGAATTGTGTTGTAAAACTGACAAAAGCAGGGTCTGTTAATGAGATTTCTGGCAAATCTGCTAATCTTAACGAGAATTTAGAGCAGCTTCTCAACAGCACATCAACATTTCTGATTCTTGTCCTAAGTATATCTAGTAAAAGTAAAAGGCAGTAAGTACAGAAGTAGTTTTCCCAGATTTTTGATGAGCTCTTTAAAGTGGTGAAGTTGCTTTGACTTCCGAAAATGAACAGGAGGTACCAGGCCATCTCATTCCGAGTGGTTTGTTCAACCTTGTCCTGGACTGCTATCCTCAGCTGCTGATCTGAATCTGGCTCCAGACTGATGCAACCATACTCCATCTGGATAACCCAGGTGAAACTCACCTAGCTGGAATTTAGAAATATAATTAGGAAAAAATGTGGTGGAATTATTTTTTTTCAAACTTATGCACAAAATAGAGCTCTTTTACTCTGAAGAGAAAAAATATTCTGACCTTGAAGAGAGTGTGGGGAAAAACAAAACAAAACAAAGCACTAAATACATTCACATCTTCTGTAATGTGATTAGCTAGCTGTTTAGAAAAGAAAGAATGCATAAAGACAGTGACACATTGAAAGATTTTTGCTTAGCTTGTCAGTTGCTCTCAGAATTCTTGCCAAAGTATAGAAATTCATCACCACCTTGGCAATTACAGGGTTGTTCAGCCTCTTAAGTAGACAGCGAAAGAAGCAGGAAAAACTGCAGCAAGACCTTACATTTTTGAAATGTCACTGAATTGTTGAACTGCCTCACCCAAGTTTCCTTAGGATTTGCAAAGAGCAAGAAAGTTCAGCTGACAGACTGCATTCTGCCTCCATCGTGCTCTGCTCCGTCTTGACTGTAGGAAGAGCTGTGCAAGAGCACTACCATGGACTATAATAGTCTTTTAATATCTGAATTTTAAACAGGCAATAGCGAGCAAGATTGCCAGGTAATGTAATGGTCTGAAACCAAGGAAACATGTCACTGGGTGGGAGAGAAGTGGTTGGAGGCAAGAATGTTTATCAGTATGTTCAGTCATTTTTCACAGTGCATATTCAGTATGAAGCTAGGCTTCAGCTAAGAGATGCAAATACTATGGATGACACTGCTTGGGAGTGGTTAGAGGAATTATAAGAGAGGGGAAAAAACCAAGACAACATGGCAGAAATTAATTATGCTGTTCAGCGAATGAATCTGGACCAGTACTCAATTGGTTTAAAACAAGCGTCACTACTTAGAATTCAATCAGCTGCAAACCCATCTCAAACTCCTTTTTCCTTCTCTTTGATGCATCAGTTCAGTTCCTAGTCTTCACAATTACAGTAGTTATTTATTTTGTTAAATCTATTTTAATTTATCCCTGAAATGAGTGCTCTCTCAATCTCTGTTACCATAATGGTGTCACATTAACACAGTTTTTAAACTGTAAATTGATCTGTTTTGATTGATTTTGTCTGACCTTTAAAAATGAATAAAAGTATATAAATGGTGCAATAAACCACTTTTGGGAAGTCTAAACACTTTATAATATAACAAATGTACATAGATTAGCTTAATATTAGAGTGGAGAGCTTAGTGCTCCAGCTAGTAGGACCTCTGCGCTGACAAATATAAAGGCTTTGTAAGATTTTAGAAGTTCAGAAACCTGCATTAACTTCAGCAGGGAAAAGAAACTTCACAGCTAAAAGCAGGGAAATGCAGAAATAAAGGAACACTAATTTTTCATTTCTAGTTCATGTTACAAAAAACTATTGAGGGTATTGAAGGGGCATTACTACTTTCCTGAAGCTGAAATTATGGTTTTAAGAAAAAGAAAAAGAAAAAAAAAAAAAAAAAAGGTATTTTTCCACTGATTTCAGTATTGCCAGAATTTCACCAGAATGGCTTATATCATGCAAAAATTGCAACAATGCACAAAGCAACTGATCCAGCCTGCAGCTTGAGGACTAGGTGATGAGTTCATGAATCCCTGTCCCACTGAGAGCCTGGCAGGGCTTTGTGCTGCACTCATACCTGCAGCCTGCCCTTGGCTTGTCCTTGCAAAGTTGTTTTGCAGGACCTTTAAGGGCCAAAGTCCTTGTGCATGCATGGAGTGCATGGTGCATGCTCTGCTCCATAGATAAGCTGGTCCCGTGCACAGTGGATGCTTGCACAAAGAGAGGCAAAATACTATGCTGGAAAACCTGGTCCTTGTTGTACAATTCCTGTTCTCTTTTGTGTCCTCTATAAAGTCAAGGCTAGAAAACAAAAACTCACAAAATGGAAGGGTAATACAGAAATCATTAAAAAAATCAAAATATTTTCCATGGCCGAGAGGAAATATAATAAAGGGCTTTAAGACAAATAAATACTCTGCCATATCATTTCAATCAAGTGATAAAATAAAAGAGAAAGTAAGCAATAAAAATACACTGAGTACACAAAAGAGTAGCAGCCAGGGGCAAGTGTGTAAAAGGAAATGGAGCACAGGGAGTTTAGGTTATTAAGGAAAAGAAACCTGGAATTCTGTGAGTGACTTAAGCCATCCATCTTAATTTTGATTTCTAGAAAATATCTGGAATGAACTGTTCCCTGCAAGATAAAAGTGGATAAGCAGCAGACACTATAGATTTGTCAAGAGCAGACTGTGTCGAATCCATCTAACTCTCTTTGACCAGATCAAGGGCTGTGTGAAAGAAGGAGAAGCACTAGACATATTTGACCTTAATAAGGCTTTTGACACTGTCTCACATGATGTTCTCATTAGCAAGCTAGGCAAATACATTCTTGATGAAACTGGTACAAGAGAGGTGAAACAGTGATTGGAAATCTATACTTACCAAGTACTTATCAAAGGTTCATTATCCAAATGGAAGGATGTATTGAGTGACGTTCTGCAGAAGCCTGTCCTAAGTCCACATTTATTCAATATTTTCATTAACGGGGATGATGGAATAGGAAGTATGTTTATTAAATTTGCAGAGGATATGGAGCAAGGAGGGACTACAAGCTCACTGCAGATTCAAAATGAGCTTGTCTATTGAAGGAACATTCTGAAATTAGCAGGAAGTTGAATGCAGCAAAGCTCATCAGGGAGAAGACATCTTCTATATAATATATCTTCTGTATAATAGTATTTTGGCAGAAATAATCTTTGGGGTTATAGCAGTTCAAAAGGTGGACATGAGTCAGCAATGTCATATGTAGTTCAGGCATGAGTGCTGCCAGGAAGAAGATCAGGTAATTCATGTTTGACTTAGCACAAAGAAAGATTCTTTGAGATTTTTTCTAGGCTGGAGCACAGCGTCCTGAAAAAGATGCTGGTCCAAAAGGCAGCAATACAGAGGTCAAGATCTAAAAAAAATACAACCAGTTGTGCATGAGCGAAAGAACTGGGAGTATTTATGCTAATGAAAAGGTCCCAGAGGGGTACATAATAGCACTTAAGCAGGCTGTTACAGATAAGATATGGTCTGCTTTCCATGTCCATGATGGTTGGAGCAGGAACTAATGCATTTGAATTGTAGATGAGGAAAATTTGTATTATACACAGAGGAAACTTTAATGGTAGGGATAGGAAAACTTGGGAATAAATTGCCTGAGGATGTTACTGAATCTTCAAAACAATGTTTATGTGAAGGGTTGGACAATTAAGTGTTAAGAATTATATAAGTATAGACAATTCTGCCAGGGGCATTAGGTGATGAACCTTCCCTTCCAACTTTATCATTTTATTAAGCGAAGTATTGAGTGTCTAAGGAGAAAGTGACTGAGTTAATAGAAGCGGCAATACCTGGAGATATAATTTGGGTGGTCTAAGTTTTTTCCCATGCTGGAACTCAAAGAACTGAAATATGAAATTTTGAGAACAGCTGACAAAACTTAAAATTAAGCTGCCTTTATGATTGTAAGTCCCTATATATTGGAAAAGAGAGAGAGTGGAAGAGAGAGAGAGAAGGGAAAGGGGTAGTCTAGCAGCTAGAGGCCAAATATCAACTACATCTGATATTTTAGAACAAAGTCTAAAGGAAAGTTAAATGAAAAAAAAAAAAAACAAAAAAAAATAGGAAGTAGGTTATATCAAACTCTGACTTCTCTCTCAGTATGACTGTTTGTTCTTTAGGTAAAATGTTCCATCAAGTTGGCACATGAGAAATTTCTAATTAATCTGGGTGAGTTGAAGATGAAATCAAAGACATTACAGAGGAACTGATTGAAGAAGAAGTTACTCAAGGATAGGTCTTGGGTCCGCTTTTCACTAGGTGGTCTGGCTCTAAATGTGGGAGTCTTTGCTGATGACACATGGTTGAGAGGCATGAATAAGAAACAGGAAAACAAATTGTAGTAGTATGAGAAATGCTAGAGATTGATTGTGGTTTCATAGTCTCAGTGCAAGTTGTGCGTAGGGAAACTGAGGAGAGAGCTGATCGAAGACCTCATGAGTTGGAAACAATGAAGAGGAAAACATTTGGAGTTTTCAGAAGAAAAATCACTCTTAAGTGAGTCATGAATGTGGTACAGACAGAGGAAGGACAGAGGAAGAAAAACAGGAAGCATGAGTGCCATTGTGTAAGGCACCTATGAGAACTCAGCCTGAAGACTGGATTCGGGAGTGAATGCACTGAATGGATACGGCAAAGGAGAATGTATGTAGTGAAAGGAGATTGAAAGAGGTTGAGTTTCTTTTGCAAGTCTAAATAATCTGAAACAGAATAGAGAAGGGGGCGTAAGGCCACTCTCTCCAGACATACTCAGTGCAGTTACATTGTGATGCAAATTCCAGAAAAAAAGAAAAAAAAAAAAAGTTGTTTTAGTTTCAAGGCAATGCTAACACTAGACCAGTGGACTGTTGATTTTTGTCCAGTTACTATAAGGAAGCTTTCAATCTCTGGAACAATATGCTGATATCAACAGTTGCATGGGCCTACTGTTTAATATATTTAGTTTGGTTTGTTTCTGAACAAGGATTTTAAATAGCATTATATGATGGAATGGTAAACTGGACTTTCCCTTTGCACTTCCCAGCTGTGTATTCCCACAAACCTTTCCTTACCTGGCTGGAATAAGCAAGTGGGGTGAACTTTTGGGGCCCACAGCTTTGAAAGAATGGTGTGGTGATACTGTGGTTGAGCACAATGCAGTATCAAATCCCTTCCTGCTCTGACAGCCTGTCAAATCTGAATCCCCCAAGAGCTGAAAGGAGATGGCCTGTTCCATCTAAGAGTGTACTTTGGACCTGGATATCTTGTGGCAGTTGTGTTTACCAAGAGAGGAAACATCAAACATCACAACCTCACCTTCCTTCGTATCCCAGCATAAGACACTGGTCACAAGTAGCCTAGTACAAAAGTAGCTGCTCTCAAATTAGGGAGAAAGGGATAATGACTTACTTAAAAGCCAGATGCCAGCTAAAGTGCCAATCAAAGCAGGTCCTGATTTCTACTAATACACTGTTATACATTGCCACGTGCACAAGTACCAGTTTATGTTTCCTCTACAAACCTAGCACTTTAGCTATTTCCTGTTAATTGTTTAGAGTATGTAGCAGATTACCCAAGAACAGCACTGACTGCTGCACAATTAGGCAGCTCAGACTTCTAGGTACAAGAAGGGTAAACAATACAAAGTAAGCACCTAACATAATAACCAGCTTATACTTTATTTCACTTATTAATATGTTTCCACATGTGAAGGCAAACATTGTTATTGCATAGAGAATAACTATTCCAGAGCAATAATGCCGAGCAAACAGACTTGTGGCATACACATTAAGTAACAGCAAATAAGAAGGGATTTGATCGTGGTCAAACAGTTGGCCAGAATTCCAGTGAACATTTATTTTGGAAGCTTTCTAACAACTCTACCGCTGGGTCCACTTTATCTTAAGTGTTTCTAATATGTGGCAGTGCTGGTCAAACACCAGAAGTAATTTGCATGCTCTTTCCAAAGATTCCAGCCAGCTGGTCAGAGAATAAAGGAATTTCATAATGAGAGGCTTCATACTTTTCCCATCGTCTTCATGGAAATATTTTGTATAGGTTTAATTATTTCTTACTTAATGCTACAACATAAGCAGGTATTTAGAGTTGAAATTTAAATTATGAATATTTTATATAGTAGTTAGGCAATATCTTGTCTATTGTGCTTACCGTCTTGGTGTTAAACAGGAATAATAAATTAGAAGTCTTCAGATTAACAGAAAGCAAAATTTTCAAAGTATGTCTGCGGTTAGGAAACATGGGCATCCTCAATGTCTTGGGGCCTTTGGAAACTCCATACTACCTGTGTTGGCAGTAGGACAGCACAGGAACACCCACAAGTCAAAGCCAAAATCCACCCAGCCCAATAATGTCTTCAGGAATGGACAGGAGCGGGTGCTAAGGGAAGAAATAAAAGGAACACAGAGAGTATAATATCATATAATCTCTCCACATCAACATCAAAAGGAAAAAAAGGAAGATGATCAAAAATAAAACAAAAACCAACCAACCAACCAAAAAATAATAATAAAAATAAACCAGTCCTTAAATTACATCATGGTGAGAAAACCAAAGAATGTGTCCAGCATACCTTTTTTTGGTGTTGTTTTTGGTTTTGTTTTGAAACTCCTTATGATATTCTAGCAAACATCCCAGTGGACTGTTAACATCCTACCCAAATTCAGTCCAAGACAAAGTCTTGAAACTGAAATCATCTGTCTCATTGTTTCTGTGCAAGCCAGCACACTTGGATTCAATCAGAATATCATTTTCTCAGAAAGCTGGGAAAATAGGTTTATTGGTTGTGAACTCTGTAGAAAAGCTGTCACAAGTTTCAGATCCCCAGGCCTTAAAACCATGAGCAAAAAATTGGTCTCACACTCTACACAGAACCCAGATACCCCTCACATACCTTTGCTAAACCCTACCCGCAGCAAAAGCACCCAGTTTTGACCTTATGCAGTGAAGTCACTATATTTGACATAGTAGTGCATCATTATTGTATCTGTCATTAAGTATTTGCCCTGGTTCTACCTGTGCCCTCTCTGTTTTTGCAGTTATCTTTAAAGCTTTGATGCCATAACCAGTGCCAGAGGCAGAGGTAAAAATATCTTCTTTCTCCTACCATTCTCCTGCTGTGCAGGCAGCCATGGCTCTTGTCAGCCCTTTTTGCCACTGTGCCAGAAGCATCAACAGATTTCCCCTGTCTAGGGATTTTTAAACCCTGTCGATCATGAGATTTGGATTTATGACACAGCTCAATGCCAGTTGGCTTCAATGGTCATTGGATTGCACTCTGGAGGATTTCTGAGACACAATCAGCAGAATGAATTGAAGTACTGAATCCCTAGAGGCTGACTAAAAGTGTCTTATGTCTTCCCTTGGCTGCAAAGCTGTACAGTGGACAACTAAGTCTCTCTACAGTGGGAATACTGTATTCTAGTAACCAGTTTTTCAGCTTAAAAAGAAAACACCATCTTGGCTTCAGAACAGAAAAAAAATTAAATGGTGAAAAGTTTTCATTCAAATAGATGCAACCTAAATATGAAAGACTGAACTCTGATTTACACCAAAGCAAAAACCATATTACACTCTCAGGAAAGGGAAAAAAGAGCCTGTTCTGGAACCTAATGTGTTTTCCCAACCAACAACACAGAAATAGAAAATGTATGCACAGAGCCTGTGCAACTACAAAATCATCTTTTGAGTAGTTATTGAAGGAATGGGTTTTGTGAGAAAACTAGAATCTGCTCATTACAGGGTAAGTAAAAGCTTCTTCAGCTATAGCCAACTGCAGTTCAATTTAAACTGCATTCATGATGATAAAAAGCATAGTAGCTAAATTGTTTGAACTAATAATACCCTGCCCATGTATTTTGCTTACAGATGGTCATTAATATCGTAATGACTACCTATGACAGACAGACTGCACTGTGTGAAACTATCCTATTTAGTTTAGCCAGGAAGAATTGTCCAGATATAATTCAGTGCTGAATAAGTGGGGCATTTAAAAAGAACTGTAATTTGAGCAATGCTGGATATGAGAAGGCAACAGGTAGCCTGAGATGACTCTGCTAAATGCATTGCTTTCTACATGTATGTCTTCATCTTTCATGGTGGGACAATATATACCAAATACTGGACAGAGGAAAACAGAAGAGGAAGAGCAGAACTAGTCCAACTAAACATTTTGTCCTCAAGACTATTTTTTTCCCCATATTCTTTGAAGATTGTGTGAACTTCTTTGGACAGCTGTGGTTACAGAATTGCCACATCTGGCAGGTGACAAATCCTGGCACACTTATTTCAAAGTGGGAATTAAGAACAAAGCCCTTTAGAAAACTGCAGTCTTCAGAAGCTCCTCTGCCACTTTTACAATGGAGGAGAGATGTCCCCATTCTCTTACCCTTATCCTTTGCTGGTAAATTAATCTGACATATTGCTTTGGCTGTGATTGAGATAACAGGGTCTAATCCTGTCTCACAGTTGCCTCACTTTGTTGGATAGAAGTGGCTCTTCTAAGACAGATTGGAGATCCACTAGGCCCAGGAGGTCTGTCTAGAAGAGAACGGAAGAACAGAGCACAACTGATTAGTGTTTCCCCTAGTAGCTCCTCCTTACCCGCAGCCCTTGCAGCTCAGAGTCTTTCTGACTCAGAGGTAGTTTTTCTGTGTCCAGTTACTCTCAAGGGATTTGTCTTCTAGGATCTTCTGTTCAGTCTCCTTTGATCATTCAACCTGTATGACATCCTGTGGCAAGAGGTTCTTCTATTAAGCTACATGTTTCATGAAGAACTACCTCCTTTTGTTTGTACTTTGAACGTCCAACCTACTGGCTTGTTTCCATATGGAAATTTGTATTGGCCCTGTTGTACAGACTTTGCCTTGCTGTGCAGGTAGGCAGGACATGCAATTTTTTGGACATGCATAACATGGAAAGCAATCTATTCTTCTGGATTTGTTGGCATGCAGTTGTGTTACTGGCATAATATAAGAGTTCACCTTTCAACAGTTATTAGCTGTCTTACTTATGATTATATAGCAATACTATCCCTTTTTGTCCAGCCAGAGAGCCAGGGAGATATATAATTTAATTGTGCTTTCTAAATGGAGAAGAATGCTTTGCTAAATTTATATGACGGCATTTCAGTGACCAACAAACTCAATGCAAAGTTTGAGGTTAAAATTCACTCAAAAATATTTAATCCAGAAATTTTATTTTTTTTTTAATCCAATTCCTCACTTTCCTCATATTTCACAAAACCAAAAATCCAGAAAATTTCAGAACACAAACCTCCTTTTTGACCATGCTTCTAGAGTGCAGGATGGCTTGAGGATGAGCTGTACCAGAATGCACTTGTGGAATCCATGTCTGAGAAAAGGAAACAATGGTGGTTTATCTCATCAGAATATGACAGCCCAGCCAATTTCTCTGTTCTCTACCTCTAATACCATGTCAGTTCTACTTACTCCTCCCTTATCAAGTGACATCTGCAATGCCCTTTCTATTGTGACACATCACTGAAAAGATGGAAAGTCTTGAGTGGATGTTACTGTCTCTCTTATTAATCATCACACTCTCATCTGAAGCAGTAAGCGCGTTTTCTGTCTGTTCACGGGTGTTGTTGCCCCTTTATTTAACAGCAGTTCTTGGGGCTTTTAAAGAAATCCTTGTGAAGGATGATAAGGAATCTTGAGTTTCCTAACAGGTTGCTGCTTGCCGTCTGTGAATGTGGTGCTGATCTGATCAGTTGGGCTCACTGAATTTTCAAGACACACACTGTCAACCTGTTAAAGCTCTCACATGCCATGACAGTGAGTGTGGTTTCAAGTTGTAGATTAGACATCGACTGTGCATCCCAAAAAGCAAGTGAAATCCCATGCACAATTTCTGGAGGTGATGCATTTCATATAAAAGTGGCTTGAGCTCTAATCTTCTTGGTTCCTCGCTGTCCGTTCACCTGCCTGTGACAGGACACAGCATCAGTGTGTGAGCTGCAGGTCCATGTGGCAAAGGCACTGTCTTCAGTTTGGGCACTGGGTGAGAATCACAGCTGGTCAAATATTGAAATGCTGGTTTGTGACTATTTTCCACTAAGTCTGGTTTACTTTAAATCACTGTTTGCTTGTCATATTATTTATACATACTCAGATACCTTTAGGATATGTCTAGAACTATTTGTTAATCCCCCCTCCCCCCCTCAAATTTTTACATTTTTGCATGAATTATTTTTTATTTGAAAGTATCTACTGAACTATGTTATTCATTATTCACCACAGGAAGCAAAACTGATAACAGATTGCACAGCAGACTACATACATGCAGGGGGGAATAACCAAAGCCTCTGTCTCCTCTGAAGCAGCACAGGTTCAGAACATTCCCCACCCTATGGTGCACTGATTTCCACGTGAAACAGATGCTTCCAGTCACTCTGGATTATTCTGTGGAACAATTTACTAATCCAAAAGAAAGGCTGAATTACTAAAGAAAGCTGTCAACAGCAGAACAATTCAGCAGGAAACAACATACAGTATTTCTATCCTAGCGTTTTAATTTGGATTTAGCCCAACCATGCAGGTGATGTCCCTTCCACTTAAATGAGGTGATTTAAGTGATAAGAGTCAGGTTTAAACTGTTTGCAGAGACAGAGTCAGACAGGGCTCTTTGGATTATTTAGTGCTGCTGCAAAATGAGATGGTCAAATCTTCTCAGTGTTTTACTGGAAAACATGCAGTTCATCAAATCAAACTGGACCAAATCCCCAGCAGCTACAAACCACAGGGGTCTTCTAGAGTCCATGCAAATACCTCTATTCCAAAGTATTTTTGAACTATAAGCCTTAAATCTACTTTAAAAATTCAAAGTTAATAAGAATTAACTCTCCGATTCACCCATAGTCTCTTGCTGCCACAGTCTTGTATTGGTTGTCCATTTCACTGAAAAACTTCTAAAAAAAATAAAAATGAAAGGAGCTGAATAACCTATTCAGCCCTAGATATGGTAGCTGTAGGGCAATGTACAGAAAAAAACTGCTCTTCTGCGACCCACAGTGAAGCTGTTGTCAAGAGCATGGAAATTCTTCTCACCACTGCAATCTCAGACATCACTTGTAACTGCCAGAAGAGAACAATTTTCAAACACGAGCCTGATCTTTGAATTGATAGGACCCTTTTCAGCTTCCCATAGGAATATAGGGGACATTAGATCTCTTGATAACATCATTTCCACTGGAGCTGTCTAATAAAAACTGGTATATTTGCAACAGGGCAGAGTATTCTTTTCAAGACGCTTTCCATGCTGCCTTTGCTCTTCCATTCACTGGGAAATCTGTGTATAGCTCTTATGTGACATCCAGTGGAAAGTAACAACTCTGTGTCAGTTCCTCAGGTAGCATAAATCAATGTGGCTGTACTGACTTCGATGTTGCCATCAAATGTAGCTAAAGGTCTGGCTCTGCTGACATTTAATTCCTGCGTTTGAAACACGAATATGTGCACAAACCCTGAAAGCCCTTAAATTACATATTTTTATTCGGGGGAAAATATACTCGCTTTAGGAGAAACTAACAGCCCTGCAGCTTTCAGTTCTAAATAACTCAGATGAGCAAATCAATCAACACTTTTTTTCCAAGCTTACAACAAAGTGGTGTAGATTTACTATAAGTGCTAGACTTTTTATTTTTATTTTTTGCTGGTATATATGTGTATCTGAAGAAAAACATAAATAACATGAAAGTTCCAGTTAATATAGCTCTGAGCAAGAATATGTTTTTTCCTTCATGTATGATTTTCATGGCTATATTCAGTCTATGATGTTATTCATCTTTTTATTCTCAGTTCAGCACAGCTGTCTGCAAGTGACGCACAGAGCAAGTGTATAATCTGGAGCACATGATGGGAAAGCCAGGTGAATAAAGCAGCATCCATTTTCACAATAGAACATTTTAATCCCAAATTTCTCATTTTAGTTTTCTAGTTCTCTGTCCGCAGTCTCTTCACAGTGTCTGGTCTGGGAAGTAATCACAAGACAGGCAGGAGGCAGTAGGATAACCTTAGCTGGAGCCCTGCTGTTGATTCCAGTAACGGGCACATGAGGGAAAGAGCTAGGTGAGCCATTAGTCACCTACGATGAGGCAGACCAGCTACAGCCAAGAAGGTAATCCAGAGCACTAGCACTGAACCAGCTCTCCTGGTCCTTGTCACCCAAACCCATCTTGTGCCTGTGCTTTGGAGGACAGCATAATGAGGCATCAGTATCTGAGCTTTCTATATCTGCACAAAGAGCCTGGGCTTGGGAAGCAAGGCTCTTCCTCAGCCCTGGTCCCCAGTGTCACCCATCCACAGAGGCTGGCATTTCAGCTTCACCACAGTGTCAGATCCCTTGGGCTGGACAGGTTTCCACTTATCTCAGTCTTTCAGTGAAAAACAAGCTGCAGAGGCCAGGGTTCATTTCTCCGAGCTTGGTGCTGTCCCTCTTAGACTTCAGTCCTGACCTGAAGTGCTCACTGTCTTTTTAGCTCTGAGATCTTAGCTCTCCTGGCTGCACAAGAGAAGAAAAGGACACAAAGCAACAGAACGCTGCTGCATCTAGACCACAGGAGTGATGAAACCTTTACTGTCTGAGAAACAAGTTTATTAGGAAGATAAATAGGGGCTATGATAGATTAAATGTTGCTGGGAGATGAAGTTGATATCCTTAAGAGCCTGAGTGATTTTTTCATCCCAAGAAATGGAGGACCTGTAATATCCCAGAGTCCATGTTTTCCTTCAGGGGAATAGAAATGCTAAGGTAAAAAACCTTACTGCAGTAGAGAAGATAATAGGGCAATTAAACCTCTCAGTACTATTAAAAAGTTGACAAAGCACCAGGATTAGATGAAATACATCACTGAAATCAGCATGGAAAGAGCAAATAAAATCGAAAAGCCTTTGGTGAAGAATTTTGATTGCTTACTAATGGCAATGTTAGTACCAGAGGATATGGTAATTTCAGTATGTAAGGAAGGAGCAAGGTTAAAAATGGGCACATTTCACCTGAATTTCAGGAAATTAGTCAATAATGTATCTCAAGATGAATTGATTTGAAAGGTCAGGCAGGATGGTGACATTGCTGCAAGTGGGAAAATTTGTGAAACTGGTCAGAAATTGCCCTTTGGCTGGCAGCCAAAGGTTCCAATAAGGTGGTGTGAAGCCTTAAGAGAAAGTGATCTATATTGTAAAAAATCATAAATATGCCATCCTCTCTGACCACATTCTTTATGATCCAAATACTTTGTAAAACCCAGAGAGAATATCTACATCCATGTGTATTTTCTATTGTCTTACACTGCCTTACATTATGTGAGTAACCAAAGACGTCAGGACCTGGCTCATCTTGAGAGCAGGTGGCAGGAGATAAGGTTTATCAGATATCTCTCTGTTGCCTGCCTGTCACAGTCCCCAGGTTTTCCTCAGTGACAGAAAAATGAAAGGATGTTCAGTCCCACCCAGTGTTCAACATTTTTTGTAGTATAAGAAAAAATGAATAAATCCTACCATGTCACCTACCACAGTGGAGTCTGGCAGTAAGTTTCTCTTTGGGCTTTGTATTCACTGGGAGAAGGAAAGTCACAAGGAACTTCCCAGATAAACTTCTATTTCTTTGTCCTTCAGAAACCACACTGATGGACTTGTTTTTCTGATCTGATGCCAGATCAGAAACCAATCATCAGGTTGGACATAAGATAGATAAATAAATTTACATTAGCATTTGAAAGAGTCCAAAGCATATATCTGGCTAAATAAGTAAACAATAGACTAGACATTACACTGAAAATTGTTATTTTCCCAAATCTTAGCTAGAAAAAAAGAAAAAGATTTTATAAGAAAACATAGGCTTTTTTTTTTCATGATAATGAGTGCTGAAAAGTAATTAACAATACCATTAAGCATAAAGTGTCTTTAAAAATTAAAAGTGATTATTTCAATTCCTGAAAATTTGAAGAAAAAAAATCACTACCAGAACACATAAAGGGAGACCAAGGTATTGAGACATCTTGAAAAATGGATGTTAGAGGATTATTTTCATATTTAGCTCCATCTATTTGTATTTTGAACAACACTGGAAAGGTTTATGATTATTATCTGAAAATATTACCTGTCTAGAGATAGAAAGAGCAATTTAGAGATATAATTAAAACTTGTAGAATGAAGTTTCAAGAAGGAAATTCAGATTATCATAAAATCAGTGATAGCGAAGACTAAAGAGGTTAAGTGAAATATCCATTAAAAAGAAACATTTGGGGGCTGAACATAAGTTATGTTAAAAATTAAATTCTATTCTACATGGGAACCTTTTTGCATTGACAAAGGAATGAATTTGATGACTTAATGAGATTTTCCATCCCTAATGTTTATGATTCAGTATATTAAATATGACCTAATTTCTATGATATATGAAGCGTATGAGAGGCATATGAGATCCTGGAAGGAAAAAAAAATCAATTGATTGGTGGCAATACACTACTTAAGGGACAGTGAAATTTAATCGAAGGATCATGAAGGTGTCAATGGGAAGAAATGTGACTTCCTGAATTTTGACAGCCTCCTTTGCCATATGAAAACGTGGTCTTTTCCTGTTCCCTAGTGTAATGATGAATAATTTCTCAGTGCACATTAACAAACTGAAGTCTTCTGCTTTCAGAAAGCCTAGCTAAATAATGTGCAAGACTGTGTAGGTGCACATGGGTCTGTAGACTGAAGAGCAGGTAGGCATGGCCTTCTCCTTTTCACTTATTGCTTTAGTTGGGAGGCAGCTCTGAATTCTTCTGAAAAACACTGGGAGACATCAAACAAAGATACCTGAGAAAGGCGCTCACTCCAAAGTAATCCATCACTGGAACAATCCTGGACCATGAAAATGGTTCCATGATGAGAAGGAGCACAGAAGCAAGAAGAAAACTGGACTGAAGAGGTATCCCATTCCCTCACTTTACCAGATGAAACAGACTTGATGTTTATATCTGGAGCATGGAGTGCTCTGAGGGGATGGGTGTTCCTGAAGTCCTTGTAAGATAATCTCTTCTCTTCAGAGCCTGCTCAGGCCTCCTGTTAAAGTACCTGTGGAGCTCTCGGGAATGGATCGGAGGAGATGCCGTCCCATTGCTGATGGCTACTTGGGATAATTAGGCTCTCACTGTCTGGCTGATGAAGCTTGCACAGGATGGTGCAAGAACAGTGAACTGGCCCCCTTGCTCTAGGACACAATCAATACTAAATTAGCCTTTAATTACAAGTCTTTTAATTATTCAGTGTTGACTTATGGTATGAAGCCGCAGCTGTAAATCTTTCTAAAGTAAAGGCTTTGATTCCTGATATTTTCTCATTATCTCCTATAGTATCCTTGTGCAGGAAAATATAAGACCTCTATTGACATCATTTCATAATTTTTACAAGACTAATCCAGGAGCCATGCTGCTGCTCAGCAAGGGTAATAATAAATTTAAAACCTCTGGCTGTTCTTAGGTGGCATTACCAAGTAGAAAGTGATTTGCCTGAAGCTTGATAGATCTTAATCGATTTCACTGTAGCAGGGAATAATTTTTATCTCCAGTTCATGAAAAATTCTGCACCAAATTGCTCTGAAAGTGGATATTCAGAACTACAGCATTGGTCCCAACATAATTCAATCCCAAACCTAAATCTCTCTCCACCTAGACTGTATCTGAAAATCCTTGCTCTCTGAAAAAATGGTATTTGGCTTTCGTTTATAATGTAAAACATGTTTACTTGATAAAAGTATCTGTAATTTAACAGATATCTATATCTAGCTATACATCTATGTGTAGAGAGATGCCTGTTTTATGCTGGTTGTTAGAGTAAAATCTAACAAAAACCTGTTTACCCTGCTGTATTAAAAGTAGTAGAGACTTTTGCCCTTATTTCATGCATTGTAACAAAATGTTAAACTGAAATAGTGACCTTGTGGCACTTGTGACAAAATTTAAGAGTTTTCTGCAAGTTATAAATGACACAAAATTCAAAGAGTGGTGGTCTTCTGCTTGCAAATAATCTCTTGAATCAGTATTTCTGCATTGAAACTCCTACAGTGGATTTATGATGCTGGCTTTCATCCCACAAAGAGGAAGGGGATTCACCCCCCTCCCCTCACAGCGCAGTCTTGTACACACATCCCACTTAACAGAGTAAAACAATGGGTTTGGAAACTTAGCTGAGAGTGGGCACTAGATGTAGTATTAAATAGTATCTCAAGTACTTGTTCTTGCATGGAGTGGTGAGATACCAGCCTGCACGTTCCTGTGACTTGGGATGAAATGGTGTCCTGTATTTTCTGCTTCGGTTAATATCAGAAGGCCTACCCAGTTCTCCACTGGTTCTTCTGCATTTACCCAGAAAAAGATTTACTGGAAAATGGATACATTTATCAAAAAAAAAAAAAAAAAAAGAGAGAGAGAGAAACAGTAGTTCATGTTTCTGTGAATGGAGACTGGAGCTTGAACTTTGGTCTGAGCTATGGAGGGCTGTGGTTCTCCATAGCTTATTTAGCTCTCTGCCAACCTTGTCCATCTATCCTTGGGAGAATGAACCTGACAAAAGACAGAGTAGCTGAGCTGCAAGATTCAGCAATTGTATCATCTATGTAACAGATCTTGTTTTACAATTGCTTTGGCCTTTATCAGGATGGTTTCTCTTCTCAGTTCATAATATCAATCTATTATTTCTCACATTCTATAAATACCACAAAGAAAAAGTTTCTTGAAAACGAACTAAGAAATAAACCTCTCTGCCAAAAGTTCATAAATTGTGTTACTGTGCATTCTCCAGCAGCATCAGTTCAAGCATTAATGACTTAGCCTTTCTTAATCACTTTTTTAATTACAAAAACCAGACAGAGCTTATCAACAAATTACTTGCTATAATTTCATTGTTCCTCCTCAAATCAAGATCATGTTGAATGTGTAAAAATGTATAAGCAAAAAGAATGCCAAACATTTGCATAACTTAAATTTATTAGACACTTGGCTTTTGAAGATATGCTCAAAGCAGGGATTTTAGGTTATTTTTCCATCTTGTCCTGTATTATCTTTTGTGCTCCAACATAGGGTTTCATCCCAGTTAAAGCATAAAGTAGAAATCTATTGGCACATTCTCTGCTCTCATTAAGACTGACAAGAAATAATTACTTCATACTTGACCTCATTAATAGCTAAAATTGTCTTCCACTTTCTTATGTTAGCAAAAATTTACATTTAGTACTAAATCCATTAACTGGAGACAGATCCTCAGGTCAGAACTCTAATTTTCCAACTTCTCAACTCTTTTTCCCCATCTCAGGAGGGCAGCCTCTACCCCCATGTGGCAAGGGATGCCACCACTACGCTGTGTGATCCAGGCATACGTGCTATATGGTGTCAGCATTAAAGGGAAAGCAGATAGCCATCTCTGCCTCCCAGAATAACCCATACCTGCTGATCTAGAAAGAAGAGATAAGCTTTGCTTTGTTGCTGCCATAAGGGTGATATATTGGTGGTGATTTCAACCAATTCTCTGCACTTGGTACCAGCTCAATGGAAGCAAGGAATAAAACCCAACCTAAGAAATTCAGAGTCATAGAAGAAGAGATGAGAAAAGTTGCATTGTTGGTACCATATGGCCCTGGACTGATGTCCTGGAGGAAGTGAATATGTTATTGGAGAAGACTAAAACTTTAACCTAGACAGTACTCTCCCATTTGCAGCTTCTGACAAAGATTTTGGTGAATTGCGGAGGTGCTGCTACAATTAAAATAGTCAGACCTCAGATGCTGCAGCTGGAAGAAGGACACAGAGCAATAGAACTCTGTAAAACCCTGACAAAAACTAAACTTATGACATAGATTTAAAACAGGAACATAAGGATTTTGGAAGGACATACTCCAATGGATAAGGCTGAAGGTTTTGTGAAACTGCAAGAAACCTCTGTGAAGAAGAAACTGCAAGAAACCTCTGTGAAGAAGAAAAGACAGTAATAGTCTTGTACTTATGGCCTCAATAAGGAATTCTTGGCAAACTTTTCAGTTTACATTGCTATTTTTATTAGTGGGACTTGGCTTAGTTCCAGCCATGATCAAAGAGGGCCCAGAAATCTGTGAGATGTTAGAAGAAGACAAGTGCAACTCTAAGAGATATCTGAGATCTCTGGAATTCCTTGTCAGCAGACTTATGTCTATTTAACAGGATTGAGAAAGGAAGAACCATAGTTTTTGTGTGTGTGTTTTTTGTTGTTGTTGTTGTTGTTTTGTTTGTTTCTTTCTTATTTATTTTTTTTTTCTGACAGCTTAAAATTATTCAGAAAACCACCACTTGAGAATAAAAGAGAAAGAAAGGGCTCAGAAAGGAAAGTTTTAGATATTATTCTGATCTAAACTGCACAAAAGTTGCTCCAGGATTAATTGCCCATGAAGATCTATTGGTTTCATTATCCCTTTTGCCTTTGCTGTGACAAAACAGACCAAGCTGAGAGCTACACAACACAAATACTAACAGCTCCTGTCATTTCTGCATCCCCCTGCCTGACTGTGAGGGCTGAGAGCACTACTTCACTTTGTGTGAATACCAAACCACACAAAATGCTTTCCCTTTTCTCCCTGTCCTTCCCACACTCCCCTCAAGCAAGCAGGAGGGACTGTTGTCTGTTGTTTTATGGAGGTACTTGCCCCAGCCTTGTTTTGGGGACAGGGAAGCCTGCAGCCCAGCCCAGTAGCACCCAGCAGGTGTTGGCTGACTGTGCTGGGGGCTGGAAGGGGGGGGGGGGGGGGGGTGATCAGTTTCTCTCCCTCTTTCTTCTGCAAGAAGGGGGATTTTGCTCGGTTTTGGTCAGGCTCTCAGCTCCTATGAAAGTGATGTCAATGGACTCCCTTCAGCAGCTGGGCAAAATTCCAGCCAATCAGATTTTCCCCCAGACACCCTATAACATATGGAAATTTGATAAAGAAAAAGGCTAATTCTTTCCTTTAAAAAAAAAATATATATTTTTTTTACTTGCATGGTGTATTTATTCTCTCCTGTCGTTCCAACGTGAAACAGAGACTTTGTTAATTCACAGATAAGATTTAATTTTAAATGTTTTTATGAAAAGTGAAAAAAAAGAAAGGAAAGCTTTTTAGTGTAACCTCTAGGGTTGGGGAAAAAAAAGAAAAAAAAAAAAAAAGATCAAAATGCTGTCATTGTAAAAACTTGCCGGAGATTTAACTGTGACATGAAGCATATCATTAATATTTGCTTTACTACTTCTCCTGTTGTAATTCCATGGACTAACATGAAAGAATCTGAAAGACTCATCTTTATTTTTTCCTGAGAAATCTTACTTCCATTTCCCCCATATAAATGTATATTGAATTGTATTTTTCTCCTCATTATGTGTGGTATTTTTTTTCAGACAGTTGATGTAAACATATTTAAACCTCCAGGGCTGTTCCCAAATTAATTGGAGTGATCCAGCCCAGATCAGAAGGGCTCTGTGCAAGCATGACACGTTCAGTGGCAAAGCTGATTTGAGGTTCCTTATTCAGGGCACAGGACCAGTCATTTCGGTCCCATGACAGTGTGTCTAATCTCAAGCCTTGCAGACAAATATTTGCATGTGAATGCAGCTGGCCATGTCACTGGCTTCTTAATTCTCCTTCAGACTTTCCTCCTGCCTTTGCTGGGAGAGGGTGAAAAAAACAGCGAGTCACCCATGGCTTTTGCGTCAACAGGAGCTTGTGACGGTTGTTTGGATGGTGCTTGTGCAGTGCGGTTGCTTATGCACGTGGGCTTTCCTCCATCATAGGAGCAATTAGGGAATGGGATATAGCACCTGCAGCAAGCTCTCAGGGAGATGCAAGGGGCAGGTGGGACAGAGAGCCACCACGAGGTCTCAGTGCCATCCCAATGAGACCACAGCAAAGTCCTTCAGCCACCTCCCCAACACCACCAGCTGTTCCCCAAGCCTCCGCAAGGAGGGAAAATTATGTTGCTTTTTTAAGATGGTGCAAATAATTTTGAACAAAGACGATTTCATTTTGAAGCTCAGAGAACAAATACGCTTTCTTAAATCTTGGCTTTGTATTGCAGAAGTCCTTTCTTTTCTGCTTTTCAACTATAGCAAATTGCAGATAACATCAGAATACCTCTTGTTGTTTCTGAGGTAAATCTCACACAGATGAATTTCTTGGTCTATCCATAACTTAAATATTCCTCTACATTAATGATACAGTCAGTCTCTGTTTATTGCACTATATCAGGTGCTGTGGCATAAACAAATAAAATAATACAGAACAGTCAGTTCTGCTGGCCCAGCATCATGTATCAATTTACACTAATAAGTTAATTTCCATAACTGTTATTCAGGAATAACAAAATTTGAGAGAAAAGAGGTCATAATGGTCATGATGCCCTGAGAGGATTTTGCCTTGCTGAAGTCAACACATTTAAACCTCTGAAGGATTCTGGAGAGAATAAATCCCATAACCTAATCATTCAGTTAATGTTATTACTCATTTATTTGTTTTCCGTCAGCGAGATATCCGCTGACCTCCAAAACAGTACTGTGCCTTTGACACACGGTTACATCATGTTGGTTCTCTCACTGCTCATCCTGAGTCTTTAAAAGTCAACTGCAACTCTTGCAGTGGACCATTAAAAGCATTGTATATATTTTTTGCAATGAGAGAGTGCTTTTTGTGCATTGTAAAACAAATTAGTCCCCTTCAATTCACTTTTGTCCCTCCTGCAGAGATCCCTTCAGTTTAGCTCATGTTTTGTTAAGTCAAGGAATTCAGGTGCAATACTGCTGGAATATATGGCCCTGTTGAACTAACTCAGGCAACACTGACATTTTTACAAAAAAACGATATATCTCATGGGGGATTGCTGAGGAAACTGCTATACATCAGATTAAGATGTCATATGCTACATTTTACTTTGTCACTTAAATTAAATGCATTTGTAATATGTACAGTAGTAAAATCAAATCAGAATTTAATCTATTTTAGAAACATGTTCTATTACAGGGAGAAATGTGTGCAGTAAACTCAGAATGTTATAGTACATTTGCAGTAAATATTAATGACATTCTTTGGTGGCTTTATTTTTGCCTGTACCTTATATATGGGACACTGACCTTTCTAAATATTCTATACTGATAATCTCATACTTAGTAAAATATTTTTGTAATTATTGTTTGTGCAACTGTGGTAGATGTTGCAGAAGATGGTTTGGCTAAGAAGGAATTAATAGATTCGTAGATTGTACTACTATGTTAGAGTCTACAGTGGTGTTTTCTGTGATGACAGGTGAATAAAGAGCTCTTTTGCTTGCCATTCAAAAATAAAAAGAAGTGAGCTGAAAAATAAAACTGAAAAAAAATCATTTCATTTAAATGTCATTTCAAGTGGAAAGAAATTTTAAAAGATTTTGAAATAAGCATTATTCACAGAAATTTCTAGGATCCCTCCCCTAAGTAGAAAAATTCACTTAATATAGACAGAAAATCACAGAATATTTCAATTAAACTGAATTTACATTTTCATTGTGAGTTAAAGCTTCACTCTACATTTTCCACCCACTTTCTTTTAATGACTGAAACTCCAGAATTACTAGAACAAGAAGATTGAAAGTAAAATCAGTGAGATCAATAAAAGTCTTATAGTATTTGTCTTGCAGGTGAGTTTGGAGAGGCTAACAGAAAATATTGATGTGAATTTAAGAGCATTTGGAAAACTAATGTGATCATCCCATTGGACTAAATGAAAGCCTCAGGGCCATCTTTCCAAGGGGGAGATCCCTGGTCCTCTCACAGCTCCTTACTCACCAGGCAAGAAAGCTCAGGATCCCCACCCATATCACTATTTATGGCAAGAACATTTCCAAGAACACCTTCCTCAACACTGCTGTCAAAGAAGATGGTCATATCATCTCTGCATGCCCCAGCAGGCCCACTGAGTAATGAAGTTCAAATCTTCATCCACTCTCAAGGATTTTCATCTCGTATCCCCAAAAAGATGACTTACCCAAAGTGGCCCATGTCAGAGAGCACTGGTCCTGAAGCACACCTTCACCTCTTCATCAAAAAAATTTCTCATCTTGTTTTTGGATACACTTATACAGTCTTATCCGTATGGATATTCTGGATATTATTCTATAATATCCGTATGGATATTATATGGATAATCCGTATTTGGATTTCTGTATACTAACTGAGAGCAGAGTTGGCATGAAAATTTGATTTCTCAGCAAATTAATCTTCCATTTTTCCAGTCAGTAAATATATTTCAAATAAAGAGGTCTAAAATAAAAAAGGACAAGGCAAGGGGTTAACTTTTAAACAGGCCTTGACCTCACCATTTTTGTAGACACAATTTGGAGCTTTATAACAGTGGCTTAATTTACTAAAAGCATTGGGGCAGCTTGGGCTCAAGGACACAGTTGTTTGTGTTTCTTGCTTGCTTGATGTAGTGCATTGTCTAAGTCTAAACTCTCCTCAGCCTAGATTTGGCAAGGCAGACCATAGAGAAAAGGGAGCTACTGATGCTAAAAGCATTTAACTTGCCATTCAGAACCTTTTCTCTCTTTCATATACACACAAGGTTCATGCTGGAATCTGGGAATTGCACATGTCTGAATTGATAGCAAAATGGACTCCAAAAAAAAAAAAAAGTGAATATGGATTTTTTTTTCTGTTAGCAGTCTCATGTCATTAAATATTTCTTTGCTTTCATCTACAACAAGCATAACGAGATAATTCTATTTACCATTCCTCACCAAGAAAAGTAATTAGAATGCAAGGTAATTTCCATAAAATGCATTATGACTTTAATATCAGTAAAAGCCACTTAAATATTAAATACATAGAAAAAATATTAGCTAAATTATCATAGAATAATATGATCAGGTTACTTTAGGAGGAAAAAAGTGATAGATGTGTTTTAATAAACTGTACAAAATTATATGTATCATATTCATGCTTCTTGTCAATTTTATTTAGAGTTAAATGCCATTGTGATAATTAGTTGGGTTTTACTGTGTTCATTAAAAGCTTTCCTAATGATCACATAGAGGAATAAGTAAAATTAATTTATTTCTTTAAACTCAAAGAAATTCATCAAATGAATAAACAAAAAGCTTTTGCTGAGGCACAGACACAATATCATCTGGGTTCTTCCAAGCAGATAAGCATGGAGTATGAACACAATACCGAGTCTATGGAGGCTTTCATTTTGTATCAGTGCTGGTGTTCTTGATTTACAAACAGTAGCTCTATGTATGAGGGAGATAGAGCATCAAATCTGTTATCCTCATTCAAACAAAAGTTCAAAGCCATTTCTATGAATGCAGGGAAGACTCCCCAGTGAAAATGAGAAGAAATCTGACTAATATTTATAAATTTTGCATTTGTTTTTGATGATGTGCGCACCACATATTTCATTTTTTTTTCTAAGCCTGGTTTGCAATTATAGTAAAAACCTTTGAGATGCACTGTGATAGGGAAATATCATTTCATGGCTCTCTAGAACTGAAAATGTTCTCAAAGAACTTTCACATCTTACTAGCATCAGAAAAAAATTTAAACTCTGAACATGTGACTTCTGACTCTGAGAAATTACATTAGAGAAAACAATACCTGAACAACCATGAACACCTCGAGAAGACAAACCCACACATATATATTTTTCAAAATCAAAGCTATTAAAATTGTCTTCTATATGCATGAATATGTTGTTATAAGAAAATAATATTTTTGAATAACTGATTTCATTAACTTGGTGAATCAGGCCACCAATGTTAATGTCATAATAATGTCAAACACCAGGGCAAGTGAGCCTGACTGAGTCCATTTCAAGTTACAAGTAGCTTCTGCATTTCATATTGGGTTAGATTTTCTGTTAATAAGAAGGATGAAAAAGTATAAAACCAACGTGGTAATTTTGTTTGAGTAAAAATATAACCATAGGATGAAACTAAGTAGGAACTGTTAGGTTCTTAAACCTTGATACACTCATACTCTTCCATTCAAAATGCTGCCAAAGAGGGAGGAAAGGCTGCTAAATCTTACACTACTGTTTTGTTCTTTCCAGCAGACCTTTGTGCTATCTTGTATTAGAATTCCAGAGGACTCAATTACAATAGCTCTATGAACAATTTCTCCCCAAGAAGATATCTAAGGTGAGATGGAGGTAGGATCAGAGCAGAAACTCTAATAAGAAAGGAGTTAATCATGTCACCTTAATTGAAAAGTAGTAATAAAAATAATTGAGTTTAATACATAATTTAGATCATTGTGTGTTAGGTTAATGCATTCTGCTTAGGCTTTGAAAAAATTATTTATTTCATGTAGAGTTAAGATTTCATTTGTTTTTATAATGGAATGCTCTCCAATTGACTTTAATAACAGCAGTTTGTTAAATCAGATTTTGAATTGGTGCATGGATTTGAAGTTCATATGCTAATTTTTGACACGATATACTTAGCATTTATAGCCAGCTCATAAGGTGGTTGAATTTATTTTCATGAGATTTAATAATAATTGTTGTCTTATATTACAGAAATTAAATTAGTTTTCTCTGCTGTCTTGATGAGAGGCAATTTGCCTTATGACTATTTTATTTTATTTTACTTTTAAAACACGGTATGACTTCTTGCTTTTTTGAGAGGATTTATTCTTCAGCTATCGGTCACACTTCTATCACAAAATCTATCTTTATATTTAATGTTCTTTCCAGGAAAGAAAACTGTTGTTTAGTTACATTTTCTCTTTGTGCCATTTCTGACACCCTGTTCTTGCAGTGAATGAACTGATTCTGGGCAGTGGCAAAGGGTTCAGATGAATTTTCAGCAAAACCAAATGGTCAGATTGTTATCACTGTTTACTTTCAAAACCCAGTCAGATCCCAGGTCACTCTAATTTAGTTCTGAGGGACTCCACTTCAAATGATTTTATTTTCCTTTAAGTTATTGAAAAAAAATAAATTAAAAAAAAATATTATATATAAAATTATTGAGCTGCCTTGGTGGAATATCTTATGCCATTTTGTAGTTAGACACTCCATTCCAGAAACCCACTGGAGTACCTGCTTAACTGTAAGCAAGTGGTTATGTACTACTGGTGAAGTAGTTGAAGCGCATGCATGAGAATAGAGGTTGTTCATAAATGGGGACGTATAACCAGATCTGGGCTTTGAGCAACAGCCTGGGAGTTCAGAAGCAGCATTTGTGATTTAAGATTTGATGATGGTGCTCTGCATGGCCTCACTCAAACAATACAGCCTGGTGTGCCTTGGGCATTCCCAGCACCTGTAAAAGGCGAGACTCCTCTATTGCACCAAAGTGCTGTGGAGCTTAGCCAACAAATGCTTCAAAATATGTTTGAAACCCTTGATGGGAAATTAAGATATGGAGGAAAAATGGACATTATCATTATTACCACGGACACATGCATCTTCCTGTAATGTTTCAAAGGAAACTTAGAAAACTGCTCTCATTCTTACTGGAGCAGAGTTCCATCCTTTCACTTTCAGGATATGGTTTCAAGCCTTTCCCTACACCGATCCAATTTTCCAGATGCCTTTTCCCCCTTTTCTTTTCAAGCTGTTTTTTTCATGCAACTGAATCCTCAGCAGCACCAGTTACTTCTGCATTTCACCTACTCCAGCCAGGAGCTGGGAGATGTGGAGCACATGGCTCCTGGTAAGGTGCAAGCAGCACTTTCTACCTTGCCTGGTGCAGGACAGGGGTAGTTCAGATTTCCTTCCTGTTGAAGGGAATGGACTAATCTCAGTGAAAACTCTGAGCATATTCTGCAAGAAGCAGTCACTTTACAGATTACTAGGACTGAGTTGCCTTATGACATAAATACAGAGTGATTGAAAGCATTCCCCAAAGACACCTTGCAAAGGCACACATGCCTTTATGTAGCTCTGGTAGTGCCTGCCCAAGGGTGTTAGCTGCCCTTGGAAAGCCCCTTCACCCAACCCACTCTCATTCCTTGTGCAATTTAGTTATTCTCTGCATCTCCCTCCCCTGTGTGCTAGCAGCCATCTTTGGTCTTTTTGATCTGTTTGGACATGCCTTTGTGCTTCTTTCTGCAGCTGTAGCACTGTCACTTGTCTGTAAACAGACGCTGTCCCCCACTGCTGTTGTCTTTTGTTTTACTGTCATTAATGCTGTAGATTCCCAGGGAAGGGGGAGAGAGAAATGAGCCTCCAGGTCAGTAATTCCATCCCTGAATATCGCTGTAATGTGCCTTAAAACACACGTTTCTGTAGTTTGTCCCAAGTCATTCACTAGGACTCAAGTGATGGGGCTCCTGCAACTTCCCTTGGGAGATGATGCCACAGGAAAACAGAAAGGCTTTTATTGATATTCAACAGACCTTTTCATTTTGTTAACTTAATACCATTACTCAATGTTCCACCATAATCATTTTCTCCCCCTCCATGGTCCTTCTTTCTTCAAAACACTTCCAGACATTTATGTTCCCTTTTAATCAACTCTTAGTAAAGATTTTGCTTGTTTTTAGGGCTCTTCCTCACTTGCATTCTGTCTGAATCCAGCCCCTCAGGGTCATACTCATCTTTTCATCCATAATTGAAAAGACAACCACTCCATACAGTAATGGAAGATTTTTTTTTTTCTCTGTTCCTCCTCAGCTCACACAAGCTATATAGATCCTCACTCATCTCTTCAGGCTCTGAGACATATTGTACCACTGAATTTTAAGCAAAACTACCAGGCAAGATCAATGAGCTATTCTGTTTTAAAATCTAGGGCATAAATTGGCCATTTCTTTGTACATATTTTTACCTTTCCAACTCTTCAGCAAAATACAGAACTACCCAACATCAAAAAGTAAAAATGAGCAGATGATAGATTCTTCTTTTATTTATAGCAGGGCTTCCCCCACTAAAACAAAGGATGCCATTTGCACAGCAGCATCTCAGAGCAGCATTTTAGCCCAGTGACTTTTACAACAGCGCCTTTTTCTGTTTTCACAAAAGGCAGCCCTTATTCCAAGTTGGAGAACCAGCAAGAGGCATATGCACTACTTATTCTTCATTTTTACCCTTAAATGACATACTAAGGAGCATAGGATTGGAGAAGGACTCTGTGATACACAGGAAATCTTACCTACATGGCACTGTCCTGCCGATAACGGCCTCAAGGGATGGGTTCTGTGTGGATTTCACTGGTTGAGCATTTGCATCCTTCACTAGCGATGTGATGTTAGCGAGGTTCATGGTGGCTGTCTGCCAGCTTAGGTGTGTACACTCCTAGATAGCATTTGCACCTGTGGTATGGACAACTTCTTTCACTGGGAGTCAAACTGGGTTGGGTATTTCATGTCTGCTTTGGGCTAAGAACATGTGCATAGGTGCCATGGGTCCAGTGTAGATGGTAACTGCAAGCACAACACCTACTTGTTTGTCGTGCTCTGCCCTCTGTCTTAGAAGCACTCAGATTTTGAGAATATCTTTGGTCCATGAATAGTTGGGTACAACACACATTACACTTATTTGTGTGGGCACGCTTTTAAATAAGCATATGAAGGATAACAGAAAATTGGTTATTTGCAAGTATGCACATTAAATATCTAACTCCAATATTGAAAACCTATATTAGACAAGTTAAAATATATATATATATTCCTTCTCCAACACTTCTTTTTTTGCACTCATTAAGATTATTCTCCATCAAAACTCCATAAACATACAGTCATCCTTTTGAGAAGTACTTCACATTAAGAAAAAGAATGAGTACCTAATCATCTGATTACAGAACACCCACAGGTTTTAGGAAAAGGAAAAAGGAAAAAAGAAAAAGGAAAAAGGAAAAGGGAAAGGGAAAAAGGGAAAGGGAAAGGGAAAGGGAAAAAGGGAAAGGGAAAAAGGGAAAAAAAGGGAAAGGGAAAAAGGGAAAGGGAAAGGGAAAAAGGGAAAGGGAAAGGGAAAAAGGGAAAAGGAAAAGGAAAAGGAAAAGGAAAAGGAAAAGGAAAAGGAAAAGGAAAAGGAAAAGGGGAACAAAGGAAAGAAGGAAGAAAGGAAGGAAAGATATATAGTAAGTAAATATATTTATTTATATATTTATTTATATATTTATTATTTGTTAATATATTTATTTATATATTTATAGTAATAATATATAGGAAGTAAATATATTCAGTTTCCCAGCACATATAAGTTTGTGGTGGGAGCCACATCCTGTGCTACACTGTCTCCAGCATGATGCAAAGTGGCAAACAAAGCTAGCAATGAAGCATCACGTGTGTGTTAGCTTGGTGCTGTGGCGGGTGCTGGTGTTTTCCTGAGCATGTTTCAGCCCAGCTGCTGGCTACCTATTATGTAGGGAAAGAAAAACTATTCGTGTCTACAGGCAGAAAGAAGGAACTCATTAGAATGTGACAAGTTTCTGGGCTGAGTGATACAGCACATGTAATCTCATTATCTGTGCTGGGGAATGGCAGGAGTATGCATGTAAAACAAGATTTTATGTGTGCAGTTCAGTCAGTGAGGACTAATGGATTGATAATGGGCTGTTTGTTGCTGTTCAGATTTTGGCTCACATCCACAGTGGGGGTACATCAGAGCAGATCCACTGAAGCACACTGATTGATACTTGTACTGGATACAAGCTTGTGAGTGTTTAGACTTATTTTCCATTCAGTGGGTAACTTATTACACTGTTTTCTCTAAGTTTATCCATGCACTTATTACAAATATAGCCAGATGTCCTCATGGTTGTTTGCATTTCTCTGAAAAATGAATGGAAAGGCTCAGAGGTTCAGAGAGGATAAAAGGTGTTTGTTTCTTTTTCTGGGGGGGAGGAGGGGGGACAAGGAACAGCTAAGGAAAAAGGAAACTAGCTGTATGTGAGAGAGAAGGAAAAGCTTGAGGAGAAGCCAAGAATTCCTGCAGGGCATCTAGGACTTGGAAAGCACTGATTTAAGGACAAGGAAGATTTAAGAGCACAACAACGAAAAGGCGGCAGTAATATGAAGTATATTGTCTTTTACCTAAGTCACTGTATTTCTTGCCCTGCCAAAATAGTGATTTGCTTCTGTAATTATGTGTCCCTGCAAGGACTCCGTAAACACAAAATATCCACTATGCGGGAAGTCTGAAGAAAAGATGGAATAAACCATTGGGTCCTCCTGGGATCAGTCAATCCTGAACCTGACTGCTTTTCCAGCTTGGTAATAGACTAAGTCCCTTTGCCCAGGATATAATGCTGAGCATCTACACAGAAAGACAGTGCTACGGGCTGCTAAGACCACAGAGAGTGCTAGAGCACACACATCCATAGCTGAGGGACTTGTTCACTAGAGGCAAGTAAGCATCCAGCTGGGTGGGAAGCCTTCCCGCTTGGTAACTACTGCAGGCAGAAAAGCACCACGGGAGCCATTGATTCTCTGCTGTGTCTGAAGGAAGACAAGATAGATCTCTGGCACAAAGCTACTACTTTGAGTAGTAATAGGTACTTGGGAATCAGAGCTGTTGAGCACCGAAGGTTGTTCTGCTAAATTTGACATGAGCAGCCACAGTTGTGCCTGTTGGTGAAAGAAAATCAAAACTGTGAGAGGTTGTCTCATGACTGGGAGGGAACAACCAGTGCAGAACAGGGGTGAAGAAACTTTTATTTATCTCTGTCTCAGTGCAAAGCACACTAAAGTCTGATTGGAGAAGCATCGCTCTCCCTTGGGAGATGTGCCAGCCAGCAGACAGATCAGGAGCTCAGCCTCCAAGTGCCCATTCCCACTCAAAGACATACCTTTTCCTGCTTTGTGGGTGCCTTATATGCCTCATGGGTATGTGAGGTCTTTCCAGAATTCATGGGCCTCATGGGCCCCACTGTCTACCCATGGGAGGAGATTTCCCCTTCAGACACAGAGGTACAGCGAAGAGAGATGGGTAGAGAAGGAGGCTCACAGAATCCGCTTAGCACCATATAGCTCATCAACCTGTGTGTAGTAGCTTAAGCTGGATAAGGGTACAGGAGGACAGTGAAACCCCTCCTCCAGATTCTTCCTTGAACACCCCTGGGAGCTCCAGGTACGCTTATTGCTTACTTAAGATGTTGCAAATAGTGATATCAGCCAGGCTGACAGAGAAGTGTTAGTCATCGCAGGCAATCTCATCAAGGCAAGGCAGAGAGGAGCTGAATCATTTCCAGACTCAGACACCCATGGATATGTCATGGTTTTTGTCCGTCTTCCAGATAGCCCCATTATAGTCTGGAAAATCTGCAGCACTAACACTGCTGTCATTCTGTTCTGCTGCTTTCCCTCCTGTACCTTTTATTTTGCTTTATAGCATTACATGACATAGCATAACGCATTCACGTTTTTTACAACAACAACAACAGAAATCTTCCTCTGGATCAATAGCAAGTGTAGTATCCAATTGATATTCTTGGCAGCGGAGCAATAAGCAAGTGCCTGCAGTCAAAATGTGTCGGCTGCCTCGGCAGTGGTGCAGCTCCTCCCACAGCTCCTTTACCTGCTCCTTACAAAATGCATGGGCATGAATTTTACAAACATTCCCCAAAAGCTGAGACAGTCAAAAATGAGGATGTGCTGGGGAGGCAGGGAGGTAATGGTTATGTTTCTCTGTCACCTCTTGACCTCCCCATCAAGTCTCCTGCCTACCTGAGTCTCTCATGGTGGAGCACAGCTCTGGACCTTGTCCCACCTTCCATGGTGTCCTACACACACCTCACAGTTGGTTGGGTGTTGTCTTGCAGTACCCGTCATTGCATTACAATGCAACACAAGAGGGAGAAGCTGAAGGAACAGCACCCAAAATCCCCACTCACCTCACTCTGACCCATTTGTTCCCACTGTCAGCCCCACTGTCACCCTTCCCTGACCCACAGCCTCATGCTGATGTCGTACTGAGACATAAAGATGCCATTTCTCCATAAACTACCTATTTTCTCACCAAGTGTGTTGCCTGGTGTTTGAAATATCCCCTGAAAACCCAAATTATATCAAGCCACTGTGTAAAAATAATGGGATGAATCACATAAAAGCTTTAAAAAATCTAATTTCAAAGCAAGATTGTGGATGAGTATTAAAGATAAACCAACTTACAGTCTTATTTTTATCTATTTTCCATCCAGCCCTTTCTTTTCCTCCGTTTTGATTCTTCTTATCCCCCATGCTTCCTCCACAGTTGGCTCTTGACTGTGCTGGTGAAGGTGAGGAAACATTAGCTTTCGCTGTTAACAAGCTCCATGGTTTGCAACCCCATAACTGTCTGCTGAAGTGTGGTGATTTTATCATGGTGTATGTATCGTGCTACCTGACACAGCTGACTGGGAAAAAGAAAAAAACAAAAAGAAGAAAAAAATAAAAACTGCTGAGGGCTGCTGAGCAGAGAATTTGGAGGTGTTCAGGAGCAAAGTCAGAAGATGTGGAGCAGTTAGCCAGGCATCTCCTATGTCTGTGTGCCAATGAGTAACAGGGGCAGACAGGAGGACAGCTGGGAGAAGGTGAGCTCTGTGCCCACAGGGGGACAATTTTCCCTGAGCAATGACAGGTCACATACAGGGAGATAAACAAACAGTACTGTGCTGAGGGAGCCAGGAGAGATGGGTGAAGGTAGCACTGCGAGGCTCTTCCAAAGTCAGTGGTGACAAGCTGAAGATGGAAAGCTTGTTATGACAGGCCTGAAGAAGCAAAAATAATCCTAGAAGCTCTTAAACACTGACTGAAACATTGTGGGAATGGTGGCAATTATACAGTTTGTCCTATAAAATGTTGAAGTTTCGAAGTGATGTTATCTTGGCTTATGATGTGAACTCAAAGCTTACTTGCCTTGGTGATTTCAGTGGTGTTTTCAAGGAAAAAGTGTTCCGCTACTGGCTGTTGAATACAGTAAATGACAGATTTGTATTTTAGCAGTTAAAAGTCACTCTGAATTACAAAATGAGTAAACAGTTCAGAGATGTTTGTTTTCCAATTAAACTTATAATGATTAAAAATTATTTTTGTCACTGATGTGAAATTACAATTCATTATTAATCCATTAAAACAGACTGCACAGCTCAAAACACTTGACTTTCATTGTGTAACAGAGCACATGAACGCTTTCTGCACTGTTCCCACCTTTTTATCCACCAAGATCTCTTTGCCTTTATGTCACTGACTATCAGAAACAAAAACTAGGTGTGCCAGGACCACTTAAAGTATGAAGCAAGTACTCAGAAAACATCTCAGATAATTCTGTCTCCTTAGCATTAGTTTGGCCTCCTTTGGCTCCTGTGTTGTGATAACCTGTGGGCAGAACAAGTCCCAAGCAGCATTCAGTAAGAAAGGCTGGGCCAAACCCTGGACAGTGATAAGGGAAATGAAAGAATTAATTTATTTTCTTTCCATGACCATGTCCTCTCTTGTGTACAGAGTGATGCAAGGAAAAAATAATATGAGGTCTTTCAATGGAGGACCTCATCGTAGTAGGAACAAATTAATATTGTGTAAGCAATGTTGCTTGAAAACAGACAAAGGAAGACTTGAAACAAGAGTGCCACATCCTGAGCAAGAGCTTCCAAGCATGCTTCTGAGGAAGGGGAGGAAAATGTAGAAGCTATATCTGTGTGTTTCTGTAGCATGAAGCGTGCTTCTAGTATCTGTTATATTTGGTGTCTCAAGCAAATTCAGTTGGAAAAAATCTTTGTAAAATCACAATATTTGGAAACATGACAGAATCTGGGCATGAACCATGTGTTGAACTACCCATCAATATCAGGACTTGCACAGCTGCACATATACACAGCCAAAATAAAAAATGCAAAAAACCCTGGAGGCATCTAGAAGCCTTTATATCTCCCTGCAAATACAGACATAACTTTGAGAACTGGAAGATTATTTTTATGTTTATTTCAGCTGACTATCCTCAAACTACAATATATTATCAATAAGCTAACTTGGACAGCTTTCTCTTTTAGGCTTTCTTTTTCTTTTCTATCCCCGTAATGTAGATGTCTGGAGAACTTTTTTGTGGAGAGACAAACAACAGCAGATTGTTCTCATGACTCCTGCAAAACTGTGATATCTTTTTAGGTGTAGAGTTTGAATGAAATTGGTCATGGACTCCAAAGTAAATTACATGAGATACAAACTGCTTGGTAGACACAAAATACCTGTACAACACCTGTTTTCTTAAAACACCAGGTTCAACGAGTATGATGAAAGGATGGATAAAACATGGAAAAAGAAGAGAAGGGAATAGGAGTTGGACAAGATACTAATACCTAATTAGGCTGAGGAAAAAGATACTCATCTGAAAGGAAGTCTCTTGCAAACTTCATATTTCATGAATTTAGGTACATAATAAATTCAATTTTCTCCAACTCATTATGCTTGGTTCCTCAGAAACATCTTCATGACCTAGACCTCTGTCATTCTTAATAAGGAAGGCTTAACACTCTCAAGAGGGGGAAGAACAGGGAAACCTTTCTCTGCCTCATTACCCTCCTATATATAAACCTGTCATCCCAGGGAGCAAAGAACTGAGACCGTGATTCAAACCCAGACCCCACACTGTGAGAACATAATATTTATCAAGTGAGACTGAGATTTTTATTAAAATAAAAAGCATACCAATGAAAAACAATTAACAGAAAAGAACAATGTTGTATGAATATGATGGTCTTGCTTAAAACGGATTGAACTTGGTATGGGTAACTGTTAACTACTGTTCATTTAACTAGTTGCAAGAAATATTGGACTTCACCAGCCATCATGGGCTTGTAATTTTTAGTCTGTAAAAGCAAGTCTAAAAACACAGTTGAAAATATTTTTTTAAAGTTTTCATACTAATTCTTGTATCAATTAAATTATACGTTTCACCTTCCATCCTTACTTTTTAAACTTTCTCCTTTGCTACCCACAAGATAGCTGCAAAAGCAGTAAAAAAGAGAATGCTTTGATGTCTCCTTAAGCAACTTCTTAAAGATGCAGAAGGAGCTATTCTTTGGTCCTGCTTCCTGCAAATCAAAACATTGAACTCCAAGGAATTAGCTCAGCTCTTAAAAAAGGTATTTATGTTGATGGCGAACTTGCCACGAACCATGAACTAACCATGTTCATGGAGGAGAGAGAGCTGTGGAATTAAAAAGCAGAGTGATGGCTCTGGGCCCAAAAGTTCCCAGGGCACCATTACATCTCAGGTGGACAATGAAACTCTTGCCACTGCTGGACCTGTGCAAGTAAATATCGATGCACGTGCAGTGCAGTGTTTAGCATTTTTTATGGTCAATTTGGTCGAATGCTATTCTTATCGTATGCAACAGTGGTAAAGTGTGTGATAAACTTTTGGTTTTGTATAAGCTTCTACTGGTGGCACAAAGAGTGCCAGCAGAGCAGTAGTTGGGCCAAGAGATGAGTAGGATAAAAGCTGTGAAGGGAGATGCAAGTGAGCATTATGACTCATGCCAAAAGTTACACTATGGAAAAGCTGGACATGAATGTATGGTGGTAATAGCTGTTCTATTTTCTCATATTTCAGGATGTCTCGACTCTCTGCTCTCCTCCTCCAGTCCCTTTTTCTGATCCCCCAGTTTCTGATTGCCTCAGTCTTTACAAATTTTGAATCAGCTATCGAGGTACCCATGTTGTGAAGAACAGAACCCCTGGTAGGACTTTGGGAACAATAATCTTTATGTGATTTTAGCTGCACTGACAAGGCAGAATCAACAGCTCTGTGCTGGACATGAAAGAGAAGAGCACTCACCCAGTGTAGCAGACTGATTTCAATCCTGATTTCAATCCACTTACGCTCCTCGGTAAACGTCCAAGGCAGAATAGCAGAAATGCTACTCAGCCTTCACTCCTCTCATTCTCCCTCACAGTTCCCACCGTAACCCTTCAGGAGAACAAGACTGCATGTGATGTTTGGTTCCAGCTGCCCACTTTCAGCACATTCAGCACCAGCAGCCTAGAAAGTAACCCATAAAGATAAACATTAACAGTCAAAGGAGGTGAAGAGATTAAAACAGCCTGTCTTCAAGCACACTAAAGTTACAAGCCTGTCAATAAATTTCTGTGATAGATAGCTTAAAAGGGCCATGTAACCATATGGGAGCTTAAATCTTTGGGTATGATGCTGCTGTGACCAAGTAGGCCTATATTTTTCCAGCAATCTAGTAAGCTTAGGCTATTTCAGGTAGATATATCGAGGAATAGTTGCAGTAGTTTCTGTTCCCAGCTGCCCATCCTGTCTGGCTCCATCCTTTGCCTGGAATAACCTGCCTAACTCTGCAGGGATTGATGAGGGGCTCATGTAGCAGCTGATGACCAGTCACAGTTAATAGCCTGCAGCGTGCTTACTGAATAAGTTAAAGTTAGTGACAGTTTTCTTTCCTCGGCTGGGCTGAAAACTGCAGTGGGTCAGGACTGCTATGTCTGAAGGGTCCCCACAACTGGGGATGGGCTCTGAAAATGCTGCTGTGGGACTCTTTCAGTCATTCCATCCAAAGCTGTTCCTTAATGAAGCCCTCAGTCTTTGGTTACCACACAATGGTTTTCAGCAGACAGCTGTTGGTGTCTCAAAAAAACAACAACACACATTTATGAACTAGATTTCCCCAGATTCCCCAGACTGAAAAATGGCAAACTCAGTAAGCCCCTTGGGAAATGTTGGCTCAAGCAGCTAAATGTACAAAACAGTTCTGACTATCATTAAACTGTAGATGTTATTGCTGAGCATATGAGTCAAGTATGCTCAGTTTGTCAAGAGTGAGCTAGAAAAGTGCTGTAGTTGTTGTTTATGCCAAAGGCTCCTTCAGCTGACAGCTTTAGATATCTTAAAGGCTTAAACATTTTAGCAGACAACAAGTTGCATTTCTGAAACTAACAGCTTTTTGAAATTATGGAAAAGAAACCCATAAAATGCTTATGTATAATTCTCCTCCCCACCCCCCACCCCCCCACCCCGTTTACTTTAGAGCACTTTAGCAAAGTAACTCTCCCCCATTGTGGTAATAAGAAAAGAACTTGTTTACAAATTGAACACTGAAATTTAAGTTACTGGGAGTAGCAACAGGTTTGTAGTGACAGGTCACTTTAGATTGGAGTTTAATTTATGAAGATTGCTTTACCTGAGGCTATGGTAATCTATGCCTTTGGAGTAATTCACCCTCTGCCTCATTTCGAATGCAGTCAAAGACTGTCGTATTTCACTATGACAATGTAATCACAGATCCACATTAAAAAGTCATTATTGTTTAGAATCCAGCTTGGTTTGAAAAACACTTACTATAAAATTCAACAGCCTTTGTAAATTACCCAAAGGTTTACTCAAGAATACAAGGTGCAGTGATTTAAATCTGGAACTTACTACTTTATTGATTATATGGGATTTTTAGGTCACTGCATTTATGGGAAATGATTAGTGAGTAATCAAAGTAATAAACTCCTTGATGTTGGTTCATAAATAATTATGAATTGAATTTTCTTTATCAGGTATTAAATAAAAACTGAGGTAGCCATAAGATATCTCTTCTTTAACTTCTTTTTTTTCCTACAACATTCTAAAAATCAGTAGTGACAAAGCTAACCTTAAGCATAATTTTCTAATTTCTCTCTTGTTTTTTAAATCAGAACTAACGTACTCTTTCAGATGCATCTACCGCATTCTTCAGCTTAATGTTTTGGACTGAACCTAAAATTTAGCTCAACTTTCTAATTTTACACTGACTTTTCTGGCTCTGCTAAAGCATGTCACAGATAGATAGATTCAATCTACACAGTGATGTATTAAAACCCAGATTTATATTGTAACTAACATTCAGCCCTTCACTGTATACATGGTGATAATTGAACTCCTACTTATCTTTATATTGTTTGAGACCTTTATTCTTCATAAGTTATTTTGTTTGTTTTGTTTTCCCTGTATACTGAGAGAGTTTTACCTCTGACTATTAAGCAAGAGTTTAAAACCATAATAAAAACAAATGATGCAATGAACCAATTAAAATTGTTGTATATATATTTCTTTAATTAGACATTTATGAGCTGTGAATTGGATCAGATATTCCCAATGCACATGACATGCTGACATATAATAACTGCTTTTGGGATGTCAGGTTAGCCTTTTATGAATGCAAATAGAGGTAGGTTTTCTTTTTTAATTAACTTTAGGAATATTTTTTTCTCCCCGTTTACAATACAGATATAAACTTCAGTGTTGCTTACTCAGAAGGTCTGAAAGCATTAAACTTCGCAGCGGTTGTGTTTAGATTTCAATAGATGTATGTTTCTTAAAAAGAGTTCCATAAATATTTTGGACTTTAGGCAGAAGGGAATACTGAATAGCATGTTTACAGAGAGGCAGGTTTGTTACCATGCTAGTATCTGAAAGCAACAAGAACAAACTCTGAGAGAATATGTGGCAATTGAGATCGTATGGACAGTGTTGTGCCTCCTGCCTGAAGCAAATACTTTTGTGTTGAGAAACCCTTTCCTCCTCCCTCCTTTTCTAATTCTGTGACTAAACTGAGCTTGAGACATTTTTTCTCTTGCAGATCTTGTTCTCAGCATTGCTCTATGCCCAAACAGTTTCTTCACTTCACTTCTGCACTATGAGTTGGCACGTTCAGTGCCTTCCAGTTGTGTGGGCCTAACACGAACAAGTGAGTTCCAGTGCTTCAGGCAGTGATATTAGACATATCACTGGAGAGATTACCAGGGGTATGGTCTTCTGAAGGGTCAGTTCCTATGCACCATGTTCATGGCATGTGGTACAAATGCTGTGCTCATATCTTACGGGCCATACTGCCTTAGATGGCACTGAGGACATCACGTGTACTGGTGGACATGATGGTAGGCCTGGTTCTGCTTGTACTTTGCCTGGGTGCTTTGGGTAATCCACTTTCTTTGTCTGTGTTGCCTATTTGGAATAAAGCCCAAATTGTTTAAAGTCTTATATACCTCACAGCTTGTTAAATAATTGGGAAGTTAGCATCTAAATAGGGATTAAACTGCCGAATATTAATGGTGATCTGTGGCCATGTCTTTGAATGAAGTGATAGTCCCTTTCTAAATGCTTTAGTCAAAATATATCTGTAATAGCAGTAATAGCCATTTGTGAGTTGGAAAAAATAAAATGCTTGTATGTTCTTAAAAGCTATCAGAGTTTATAGACCCTTAAACTAAAAATTCCAGTAAAACTCCTGTGAAGCCAGAGAATGAGCAGTGATGCATGTTAATGATACTTAAATAATGAATTTCAATGTGCAATTCTGAAAAGAGTTAATTAAAGAGGAATAGTTACTTTAATCAGCACCCACAAGCTGTTATTGTGTCCAACAACACAACAACAATAATAATAAACAACTGTCGCAACTTTCTAATGTGGACCCAGAGCAAACAAACTTAACACTCCCATGCTGAGCTTCAGCACTTGTGAAAACATTCCCTTGGAAACTAAGCAGCTGTGAGGGGCTTCAGAGGAAATGCACTGCTTCCCGCCTCTGGGGCAAGGTTGATGTTACTGTGCCATGCCATGCATGGGTGCTGTGCCTTCCAGAGGATCTGAGCCTACACCAGGTTTGCAACATTCACCTCTGATCTTTTGCAGGGATATTGCCCCAAAAGACAAGTTCTTGTCCTCTGCAGCCAGACTCTGAAGTAGAAAAGTGCAACCAAAAAACCAAATGAACAAGCATCTGAAATGGTCATTTCTTATTTTAACTTGTAAGTTGTGATTATAATAAGGACAGGCTCAATTATCTTTCCTCTTACATATTCAGTGTACCAGCATGCTGCTAGAGTAGAAAGCTGCTCTAATCACACTCTGTATCAAATCTCCCTGTATAATTCTAAAAGGGTTAGTAATGAGAAATAGTTATTTAAATCAATTTTAACTTTTATTACTATTATTATATTATTTTTATGGAAGCCAACAGGACTATAGATTCAAAACACTTTTTTGAAGAATTTTCTTGTCTCCAACAAGAAACTAAATCCATGACCTACAGCTTTAAATTACTCTTGTAGGAATTACATGAAAATCGTGTCTTTAACATAAAGGGCAGCATTGGTTCTTCCCTCTGAACATCAAATCATTCCTTAGAACAAATGGGTTGGAGGCAGTGGAGCTCCCAGTGGCTCTTATAAACCAGTTTCTGAAAAGCAGTTTTCCTTCAATTTTCTTTTAAAACAGTTTCAATTAAATAATCTCCTTAAGGTTGTGATAAACCTAGTCCTGAGTCTGAAACTTCCAAAAGCTAGTAAGATTGGTCTCTGAAAGCATATTTTGTAAGCAGTTAAGTATTGCATTCCCCTGAGAACTGCGGCAAGAAAGTAAATAATCCTCCTCAATATGGTTTGCAATAAAATAAGGTACCACTGAGAGACATGACAAGCCTGCAGTTTGTAGAGGTGTTGGCTAATATCTTATTAGCATAATTAGCCAACAGCTCTTTCTTCATGGATATCAATTTCTAATTGAGGTACAGCTGTTCAACGGAAGTCCTAGCTCAATTAAACATGCCATCTGATTGAGGGGGACTAGGGCTTTTATTCCTACAGTAATGCCATCCTGGGTAAACACCTAATTGGTAGGAGTAATTAACTAGAAGAGGGCAGACTTCTGTGTATATCTAGCCATTTCTGCACTATTACTGTGATAACAGCTTCTCCCCACAACAAACCCAATTACAGAGAGTAGGCGAGAGGACCAGGGAGGAGAAGGTAAATGTAGTTTCAGACTAATACAACTGTTAACAATCATACCTGCACAGTGCTGTAAAGAACAAAAACACTAAAAGCACTAGACAAACATTCACTGGCAGCTAACACTGTTCTTGTTCTTGTTTTATTTGACACCAAGCTACTGGGGTGATTACAACCTTCCCTGTTGTCCTCACATGCTCCCACCTGCTGCTACAGGCTATTCACAGGCACTGATATGATTCACAAGCCCTCACTGCCACTTGCTTGGACAAAAAAATTAATCAATTCAAACCAACAATAATCTATTGTGATTTAAGGGCATGGATGTTCAAACTCAATGCTGTTCAGTGAGGGATTACACCTCATGCATTAGGACAGCCTTGCGCACCAAGCCCGGTACAGATTAAAACATGATGAAGGGGAGCTGGGTGAAGGTTATGCTGATTTTATGCTAATGTAACAACCTCCTTGCATGGAAGCAACTGCAGGACTGAGCCCTGAAATTCTCGAGGGGCATGTGTTGGTCTCAAAGGGCCCCAATGGATTCCATGACCAAAGGATCAGGCACATTTGTTTCACATTTGCTGTACAAATGGGTACTCATATTAGAGGGGGACTTAGAGTTCCCAAGGCATAGCAAAGCTTACTATAGCAGGTAATTATGTGCCAATCCTTCCTCTGTCACTGATTGTTATTTTATTTTGTGGTTGGTTTTGTTTTGTTTTCAGTGTGTGTATTTTGGTCTCCCCAGAGCTTTCTGTTCTTTGAATAATGTAACGTTTACATCAGTTTTAATAAATGTTAAAGACCTGTTGTGTACATGGGATGCAATAGTTTTGCTTGGTTTATGATTGGATTGATTGATATTCATTTCTCTTTTCTCCCTTTAAAAATAATCAGAAAAAATACATTTAAATGTCCTTTGACACATGATGTTGATAACATTTCATGAATGCCTGCCTGGGCATAAGGTTACATGAAATGGGAAGGATTAGTTCCAGCATTCGTTCATCCAAATCTCAGGAATGATAGCTTAAACAGCTAGGTCAACAGTCTGAGTGTGTGCCTTGGCATGAGTTAATGTTCATTTGGGTCTTATCTAAAAGGAGCCAGGTGTTAGTGTAAATTGGCAAAATACTGCTTAATCCTATTGATTTAGATAGCTTCTTTTCCTTCTTTCCCTATAAATGGAAAAGATGAATGAATGCAAACTATGAAAATGATGGACTCCCATTCAGAGGCTTTTGGACAAATTTAGCTAGAACACATCTGTATTCCTCAAGGTACATCTCAGTAAGAGCATGGGCTGGTTTACCCTCTGTGTTTGCTTTGCACTGGACTCATGTCATCTCACACCCTCCCATCTATATTTAACATTTATGGGAATGAAATATATATATATATGTATATGTGTATATATATATATATATATATATATATAATCTCCCAGGATGAATGATTAGAGAAATCTCCCCTTCACACATGGACAACACTGTGGGAATTACATTGACATATGCAAAAGAGAGGAAAGGCCAGTGAGAGCCCTTCTCACAGCACTCTATTGTGATGGATTGTTTTCTATGAAGCAACCTCATTTTTCTTCCAGTTCAGCACTCCGTGTCTCAAGATTTCCTGAAACAGTTTGATTCAACCACTGCCAAATACCATTGTCCCTGGAAGGGAAAGCAGCAACCATTTCTGCAGTGTCTGCAACATGTTTAGGCAAAAAATACATCTATAGCTAGGAAAGAAAAAACACCCAGTGCTATTAAAGTAGCAATGAAATTTAAAATAATACAAAAAAAAATCAGATAAAATAATAATAATAAAAAGCAAACAAAACCAACACACACACACCAAAAAAAAAAAAAAAAAAAGAAAGAATTTGTCTATAGATTGCAGCAGCTGGTCCTCAAGCTCTGCACCTACACCACTTCGGGAGCTTTATTTCAGGTTAGGTTTAAGCTGGTTCTTGGTTCATAAGTCCCCACCAAGCAGATGGCAGGCTGCATCTGAGTGATCACTCAGGGCTGTCCATCCACCTGGAGGGTGCGTTTGGTGAGACCCTGGTGCACAGCTTCTGGATTCATTTCCTCTGAAAGCAACCTGGTTCCAACTCACTGGCACAGCTGGAACCCAAGAGGGTTGGCTTCAAGCAACACCAAAACCCAGAGTGGGCATGTTTTCTGCTGCTTTTGTGGCCAAGTCATCTCCTGATGGCAGCTGCGTCCTACTGACACACTAGCACTTCTGATGTGACCTCTCCAAACTGCAGTCACAACACTTCCACTTAGAAATAATCAGACTAAAAGTCTCCCCCAAAGTCTCTACCCTAGAAATACTTACAGATTTGTTTAATTTCCTAACCCTTGAGACTTCCCTGGATAGTAAGACTGAACGTGTGCACTAAAAGTGGTAGCAGATTCAGGGGCAAAGTATTGATTAGACCCTTGTGAGAAAAGCAGCTCAGGAATCTACAGCTGGAAAGAGGTGCATCAGAAAGTAAAATACACAGCATTTCTGACTGTCTTCCAGTATCTTTTGATAACAACTCTCTGAAAAATAGAAGAAGAAAGATGACATATTTCCCCATTTGAGTATTTTCAGGCCAAAATTTATCATTTTTATTTAGAGATATAGACATGTAAAAAAGAACAAAAAAATTAACAGGCAACATGCTTCATTGAAAAATAGCCAGGGAAAGTCCCTGAGAGCTATTAATTAAGTTTCTAAATACGTGAACACCCACACATACCTAAGGGGAGCGGAGAAAGCAGTTTCCTGCCAGCTTTAGCTTTAATTCATTTTCCCATTTTGCACCTACCATTTTGCCAGCATAAATATTTCCTGGGGTCATCCAGTCAGCAAAAAATATAAATGGTAGCAGTTGGTTGTCAGTCAAATCACACCCATGTTTTCTTACTTGCCTTCACAAACATTTCTGGCATTTCCAGCAATTCATAGGCATGTGTTTTGGATTGCTTTTCTTGTTATATGTTGAAAATTTACACAACATATAGAGACTTCTTCAGTCAAATCTTCAACATGTCTTTTATGTACTTCCTCTGAAAATTGTTAGGAAAAGAATAAAAAACAAGATTGACCACTGGCTTGAAACAATTGCAGCAGTTCTTATAGTTTTCCTATCATTCCTAATGAGATTAGTGCTGCTAACTCCAATGGCATTTCAGTAATTTACACAGCAATTTACCTGAGAAGGACTGGGATGAAAAGATGAAACTCTGGCTGAATGTTGCTAGTCATGCAGGACCGTGTTCAGGACAAAGATGAGTGATAACACCAAAACCTGTCTAGCACTCTGTGCTCAGAAGGGAGAGGTTTGGGAGCACTTCTCAGCTTGAAATCTCTCTTTTCTGGCCTCAGAATTTATTGTTAAGGGGGATAATTGCAGAACAACCGATCACAGAAACATGTTCCATGCATGTTAGTCAATAGAGGTTGCTGTGATTTTTTGTTAAGGCAAAGCTTTCATATAGGGGCAAACTCATTCTACCTAGTAAAAAAGTTTGAAATTCTTTATAGCTCATCCCACTTTTGCATTTCATTTTCATTGTAACTACTGGTTAAGCATTAATGATCTGAGCATAAGCCATTTTCTGAGGACTAGGTTGTTGTCTGACAGGCATTTATGGCCAGAAGTGTAGCCAAGGGTGCCATTAGTCCCAGCTGGTCATTAGTCCTTAAAGAAACCTTGTGCTGAGGTCGCTATTGTTATTATTAGATGGAAAGGAAGCAAACACAAGAGTAGGGATATACATAAATTAACGGGTGACGCAGATATGACTGAAATATGCAAGGTGCTACTAGGAATTCATGAATTACACATTAGGTAGCCTGATTGCCTGAATTATCTGCTAACTGCATGAAGCAAGTTGCTATATTTAAAACATGTTTTAAACTTCTTTTACTTCTTCATTAAAAAAAGTCTGTGACAAACTAACACAGCTCTTCAAAACTGAAACTGCATGTAGGAGATGTGAATTTCATTGCAAAACTTGCCATACATGATCAGGGCTACTCTGATGATGGACTGAGCACTCGTTGAAGTTAGACCCTTGGATCAGAGAGTCCAGATGCAAAGGTTTTCTACTCACCTATTTAAATTAACTCCCTGTGCAAGGTAGGCAGTCCCAGAGAAATAGGATCCAAAACAAAGAGAAGACTGCCTAGGAATCAGTCCGGAGTTAGTCAGCAGGGAACACGATGTATGGGGAGCTGCTGCCTCTCTCTGGATGTAGGACACCACAGAACAGCCCGTTAAGACACCTGGGGTCATTTGGCACCCTCTGCTTGGAAGGCTCTCCTGGAAACAGCTGTCTACACCCTTTCTTGTAATAGCCGGGTGAGGCTTATTCTCCTAAAACAGAGCTTGTGGTGATGCTGAAACCACATGCTCTTTATTCTGTAAATAGGCACTGGTTAAAATACAGAAAAATGATCCTGGGAACTGGGAGAGAAGCCATGGGTAAAACTCCCTTGTTAAATTACACCTGGATAGTAAGAGGATATTTCTTACAATCAGGGTCTAAAGGTCTTGAACAGGAGCAGGGGCAGAGGGGCAAAAAGGAGACCTAGTTTTAAGATATATCTTCATGGCCTTTTCAAAGCAAGTACATGGCATCATCATCTGCAAAAATAGAGAACTGTGCTGCAGACCACGGGACCATAGGGAGAGCTGCGCTGTTCAGATGAAGGGTTCATTCAGCTCTCTGTCCTTTCCCCGTTGAGTCCAAAATCTGACCTCTAAGGATGAGTAAGAACATGGGCAGCTATCACACTGTTAACTTTCAGTCTCAAGCTATTTTCAGCTCCCAGGCCTTTCTGAGCTTGGTATGCTTTGTTTATTTAGTAACTCTCCATTAAGAGAGTGAACTCTCTTCCAATTACTTTGTTGCATCCACAGCCACTTTAAATAGGGATTCCCATATATCTATCACTGACTTAATGAAGAGCCACGTGCTTTTGTTTGATTCTGGCTCTCACTGGCTTTTTGTGATGGCCACTGGTCCAGCACTGGAAGGGGCAGTGACCGGTCAGTGTTTATTCATTTTTTCCAGTCTACTCAGGGTTAAATAGACCTCTCATATTCTTCAAACTGTCTCTTCCAGGCTGAGAAAGCCTAGACTAACTGAGCATTTCTTGCAAAGATACCCCTGAGTAATCCTGAATGATAACTTTATCTAACTGCTTTGAAACTCATCCAGGATCAGCCTGTGCAAAGGGAAAAACAAACAAACAAACAAAAACACAGAGAGAGATTCTGACACTCTTACATCTGAAACTTGAAAGTGAAATCACAGAAACTGCTGATAAATGAAGAGTGGCAGAAACTTCTGCTTACAAAGCAAGATATGTGTTAGCAATCATTTGTTCTGTTCTGGTAAAGTGAGAAGCACTGCTTCTAAGGTATATCTGAATTTTAATGATTTGGGCCTAATATAAAATCTGCTGTCTTTCACAGACATCCTTCAGGTGTATAGCATCATAGATATTGATATTTTCAATTTTAACCACCAGTTCTACAAAAACTGATCACATAAAATGACATTCCAAGAGAAATTTTGTGACTTTGTTCTGACATTTTATTTATTTTTTAAACAAATAAACAAAAAACATTTTGATATCTTAATCTTCTGAAATTTGACAGTGTATTTGAAATGAATTTTTTGGACTTTGAAATCTGAAGTGCCTTTTTTCTATATTATTTCTAACACGATGAAGCAGAGTACAATAGTATTCTAGGTACAAACAAGCTGTGCTTGAAAGATAATTTGCTTTTTTTCCTAGTGCAAATCTTGGTAACGAGTCTGAACCAAAGACTCAGCATGGCTTATTTTGCATAAATATTAGTGCTCTATAATAACATATCAAGAATCTATCCCCACCCCTTTTTGAATTTATCTTGTCTACAAGCTATTTCACCCTGCGAAAAAATCTATTTGCATGTGTATAGGACACTTTGGTACAGGAATCTTTTTTCATCCTAATGTATGTTTTATTCTTTGGAGAATAGAGTCCTCAAGAAGCAAATATAGTTTTCCTGATCTCCCACCTGAAAACTTAATAAGGGGAAGATTGTGTCTACTACTTTACACCACAATGCAAAGAATAACAAAGATATGAACAGTGAAGGCTCTTTCATTTGCATGAGGTTTCTGGGTGCCAGTGAAAACGCGCTAGGAAATCCCTTTTGTTGGGTTCCCAGTTGCTTTGATTTTTGACATGAAGCTCTCTGTGAACAGCACAGGCAGGTTTGTACTCGGAAAGTGAGCACCACTGCTCATTATCAGAAGTGCAAATATTGTTGGTTCAGAGCTCTGTCTGTGGGAGTGTGTGAGTGAGAGAATTTTGCTGTGTATTTTTCTTAGGTTGCTTTTCTCATATGGAATCTTATTCTGTAATTTGATAGGTTTGGTTTTCCGTAAGTGAGTCACACTCTTGAGTCTGGTTTGTTATGCAAGTCATGCCTGATGGCAACTTGGGGAACTCTATAAGAGGAGAGCACGCTTGTGGACATTTTTCATGTATCCATCGATTAATGGGATTGTTGGATCATTTAAAATGCTGATCTAATGAAATGTGTGATGATGGCCCTTCCAATACCTGACTTCCAGCCAACAAAATAAAAATTATGACCTTATGCTGGAAGTCTCTGTGGTAAAAATCAGATCGGGCAGAAGAAGCTACATGTAGCTGGCTACACCTTTTTATTCCAGGCCTATAAATGGATTTGCACACAACACAGCAACCTTGAGTCTAATATTTGCCATTACAGTCTCTCACCGATAATGTGGAGCCTCACCCAAAGCAATAGGCCTATATTGATTTACACCCAGCTGGTTGCCTGGCCCATCAAATTCGCCCCTTGCAAAATCTGTTCCACTCTCTTCTTTCAATTTATTTCTCCTCCATTACATCAGTGCTTTGCAACCATATTTACTCTTCCCCTGAATATGATTACTGGGGATCATGTTCTGCTGTTCAAATGCTTAAAATGAAACAGTCCAGTCCTAAAAATCTCATAATCAAATAAAAGAGAGAGAAAAATGGGAGAAGAAAGAGAACAGGCAGGTGAAGTGAGAGGTGAAATTACAGAGCTGGGCTGCTCCCAGGACCAAGTGGCACATCTCTTGCAAACCCCCTTCAGGGGAACTGGAGATCTGGTACTTCACCAAAGCTAAGCACTTCCTCTACGTTTTGCCACAGCTCTGCAGTCATAACTTGTAATTCAGAAGAATCACGGGTAACGTTTAAAATAAGAACAGTAAAAGTAAATATTTCCTTTACAAAGACTGCTTTCTTTGGGTGGGTACAAATATGTGATGTAGTGGAAAGTGTAATAACAACAATACCTTTTCCATTTCTGTGTAAAAATAAATTCCTCATTCCTGGATCTAACAAAAAAAAAAAAAAAAAAAAAGTAAAACGATTTAAATGGTACAGAAAAATATGCATCTTGGATAGGGATTTGATCGAAAAGTAAAACTTCTGAGCTAGTGACACAGAGAACTGTATAAACCCTACAGGGGCACTCCTGATTTCAGGCTTAATTCACAGAGATTACTTGCCATAAGGTACCACTTGAGTAATGTAAAAGAAAAGCACATAGATATGACGGGAAATGTAAGCAGCTGACTCCTTTATGTGGCAGTAAACTGGGGTAATCTATCCCTGTCCACTAATGTTTATAAACATATTGTAAACAAGCATAAACGAACAGCTCATCTCTCTGGGGGTCCAGATGCATCCTTAACACTGATTAAGTGTTTTGTTCTGCCTGAGTGTCTGGCAGAGGTTTACGCTCCGCAGCAGAGGGAGGGAGACAGAGTAATGACAGACTCCTATTCTCCTGGCTCTTTAACAGCTTTGGGGGATTCAGCAGGCAATACGGCATGTATAATTCTACTGATGATCATTTTCTACAGCACACTGTGACACAGGGTACATTTGCACGTCAGGTTTGTACACCCGCTTCGCAAGTTTCCTTTCCTGCAGAGGAAACTGGAGATGTGCAGAAGCAGGAACAGCAGCCACACTTGGGGAGGTCGGCTCGCCCGCTCCCATCTCTTTGATAACAACGAAAATGTCTGAGCGCTGAGTCAGTGTCATGATAAGAATCACAAACACAGCTTATTCTCATGCTTTTTTTTTTTTTTTTTTTTTTTTTTTTTTTTTTTTAATGTTGGTGGCTGCCTCTCACCCTCCAGAAGTCTGGGCTCCAAAAATAGCAAAGCTTTCATTGTTGCAGCTTCCCACAGAAGCTGAGGTCAGGAATGATTTAATAAGGCACCTCATCATGTCCTGTGATGCTACAATCAACTCCTACCATTTTGTGGGGAGTAATTTTAAGAGCTGGATTTTATGAGCAGCTTTGCACTCCTCTCCCTCCCCACTAATTACAGCCACAAATGTAATTCATATGGACTCATATGAACAATTTGTTGGGTAGCAGGGTGAGGATTTGCTGCCTTCTGTGAACTGCGCAGAACAGAGATTAAACAATCTGAGTACAACGGTTTATTGGTGTGAAATCCTCCAAACCAGATCCTAAACCTTTCATGCCAGAACACTGTCTCTCCCTAGAAGATTGCTCTGCAGCTTCTGAGAGCTCAGCTGGGGAACCCTCCTCTGCTTTTCTGCCAAAAAATCCCTGCAAGAAGGGAAACTGGTAGGAAAGGGTGAAGGATGGACATTTTGTTTTCTAGAAGCAGAGATAATAATGGGTAAATTTTATAATAGTAGAATTGCTATTGTTTTATTCCTTTACCTTTTTGCCAGCTTTGATTTTTCACTCTTTACTGGTAAACTCTAAGCAATTTTGTACTAAACTAATTAAAACAATCATAGACTCACAGAATCATCTAGGTTGGAAAGGACCTTCGAGATCAAGTCCAGCCATGAATCTGACCTATGGAGTTCCACCACTGAATCATGCCCCTTATCGTCACATCCACATGTCTCTTAAATACCTCAAGGGACAGGGACTCCGCCACTTCCCTGGGCAGCCTGTTCCAATGCTTGACTACCCTCTCCATGAAGAAATTCCTCCTAGTGTCCAATCTAACGTTTGAAATTCTTATCTACTAGCATTATTTATGTTACCTTTGTAATAAGATTTGTCTGAGACAGTAAATTTTGAGCTTAGGTAACTTGTTCATATATTCTTATGCTTTTAACTAAGTATTTGTGCACTTTCATAGGCCATCAGAAGCTGCTTACAAATTTTTAGTGGCAGTGTGTGAATGCTGAATGAGTAAATGTGTTTATGTTTTTTATTATATGAATTATCTCTGCTCTGCTGCTGTGTACCTAGTGTATCTTCATTACAGTGTATCATGAGCTGGTGTGTCTGTTATGGGCTGGGTAAGTAAGACATGGATTGCAAAAACCCAAGCTAAGGAAAACGAAAAAAAATAATATCATCCTCATAATGCAGAAAAAGCTGCATCTTCAAGGCTGACTAAAGCTATGAGAGCACTGCTAGTGCTGCAGGCATCTCTGAGGGGTCCCTGCCACCCACCTGTCCTCTACCTACATTCTTCTTTGCTGATAGGCTGCCGGTGTCTGCGTGAGCCAGGAGGAGAGAAGACTCAGTGACCAGCTCTGGGTGGGTTCATCAGGCCCCCCTTCCTCTTCTTTTCTAGGTGCAAGGAAGAATGAGACAAACCTCAGGACATCGCTTCAGCTCCAGTTTAGGTAGAGCCCAGGTTTTCCTATGGAAAGAAAACATACCCATGCACAGGCTGGGGTATTTGGAAGAAGACATTTCTAAACTGAAACATCTTTCTTTTTTCTTAAATGAAGTATCAAGAGAAAATTTCACAGCATAAAGTAATCTGTTTAAAGATGTAAATGATGTTAAACAGCAAAAAAGGTCAGGAAGATTGATAGCAAGTTTAGGAAGGGTTTCTTTTCCCTCAGTGACATGGAAGATGGATTGCAGGACAAACAACATAAACTGCTTATAATCTCCTTTTCTCTTTTAGGTTAACGCATCAGTGCTAATGAATCTGGTTGTTCCTTATTTATTTACACAGTTCTACTGCACATATTGAAACATCAGGGTTTTTTGTTGTTTTGTTTTTTTTCATCACTGTGGATGTTTTAGGATCTATTAGCATTAATGACCTAACCTCTTCACAGAAAGAAAAACTCCATGGGGGAAAAATACATAATAAAACCAAGACAAACAAACAAACAAACAAAAAAAGAAACAAACAAACAAACAACAACAACAAACACACCAAAAAGCAGTTCTTGGCTCAATAACATAGAGGAGTAGATTTTCAGGGCAGCTGAAATGCTAGAACAGCATTTATACAACAAATTTTCAGCCTCCTTTATTTGTGGTTTCATTGCCATATATTTTTCCCATCAGCAAAGCAAGTTTGGAAATAAACAAGGCAAACTACTAGACACAGATTTGTACAGCATTTTTGCAGACGCTTGCTAGCAAAACTGGGGATACCGGCAGATCATGTGCAAGCTGAACCATAACATCTGGGCTCAGATCCCCCACATGAACCAAAATTCACTGCACACTTTAGAATCTGCATTCAACAAACTCAGTAATTTTAGACAAGGACTGTGCTCCTCACCTAAAGTAACAGGCATCCTTATCCAGACAGAACCAGGGCAGGACAGAAACAGGGACAGAAAACGAAAAGTGGATTGTAGAGTGAGAAACAGCCCATCACGGTCTGACAGCACAGAAGAGAGCTGTGAGGCCTCCCCTGATCACTCAGAGTGCCTCTGTACGCAGATAGTAGTGCCCCAGAAAATTCGTAGCTGTTGGGTAACTATTATTTTTATTCCTAAATCAGGTATGACTGGAAGGAAATGCAGATCTTTGTGCTATTTAGGAGTATTAATTAATTTTGTTACAGGGACGACATGGGTATGACTTGCCTGAAAGCAAAATCTGGGTCTCTGCATGTTTACAACTGGCAAGCTGGCATCTAGGTGGAGTCCATCCTCTCCTGACAAGAAACCTTATATGAGTTTCTGGGGATACCATACTCACTCTCCTGACCTGACGATGATCTCCTGATTCATTTCCAGGAAAAGCCTCTGATTTGCACCTTATATCTGGACTGTAGTTGTCAAAGAGGGCATTTTTCCTTCATCTGGCATGGCCCAGAACAGACATGTAATTTCATGCGTCTACTCAGCCTTGACCTGTAGGTAAGGTTGTCACTTGTAATCTAGGGAGGAGGCATTTCACAGTGAAAGCAGATGAAATGGAGCCTTTAATTTCTCACAGGCTTTCATGCATCGGAGCTGAGAGCCGCTGTGAAGTGCTCAGTGAGCTCCCAGCACGCCGGTGGGCTCTGGTGGAGTGCACTGCCTGTTGCAGTGCTGGAGGAATGTGGCATGCTGCAATGCTGGAAGGGTCATTTTTCCATTATGCTTCTAATCAGCAGAGTGTGAGAAAGAGGAGGAGAGAGATAATCAGAAACCATACAAAAATGGCTCGGATTTCTATGACATACACATCTGGAAGCAATTGCTACATTAATTAGTATATTGATTTTCTCCTCTTCTGGCTATTCTCCCACGTAACTATTTGTTCAGCTTGATTCCTGTTATCTATTGCCATGGAGAAGCTTGGCTTTAAAGCTGCTTTTTGGCACTGTAGAAAATGAGAAATAGATGGAAGAGGTTCTGCCATCGGGTTATTACATGTTCATAACGAGCAACTGTCCCTAGAGAATGGACATAACACTCATTCCTATGCAAAAGAAAAGTTATCTGTGCTTTTTATTGGCTGGGCTGACTCTTCACTTTATCTGGACAGGTGCTGTCCATGGATCAAAAGCAACTGTGATAGAGGAAGAGGGGCATATCGTCCTGTTCAGATTGCAGTGCTAATTTCCAGCAAGATGATCTCATAGACTGGTTTGTCACACCAGCTATAGACCTGAGAAGGGTCTGAGCCCACCCTGCTTGAGAAGTTTGTCTGTTACCTCTTAACTTGACCTTTCCTGGAAAAGTCTCTTGGAGACTTTAAACAACACAGCCTTTATTTTCCTGCCTCACTTCTTCTGTAAGATGTTGTTGACACCCCCTGCCATTTCTTTTTGATCAGTTCTTATTCATTCCCCGCTGTGGTTTCTATGTGTAAAAGACAATTACTATAAAAGATCTCACCATGCAACTTTCCATTCAGTGTACCATACCATATGTATGACAGGTTGTAGGGTGTCTCTCTCATGTTAAAGTGTGGATTACCCACTACTGTTACTTAATGCATATGTAATGAAGAAAAAATCGGGAATTAATAATGGTTATAGCTGATTTGACCTTACTTTGTACAATGTGAGGCCATTTCTGGCAATCGTGATCTCATTGTAGCTTTAATGACCTCATCTAATTATTGCTAACTCAAAGACCTTTAGTGCTTTAATGTGAGTCAGAGTACGCACACCAGCAAACTAATGAACTCATCACATTGTGCTAGGCTTTAACCAGAAACAGGGATTCATTTGGAAAATTAGAAAAAAAAATACATTAGGGAGAGGAAGCTTGAGATTATTTCACATTTATTTCCCTGACTTGAAAGAAGAAACAATAATTACATTGCTGGGGAAAAAAATGTAGATGAAAGTAACATTATTGATTGCTGTAAACTGTTCAGTTGAATGAAAAGGACAAAGAAGCAATGTGCTGCAATTCTGGAAAGAAGCATGGCAAAGCATGTTGGGTTTATTTATTTTTGACAAGTATGGCTCATCCAGATTAACCTGTGAAAGCAGGAATGCAAATAATAGGAGAACAACCCAACTTAGGAACAAAGGTGTGACTGAAGAACCCACCTAAACATTATGGCAAAGTAAAAAGAACAAGACTTTCTTCACATGGAAAGTGTAAAATTAGGCTATCTACCAAAAGATTTTATTTTAGTATTCTCTCTCATTAAACAAAGGTCTGTTAATGAACAAACTTTGCTTCATTCTGTTAAATAATTAAAAATCTAAGTTTCCCACCAGTAGGTAGAATAGGTTATTATAATCCATTAAACTCCCCAAATCAATGTTTTGCCCCAAAATATAAAAGCAGAACATCAATATCATAACACAGTGAACTTTAACAGCAGGGTATTCACTGCATATTAATCAGCTTTCAAAGAGGGCCTGAAAATGTCACGAGGATGAGGTACCTTATGAAATTTCAATTCCTTTCTGCATCTGGCAAGGCAAGGAATATTTAGAGGATAGGCTTTTGTATAACACAATAACACTTCTGTTCCCACTTTGAAGGGAGTTTGGAGAGCATCTGGGAGCAAAGTTTCCCTCACATGTACTGTAGGACAGTTGCATCATTTATTTTTTTTCTTCTTCTGACCTTTAGCTAAAAGTTGCTTTGACATCTGGTTAAAAAAAAACTCCAGTGGAGCATTTTTGCATGAAAAAAATCAAATTCATCTGCATCCAAATATCTTGCAGAGCAGTTTAGAAAATGTAAGCACATATATGTAGCTGTGCTTCCTGCTGTCTTAATCAGTGACATACTCACATGGGTCTCCCAGCTCATGGCTTTTAATGCAGTGTTCTCACAAGATGTTGGAAATTGTCTTTCACCTGTACCAGCACCTGTTTTAATTCCTTTAATTCCTGAAATTCCACTTTCTTGTTAGGATCTTCAGATGAGGTTTATGGGTAACAGGAAACCTGGCATATAGTGAGAAAGACAACTCCCAAACTCTAAGAATGTGTTCCCCCCATTTCCTAGGTCCATGCTAGAGCTTTGCCTGCCCAGGGACTGAGAGGCTGCAGATACTGTGGTGTAACTCAGGGCAGACGTACAGTTCCAGTCCTTTCCATGGACAATTCTAAAGCACTCAGTTGCCAGCTGAATTGGGAACAAAACCAAGTTCCAGCAGATCAAAATCCTTTTCAGAATAAGGACATGTTTTTTCCTGTAGATGCCTGTATGTTTTTTTCTTAAATGCGTCAATACTTTTCATGAATACTTAACACATACACTCAATTCTTGTAACTTTGTAGATTTATTGGGAAAGAGTTAAAATCGGTCATGTTCTTAGCCTTTCATTTCCTAGAGAAGACCAAGCATTTAATAAAATGGGAAAATGTAAGTTAAGTCCACCAAGTGCTACAGGCAGTTTCTTGAAGGAGGTTTTCAGATTTGATCTTAGCCGTGCTCATACCATACCAAAGCTAAGGTCCACCTTACGGGCTTTCATCTGGAACAGAGTTACATGAGTTGGTTTGGAAAATCCCACCTAATTTCTGCCAAGCACTTGATAATGACTAATTCAGCTTCACAGCTCTCCCCCTGAGATAAGCACCCTTACTTCACAGATAAACAGCTTTTCATTACAAAAGATTGGAGAAGATATTTCCATTACCCAGAAGCTTAGTCTTAAAGTTGTGCTGCCTCCTGCACTTTGAAAAGGATGGCAGCGTGAGGCATTGCTCCCCAGCCTCAATGCAATCCTCTTCGTGCCACTGTGCTGCTCCACTGAGTGCCACAGCAGTTCCTGAGGAGCTGGACCATGGCAATGATTGCACACTTGTCAGGCAGGAAGGCAGAAATAGATTTGAAAGTGAGCAAATGACACACTCAAATTGCCTTTCTATCTCACTCCTTCTTTAAATTTTGACTTACACCAGTGATGGAAGGTGATCTGGGCCATAATTTTATTCAGGGCTAAATATACTCATGCCATCGGGTAGGCAGATGAGGAATTCTTCATTTTATTAGCATACAAGTCTAACCCTGCAACTCAGGATTGCAGGACTGTTCATATACAGTTCTTGCACTTTTACTGGTATCAGAAGGTCAAAGAACAGCTTTTTAAAATCCCTGTGCTTAGAGGTTCAGGGAGAACACAGCTAAGAATACCTGAAATTTGCCATCACATACTTCTTTTCCCACAGATACCTACACTGCTGGAGCCCCTCATAAGCCCCAAGCACTTTATTGATTTTTATCAATTGAAAATTTGGCCCTTACACTCAATTATAGAATGAGATATGTCTCCAGACTGTCATGGAAGGAGAACATTTATTGATCTTTCTTCACTGGTGGAGTTTTCTCTCCATTTTTCAAAACATATAGGCTTCTGTTTATTAAATAAAGATGATATCTGGCAATACTCCTAGTTTAGACACATAATTAAACAGGAAATGAATTGGCTGTGGAATACAATCTCCAATCAATTTGCAGTTTTAATTGTGCGTAATTGGTCAAAATCAAAAGTTCAGCTTTTGAAAAATACAAAGTTATCTTCCTCCTCTACCAAAAGCAAAAGTGGTCATAGCAACAAGAAGATCTGATACATAATTTCAGTGATCAATTTGGGGGGAAAATAGTGAGTTTTTTTTAAAGGCAAATAGCTGCTTATTAAAAGCTCAATGTTTTGTTTACCTGTTTCTTCACATGGAGTTAGTGGCAATGTGGTAAAACAACAACTTGCAGGTGGAATGGGATTCGTGGTTTATTTTATTTTATTTTGCTCTTTGAAGAAGAAGTAAAACTGTGATTAAATGATCCATGCTGCTGATAGTAAATTCCTCACCGATTCACTTCTGCTTGTGTATGCAATATATCCTAGAGCCCTCTGACTGCTTGATTCAGCACTTACTGGAATCAATTTATGGGCTGCCCCTTTGACTCCATTAAGCCATATGCACCAGTTGGAGGCACGTGGATGAAACCAAGCACAGAGTAACAGTGTGTTCGTGTGTGCATGTGATCTCTGCAAATATATTGCTCACCTATAGATGGGATAGGATGCTTTACATCCCTTGGGATGCTGTGGGAGTTGGATGTTTAAGGTAGAATGGTCCACAGACACAGTTGTAAGAGAAAGTCCTCCAAGTACTTTCAGGTTGTTAATTTTAATGCCTGTTTTCTCTGACCTCACCTCTCCCCTTCTCTTCATCCCATCTCAGAAAGGTTAACAAGCAAGGAAAGATTAAGCCAGAGTTGCTTCCAGAGTGTTTTGTCTTTAACCAAACATCATCTTCAATGACTATATGAAGAAAAACATTGAGCCCCCACACTCCAGCATGCTTTTATTATCCTCAGTGTACAGCAATTTCTCTCCTTTTATAGCAGTAAATACAGATGTTGCTTTAGTAACAAAATCTGCTTTAAAAGCAACATAACCACCTTTCAAAAGAAAAACAAAATAAAACAAACAAACAAAAAGTGATCCAAGAGCTGACACTATGTTATAGCAGAAGAGTTTTTTATTTTTCAGTTTTGCTTGGCAAATCTCTTGGTCATGAGTTACTTCCATTGGCAGCTTAGGAAAGAAAAGAGTAGGGCAGAGTGGTATTTGGCCTGTGCTGTGATAAAAAGCACTAACATATAATAACAAAATCTGCCCACTTTTTAAGCATAGCTCTGATGGCTGTGAGTACTCCTGCCCTCCTGCATATGTCAGGTGTGACACAAAATAGAGAAAGCATCTCAGCATATCGGGTCCTGAAGTGTAAATTCTCATTTGGTTGGAAAGAATGGCTGGAGATGAAGTGTGACTCTCTACTGCACACTGTGATTTGAGCTTCCCTGCAAAGTATTAATTCCTACGTGATGGCTGCTCTACCACACTACATTACACAACCTCAGATACTACTCTGAAATATGGTAAGGAATAGCTATGGGTTGCTTAGAAAATTAATAAAGAGAGATTATATTTTCTAGCAGGGAAAAACTGAAAGGGAGCACAATCAGAGCAATTCTAGCAATTGCATGCTCTGCACAGATGCCAACACATTGTAGACTTCACAGTTCGAAAATCCAGTGTGCTTTCTTTTTGTTCCTAATAATATTTATATAATACTTCCATTCAGTCCTTTACAGCTAAATGGAATTTGTGACATCTGGTCAGACAAAATATCACCAAGACACTTTTGAAAACAACAAGATTCACTGAGTTTTTATCTCATGCTTACCATTAATGAGGTGAAGTCAGGAGAAAAAGTTCAGATTTGAAAACTGAGGAGAGAAAACAGAGAGAAAACAATTACATGAGTTTTAAAATAGATTATTTGTATCTAGGATGAACAGTAAGTGCCCACCAGAGTATAATATTATACAGGAGTTTTATTATGATGATTTTATGTGTGATTACTTACACTTTAAGGTAAACATCACAGTGTCTAAGGCTCTGTCTTTCTCTTGCTGCACTGTTTGTATGTGGGACAGAAAGCATGACTGTACACTAGGGCAAATTATCAAGCTACCTGTACTGGCATTGCACTGTTGAAGACAGTTGGACATGGCCCATAGCACACAGGCCCTTTTTTTTACTGAGACCTGCCATTCACTCTGTGAACCAAGCTATGAAGGCAGAGGTATCTTCACCCGGGACTAATTCTGCCTTTGTTGCAATACCTCACAGACCAGAGGCATCATATTCTTCATAATAACAAAGGGTATGTGTTAGGTGCATTTGTGGCAGTGCAGTAGTTAAAATTACTATCACCCTGTCTTTCAGGTTAGTAGCTCTTTAGGGCTCGGTGGAAACATCTCTACCCACCCTGCCCTCCTGCCTTTGTATTTCTGTTAACTGCAGTAGATCAAAGTCTCCTTTCTTATTCCATTTTGATTGTAACAGGACTCAGGAGCGAGTTGAGACAAAGGATGAAGATTTTTATGTAGACTATCAAAGTATGAAGAACAATGGAAAATGTTAATATAACTCAACAAGGATGCTTTATCTAATAGAAAACACAACGGAAAACACATGAAAGCAAACAGTAAATACATACAAAATCATAAAAAAAAAAAAAAAAGAAGAAGAAATGAGGTCATTTAAGGTGGTTCAAGCTCTGATATGCAGCATGGAACATTTCACCCTGTGTTTAGGAAAACATCCTCTTCATTGGGTGTTGCAAAATGGATGACTATGAACCTTCTTCAGGTTTGAAATGTGTCTCGGATCTCTGTAAGGAAAACGTTGCCTCTGATTTCAACCGGATTGCCTCTGATTCACGTTGCTGTGAGCAAATGGAACAATTAGCACCAGACAACTTCACCACCTCCTCTCACATGATTCCTGATCTTGCAGACAGTTGTGACATTACTCGTCTTAAGCATGAGCCCTCCACAAAAGCTGTTTTCATAACTACAGTTTTGCTTTGAACTAACTTCTGTCATTGTAGGCTGCTTCATTAATTCTGTAAGGCAGACAACAGCTAAAGTGCAAAAATTTCCCCATCATTGTTGAGGTCTTACCTAGATTCTTTTTAAAAAGCTTGCAGCCTTTCACTTTCCACTGCATGTTTAGGATGCTAGTCAGATAATGTGATGAAAGAGTAAAAAGATCATATTTTAAAACAGTGCAATCATAAAATTATTTTTAATAATTTCTAATTTCTAATAATTATCATATCATTACAATGTAATAAAAATGTAATAAAGTTGAGTTCTTAAGAAGATTTAAAAGGTGATTGTGTCTTTTAATGTTGTAATAATTAAACAATTAAAATTGTACAATTAAAATTATAAAATCCCATATAATAATTAAAACAGAATCTCCAGCCATGACAGTGTCAGAGATTCTCACTGTTTCAGGTTTGTTAATGAAGTCTCTATATGCAAAAGACTAATATAGACTCAGCAGAATCATGGGGCTTGATTCTTGCCATACTTAGTGCAGTGTGAATCAGACTGCTGATTCACACTGACTGACAGACTGTCCTTCTGGATTGCTAAATTTGCAATCAACCTCACAGCCTCACTCAGCTTTCTCCATATCCTATACTAGAAGCTCCACCCCCCCACCCCCCATTTTGTTTTTTTTTTTCCTGCAACTGGATTGATGGACAGTGTCACAGGACACTCGCAGATGTCTGCAGTATGCAAATCTACATCACTTTGCCCCAGTCCCACAGTGCCTGCACAAACCACCTCTGAGTACCCTGCCTCCAAAAATATCACAGAGATAAATGCACTAAAGGGCTTCAGGACAGTGAGATATTCCTCTTTGGAACCACTGAAAAAGCTACAATCACAAAAATAGACTTTGTCATTTTCTTATTGAATCTTAGATAGTTTGGGCTTTATGTTGAAAATGAAATTTTAGACCTAAGGTGAAAAGGGGAATGTATGAAAGGGCTGCTATAGACTTTTCCTTTCAATTTCACAGTTTCAGCAGCTGTCCTAGGCAAAGGCACACATGCAGGCCAGATAACACATTCAGTCCGTTAAGGAATCAGTCTATAAAGAAGCAGAACTGGCAGCCCAACAAACAGAAGCTTTACCAAATCTACCTTGTCTTGCTTATTTCTTGGATCATTGTGGGACTTATAGGCCAATTTTACATTGTCCATCTTCTGAACATAAGCTCCTAATCAACACATACAATCTCCAATATGTGGTTAGATCATATTTTATTTTAACTAGCATAATGTTTGATAATCTAATTTTTTTTTTTCCCAGTTACATGTATTGGTTCCAGTCATCCCTAGATTTATGTAGACAAACCACTGCTGTTTCAAAGATGTGCTTCCAGAAATATATCAATGTTTAAAAAACCCTAAAAGGATACTTAACAACACACTTCCAGCTATATAAATCCAAAGTGACAGAGAATGCAGAGGGGAACCAGGAGTTTTGAATTTAAATAAGCAATTTTGTCAATGAATCAATTTCAGCAAGATAAGTTGAGAGAGCACAGATGAAAAAAACTTTAGGGACTATTTAAGCCTGTAAAAACCTATTTGTTCACACTTTCTTTATGCAGCCTCTGTCTAGTATTTAATCTATAGTCATTTTTATACCTTTCCAAAGCGTAGGTGTCACCTATTAGAGACAGAAAAAAGAAATGTCAAAGGAAGCACAACGAGGTGAATTATATCTACAAAAGCCAAGAACTTCAGAGGCTGAAGACCTCTGAAGAAATTCTTCCAAACAGGGCCTGGCTGTGCTTACAGATATCAGGTTTGAAGTGGGGTCTGATGAAAAGTAAAACAGTTATGGGCTTCATAAGTGGACAAGGACAGGCTCGCAGGCTGGTTCCTATAACAGCATCTCAAAAGAAAAGCACTGTGAGCTTGAGGAAAGGATGTGTGAGAATTCACTCAATTTTCTTCAACCTTTTTGACTTAGGTGAAATTTTCATTTGTAGAGTAGTATCCCATAAACTGCAGAATATGTATGGGCACAACCAGATGGCCAAGAGATGTTGCTGTGGGAAGACTGCCCAAGTATAACCAGCCCTTAGAAAACTTAGATGTTGAGGAAAGGTCACTGAGAAATCCAATGTGTTCACACGCTGCTCAGAAGTTGCAGGTGTCCCAGACAACCTTAGAGCAGAGTGGTGGGATCAATACACCCTGTGGAAGACTTCCATAAATCTGCCTGGAGATATGCAAACATGGAGCTTTTCATTTCATTATGCTTATAGCGAGGATTGCACTGATTCTACAGACTGTTGAGACACAAACAAATTGAAAGAGAAGTTAGATCCAGCACTATGGTCGCGTAGTTACTGCACTGAATGGGGAATTGGGACGCCTATGCTCCATTTCCAGTTCTGCCAGGGATTTGATATGGCTTTGGGCAGGACATCACAACTCTACATGCCTTGGTTTTCCCTTCTGAACTCCAAGCCATATCATATTCTCACTATTTGTTTTGTGCTGTGCTTCTTCCTTTGAACCTCAGTTTCAGCCGTAGCTATCAGCTATTATCATCTGTAAGAGTAAATAAACTTAAATGATAACATCTCAGAATCTTGACTCAGGCTCAACATTTTATGCACATGTGGATGTTTATTAATTCCTGTTATACTGCTTGTTTCCCAGGGAAAATGTATATTCTCTGTCAAACAATGTGTTTTGGTGGGATAGGATTTTCGTGCTGGAGAAACTGAGAGCTAAAATGCATCTGTTTTCTCAAAGCATCTAACAAGACACACAAAACTCCAACTATGTATACAGAAAATATTGATCAAAAATAGGCCAAAAAAAATGGTACCCACAGTTTGTTCTATGTGTGCTGGACAAAAGAAGGGACATAGACCCATCTGTGAATGTCACATAGAAATATTTCATATCACTTACTCCACCCGCCTCCAAGCTGACATGACTTTGCTAAGCATCTGGCAACCATTTCATTTTCTGCAGTAACTCATCATGGGGCGCCAAGCTAACCACTCACATACACGAATATGAGGTTCTTGACTCCTAAGGACGTTGGTCATAAATGGCCCAGCTGACATCAGTGGCAGCTGGGTGCTTGAATGCACAAGAGCCACACTCATTTGTTTAAAGTTCCTCTCATAGCAGTGAAATAGTTTCCACAAGGCAAGGGGTGGCACAGGTGTTGGAGTCCTGAAGTATGGTTAAATCCAGAAGTTTGACCAAAGGAACAAACTATGAACATCGGCAGAAATCTCACTTGATGGATTTGCTTTCATTCCTACTGAAATAAATTGTATTAATATGAATAGAAGGGAGAAAACAGGAGCTTTACTGTAAAAAAGCCTTGCATAGTAAAATGCATGGCTTATGATATCTTTTTTAAATCCTCCCCCGCCAAGTGCAGTGAACAGCAATGGAGAAATCCAAATGGAATTGGCCAGATCTCTCTGTTCATTCACAAGAAAAAAGATATCAGCAAATGTTCATTTCTTATAAATTGTAATTTTTCCAGTCAATATCTTGCTTCAAGTCTAATCATCTTAAATGTATACACAAGAGGCATTTCCAGCTCAGCCAATATGATTAAGTAATAAAGCAAGCCATAAGAAGTTGTATAGTGTTCCCCACACTAAGCATATCGGAACACAATTCTTATTTTCAGGAAATACATTTTTTATATATGACCATATATGTTTCCTGAGAATGAGAAGTTACACCGTGTTATGTTCCGGTTACAAGAGTCTTTCTTCTTAATTGAGAAAAATGTTAGAAAATAAGCTGGAACCAGACTGCCCCTGTGGCTACCGTTTTATTTAGACAAGGAGTAGTTTATTTTAATTTGTAATATTTAATGCACAGTGGGAGTTTAGAAGAGACTGTTCCGTCCTTCAAAGAAATAAATGGCATACGGCAAAAGAAAGTGTTTCTATGACTGCTTTAAATCTCTTGGGAAACGATGAATTGAAAAGTACTATTGTCCAAGCATTGATATAGATTACTAACAAAGAGCTGGCTCCAGTAGGTCACCAATTACATCAAAGCAACAGAAATGGCTATTTAAGTCTCAGTCTCAACTTCACAGCGTGAGCCATCTCACTGTTATTTATTTACTCAGATATAGTTCTCAACCAAATACCTTTTACTTGTTATATAGCTACTCATATGACTCTCCTGCATACTGCTCTGCTGAACGGTTTGGAAAGACCTAACAAATAACTACAGGTCAATCATGTACTTCTGCCCTGGGGATCATGATTTAAAAGATCAGTATCACGTTTTGGTCTTTTTGTTTGGACTGTAATTTTAAAAGTAGATGACATAACAATGCATGAAATGAGTTTTTAAAATGGACTGAAAAATCATTTTCCAATACTCCTTAAACAGCCTTTGTTAACTTGCACACTCAGGAACTTTAATGGCAGGGTGCTAAAGGGCATATTCCTAGCTGATGCTAATCTTTATATTTTGTATTTGCTCCAACAGTGTTTATACAAGCAGTGGATCTGGCTCAGCAATTGCAGCTACAGGGTGTTTATCTTAAATATTTCCCCTCATTTCCTCCTTCCTTATTAGCACTGAAATGTCATTTATTGAAGCAGGTTAGGGATTCCAGAAGCCCTTGTTTGATATGGGTTAATTTCATGCAAGTTGTTGTTTTCTTGGCAATATTTTTGATTTTCAGCTCACACATCAGTTTTCGTGTGAGCTGGATACCTTGCACTCAGCTCCTTGTCACTTCCATCTCAGGAAATGAAATAAATTAGCTTTATTGGATTTCTTTATTATTATATTTATTTATTTATTTATTTATGTGGCACTTTACATCTCTGCTAGACCAATCAAAGACATGGCAAAGACAACATTCTCCTGGGTGAGAGGCCCTCACTTGGGCCCTAAACCTATATGACAATATAAAGTTGAAGGCGTGCTGTCTTGTACGAAGATACTGCTGAGCTGGATAGTGTCTGAGTAAGAAACTTTCCAGGATTGTTTAGTGGGAACATGAGGTTCAGTTGTCTTTACCATGCCAACGATTCACTCATATTTGCTGTTCCAGTGGCATTCTGCATGTTCTATTTACTGTACAGTTAGTCACTATGCAAGCTGACAGCTGCCCACCACATCAAACAGGAACCGGAGCACAAACTGCCTTTCTGCCAAAAGACAGGCAAGTCTATCAGTGCAGGCCTGTATGCACCAAAAAAGCAGTATCAGCTGCACAGATGCAGAACATTCTTTTTTCAGAGCAGATCTGGTCCTAAGGTTTTCCAAACATCTGCTGTAGAATTTTAACACTATGGAAAAAAAAAAAAAAAAAGTTGTACAGAGGTTCATATAACAGTACCACCAGTAACTGAAGGAAACTCTATGTACCCAAAGGAAACTTATGACTCACTGTATTTTTGCAGGGTTTTCTTTTCTCTGCTTAGTTAACTTTGGATTTAGGTGACACTTTTACACTTTTTTTTTTTTTTTTTTTTTTTTATGCCCAGCATTTACTTAAAGCTATCTTTAAACGTCTCATGGCCAAACCTAATGATTCCCAGCAAATCCAGTGCTCTTTGGTCCACCATCCTGGTGCAGGGACGGTTCCGTCACTGAAGACACACAATAGAGACATATGACCTGGCAATACCCTTGTTGACCAGAAAGGCAGAGGATCAGACCCTTGATAGCTCTTGGAGGACCAAACATACCTCCCAAGCCCCACCACATGCCACAGAGACAGAGGGCTGGTCTCTTTTATCATCTCAACATAGTTTTTAGACACTGGGCATGAGGCAATGAGTTGCCAAAGCAGCAAATGTTAGTTTTGAGAAAAAAGCATGCAATGAAATGGGAGAGACATCACTTCATGACTGAGAGGCTAATTTCCCCTCTAGAAGACTTGTGTACCAGCCTAACTTTGTTTCTAAACCCACCCTGTATATGAACAAATTAGTGCTTTTTCCAGAACATCTCAAATTTAGGCAGCAGCACCCTAGTTATCCAGAAGGAAAATGCTGTGAGGTCATCACCTGGTTTTGTTCCTTTGTTTGAGACCCTGTTGGATGAGTTGTGGATCCTTACCCAGTGCTGGTGGGGAGCAGGGAGGGAGACCACACTTCTACAAGCCACCGTTATGTAAACATGGAGAAAGGTGGGCTAGCCATTGGTTTTGGCAAAGGTAAAACCCATGTAGAGTGTGGCCATGCAGCTCTGGATTACTTGCAGCTCCTGGATTACTGTTTGACAGCTCCACTGTGACCAGGGACTTTGGTAGACATAATAATTGAATTTATTCACCATCATTACTAAACCCACAGATGAGGAAAGCTCCTGGTGTTATTATTGTTTATCTCCTGAACTCTCTTTTACTTTAGAGATGATGAGCCTCCACTTAACTTTCTGAGATTTATAGAAACCTTTTAACTTCAAGTATTTTGTTTTAAACTCCCTGCTGGCAATTTAGACACTCTGGCAACTTGCTGGAAATTTTTTCAACATATCATTTAACAGCCTTTCACTTAACCTGTGAGCCTCTGTCAGGGCTCTCCATTGTTCTTATTTCCATGCAGAGCTCTTCTATGCCCTGCAGCAACCTCCAGATTACTATACTAGTATACTCATACAACTAATGTTAAATGGCTCTTTTCACATGTGCACACATCAACTAATCAACATTAGGGACTTGTAGTCATCAGTCTGAAAGCCTTGTTTGCCATCATCACCACTGAGACCCATAGATCAATAAAAAGCTGATACTGTTTATATAAAACCCAATAAACAAGACCTGTCTGAGGCTTGCATATGGTTTCATTCATTCTAATAAAGCAAGTGCATCTCTGATGAGATTTAGCCCATCAGATTTTGTAAACTGCTTATTCACTTCAACAATCACTGACACAAGGATATTGTTGTATCCAAGTCTAGGTCAAGCAAGACTTACTTGATCTCATCCTATTTCCATAATAATCTCTGTCATTTCTCCAAGAATAAGAAGGTAAGGGCACTTTTATTGCCGCAATAAAAACAGAAAAGTGATCTTCTGATGGCACTTAATTAGATTCATTTTATCTTCTTTGACTGAGCATGACATACTGTAACCCTTATTTATGAAGTAAAAATGAATGTCTTATGGTTCCTAACACAATTGAAGAAGAAATTACCACGGTATTCAGCTTAATCTGTGTTTGTATCCGACATAAATGATCTTAAGATAAATTACAGGAAATTATTTTCTACTCCTGGTAACCATAACAACAGATGAGAATTGGTTCTAGTTCAACTTACTGTTTCTGAACTCTTCCATAATGTGTAATAAAAATTATAAGACAAAAGCAATCCACAGGCTTTCATTTTTGTTTATATAGGAACAATTTGTGAAGCACTGAAAAGTAATTTTAGGTTTAAGTTAAGCTTCAGTCTTTCAGCTCTCCATCAGATGTAAGGTGAAATGCATTGCTGTTGCAAAGTGTGATGGCTTAGAGATCACATAATGGATCTCCCAGGAAAGGAACACATAGCAAAGCTTAAGGAAAATGACACCTTTATGAATTGTGGGGAAATGGGAAAATTGAGAAGATTTTAGCTGGGCAAGATTTTAGAAAATACTGCAGATCTGAGCAAACCCTACAGGCAAGTTTCTTTGAAACAGGACAGTAAGAACAAACAGTGAATACATTACCATAAAAATTTTCTGAAAAATTTGGAGGCTTTAAAGAAATTGATTCAAGCAGTGTAGCTCAATTCTGCAATGAATGACTTTTCAAAACTAGAAAGAGTCCTTAGTGTACAAGAAAGAAAGATAAGATCATTGAAGAAAATTTGTGTTTTGTTAATTAAGTAGACCTTTAAGTATCATACTGTGCCTGAATAGTTTGTGTCGGTAGGGACCTCAAAAGATCACTAAGATCCAACTATCTGCTCAAAGCAGGGTCTGCCATGAAATCAGACCATGTTGCTCAAGGTTTTATTCAGTCAAGTCTTGAAAACCTCCAAGGTGGAGGACAACAAAACCCCTATAGGATATCTGTTCTATGTCTTGAATGTCCTCATGGTGAAAAAGTTTCTCCTTATATGCAGTCTGAACCTCTCGTGTTTCATTTAATGCCCAATTTCTCTCATTCTTCCACTTAGCTCTTAGATCTTCACCTGTTGGTACAGCCAAGGATGTTGTTGGCCATCTTTACTGCCTGGGCACACAGCTAGTTTGTGAGTCCATGAAGACGCCCAGACCCATTTCAACAGAGCTGCTCCCGAGCCAGCTGGAGATAAATGCCAAGGCTGAGTGAATGAACTTCAGGTATAAACAGAATTGGCAGACAGGAACCAGCCATTAGAAGTGCTATGGCTAAATGGCAGAATTCCTTCTTTCTGCCAGGTCTTATAAAAATCTTTATATCCATGGGCACCTTCTAAGCTGATCCAGTTAGCAGAAAGAATAAAAAAAGAGAGGTGACAAGTATGGGAGAACCAGTAAGTTGAAGCAGGTGAAAGAACTCCTCAGCAGTCTGGGCTATAGTGTGGGACAGGAAAGATAAGTCACAGCAACTTGTGTCTGTAAGGGACGGTGCAAAGCCTATTTTGATTACAGATAGTAGACTACAAAATGGTGCCTACTGCATGACCTGGCAGGCAGCAGAATAGTCAGAAAGATCAGAAAGATGGCAGTGTGGTGAGCAATTTGGGGATAGGTCGCCCTGGCATCACGTCATTGGAAGGTAGACCACAAAGAGCACTGTGTGTGTCATATTTTCTCATGCATTCAGATCCCATATTGGAAATGTACAGCAGTTCCCTTAAGCCAGGGCAGCCCTTTAAGGTTATTCATTTATACAAGATGGGGACTTAACTTGTGACTACTGAAAGTAAGTAGAAGTAGGTCAGTTTACATCAGTTTACATCAGACCATTTGCAATTATTTTTTCCTTTCTGAAAAACATTTTACAGATAATAATAAAATTACATAGCAATTAAGTAGTGAGTGATTACACCCTGTGCAAGCAATTCAATAGATAGCGAGGCAACATCCATCCTGCAGTGGTTAATTATTTGGCTTAAGAAACAGACCTTCTTCCATGGAAGCATTTGAAGGTGAAGGTCACTGCATTCAGTCAGAGTATGTCTAATCCCAGAAGATAACACACAGAACACAGTCTGTGTGTGCAGTCTTCCTTGCAGAAACAAATGGTAAAGCATTGCAATGAGAAGGTAAGGAGGTTCAGGATAATCAGATTCAGTCTCCCTTCTGATGCAGCTCCACTGAACAATTTGAAAGCCCCCTAATGCCAGGTTATTTTATCCAGAAGGTCTGGCTTGGTCCTCCTACCTGTCAATGAACACAAGGTTGAAGGAACTTCATCTTTAAAGGTTAAAGAAACCTGTATCTGGCATGTTCAGAGAGAAAAAAAAAAAAAAAAAAAAAAAAAAAGTTGGAGTTTCCAACTTTCTAACATACAAGCAAGAGAAACAACAATTTCACACATAAAAAATTAAGACAGGAAATTCTTGATGATGGCAATGCCATTTTATGATTTATAAGAACAGTTGCAATCCACCCTAATTTCCCAACTGAATAGCAGATGCTCTTTGGTAAAAAGCTGTTATCATTTTATCTGTTTTACAATATGTCATGTATATTTTGCCAATCATATTTTGGCTCTCATCACAGTGTCTGCTGTAATGCAATTGCAAGCTTGTTTAATCAGTTCAGCATAATCTTGTGCTTCCAACACTGAGAGAACGCACACACATGCGAATTATACGTTGCCCACACTATTCCCTTTTGCCTTGTGAAACAGAGATGCATCGCTCCATCCATTTGTTAGGCAGAACCAGCCTTTGAAGGTCTGTGTGAAGTTCCACTTAAAATGGATGGCACAATATGGTACATGGTTTTTTACCTGGCTGAGCAGCTATTCATTAAAAAACATGGCCTTAATTGGTGTTGCCTCACATTTGTTTTAAAGCAGATTATTAAAAGTTACACATAGCATGATGTATGCTGCTGTTTTGTAGTTCAAAACTGTGAATCAAAAAAGCTACTTAAACTTTGTACCTGTGCAAATAAAGACTTTCATCTTCACAAGCTTAACAATTTATACTCCCTAAACTCATCCATCAATCTGTAGACTTATTTCCCTTGAAAACACCTGCTATTCGCATTTTCTGTTGCTAGCTCTGGTTATTTCCAAGGCTGCTGACACCAATTTACATGAAAATTCCCATTTTGCAAATCTATTCACAAAGAGGCACATCCAGCTTGAGCTGAGTTTGCTCTGCGGTATAGAAATGTTACCGAAGATGGCAGCTGCGTTTTGTGCTTTCCCAGCTCTTTATGTTTTGCTGTTACCCTGTTATTCCTGTGACGGTTGTTCCTCCTGGCCCTTAGCTGAACTGACCACAAGAGTCCACGGTCAGTAGCTTTTACTGGGCCTTGCACATAAAAACCCGAAGTCAACATTAACTGCTTTTAGCAGTCCTCAGCACTTTTTTTATACTGCCATTGCACACTGCATGCTTTTCATTACGGGAGATCAAGAAACTTTCACTGGATATCACATCATAGCGGTTGTGTGGCATAACAGCCCCAGCAAAACCCCTCTGATTAACAGCACCAGGGGTGATGAGTTCAGGCTTCTTCAGCTGTAGAGGAACCAGCATGCTTGCAGTGAAGTGTTTGTCTCCCTAAAAGAAAGTTTTCTGGCTGGGTCTTTTGGGGTGATAGATGGTAACGGAGGAAGAAGCTCTCGTTGCAGTAAGAGCTGCTGCCTGTGTGCACTATAGGATGATATCTCTTCTTGGACCACAGGTTTTAGAAATCTGATACAACTACTTACACAAAATCTTGCTACTTAAACAAAAAGCTTCCATGTTGAGTGGGTGTGTTTTCAGTTCTGGAAACTGGCAGCGATTTAGAATCATAGAATATCCTGAATTTATTATCTCTAGAAATTATAATTAAAAGTTACAAACCTTTTTTTTTTATTTTTTTTATTTTTTTTTTAATTCTTCTGTTTATTCAGGCTTCAAATCAATAGAATATCTCAGAGGCACTGGATTCACCCCCAGCCAGTTCTCACAGCTGTACAGAATGTTTTGTTTTGTTTGATACCAAGTGAAATGTGATTTTCATCTGTGACACAGAGAAGGAAGAAGGATATTCCAAAGGCTGAGAAATTATTAGCGGTTTCTATGCAAAGGTGTCAAACAAGTAATGTGTTGGGGGAAACAGATGGAGCTTCCTTTATCTCAGCTGTGTTTCACCTTTTAAAACAACAAGGAATTTGGCCCAAAGTCAAAAGTGCCTTTTCTTGCTTTATAGACTTTTGTTCCCAAACCACTAAGAAATGCTTTTATCTTCCCTGTGTAATAATTATAGTGCATCAAAAGGCCAAGAAGGCAGTGAACTACACCTGAATTGTTGCTGGGTTTTGATATTTTAATGTAATGCGTTCCATTGTTGCTTCTTTCTTTGTTTCATCTTTGCACTTCAAGCTCTGTCATCTTGGGTGAAGCACTGTGAAGCAATGCTATTTATGTGTGTGCTGGAGGAACTTCACCAAATTTATCCCTCTTCCTCACCCTTCGGAAAAAGTAGAACATAGTCAAACTGACCCTTTCAGCTATCTCCCATAGCCTTTGGAAGATCTTGGGCTTTCCTCTCTGTTCTCAGTATTTTTCATTTTTCTACAGTTCTTCCCAACTATTTATGTTTCTCAGTCCCATGCAATACCAATTTCTAATGAGTTATTGCCATTCACTCGATTACAATCAGTACAGCTTCATACTCCCATCCACACTTTATCAGAGGGCTGCAACAGCTCCCACATTTCAGTGGGAGCTTCCTAATTTTTTTTAGTCATTCACCCAACAGTTCCAGGATCTACTCTGCTGAAATAATTGATGCAAGGCAGCCTATGCCTGCATAGCCCATGGAGCACAGGCTTGGCTGCTGCTCCCTGCCTGCAGGACACACACCAGTGGTAATAACATGGTGGTCCCAGTGAATACCTGTCATTGTTTTTCAGGACTTATCAGTCCATGCCCAGCCATTTGTGGCTGTGTGATTTTAGGTCAGCAGAGAACACAGGTTGTCTGAACCCCCTTTCTCTTATGAGTTGCTATGTGGGTCAGCTACCTCTTCCTCTGACCATTTGCAAAAGCAAAAGTTAGTGCCTGGAGGAGTCTGCTGTGCCTGCCACCCGTGCGTGGAGACCTGCATGCCCACAAGACCTGACCCAAATGCTGCTGCGCTCACTGCAGGCATTGCTGATCCCTCACAGACCCTGTGTGGGCATGGCTGTCTGCTTCAGCATCAGCAAGGAAAGAACAGGACCCTGTGTGTCTGAGAAGAGAGAGCAGCAGGGTATGTCAAACAGACATGGGAGCACAAGGCAGAGTGACAAGATTATAGTTTGCATAACAAGCAGAGCACAACAGCTGCATGGCCACTGTCAAGGCCATTGTAGGAAATGCAGCAGAATTAAATACAGAGTTTTGCTACAGTGGCTCTGAGCTGGCCTGAGCCACACAGCCTTCATATTTCCCAGCCTTGCAGCAAGAACAGTGCACAGGGCTGGTGTGTGCTCCTATTGGACTATTTCCTGGGGAAATCTGCTGGTTATTTAATGAATTGTAAAACACTGTTAAATATGAGAATGTCTTCAAGTATCTGAGAAAACAATAACAATGAACTCTTTCCCAGTTTATTGGTCTATAGGGTTACCATAATCGGAACTAGCTGGTGGGTTGTGCATATTGATTCCCTAGCAGTGTGTTGAGGTGCAGATCTAGACAGGTGAACAATAAATCTAGGCACCAGGCTGACACAATATATTCTTGAGCTATACAGCAGCTAGGGCAAATGTTGTCTGCAAAAAAGTGGAACCATGATCAATAAATATCTTTTAATCAACATGTTCAAGGAACATTTTATCTCTCAGGGAGAGAAAAAAGCAAACTTGATAGAAAATGCATTGAAAATCCATTTGAAAATATTGAGTTCCTTTACCACTATCTCCATTTTCATAAATTGCAGACACGTGCATGTCCTTGTGCATAAAGATCACAACATATTCTGATATGGTGAAGTCAAATCTGTAGAAGAAAAACTGCTCAATAACATCTTTTGCTGTGAGAATCTCCTTGTAAACTTCTCAGTTAAAGGAAATGGCATGGTAACTACATGATCCATCCACAGCACAACTATTAATGGGAGAGGGAAAGGTCCTCATTTCCACCATGCAGGTGGGAGTTGGTGTGCAGGCAGCTGAAGCCATGACAAGTGAAGGGAATATAAGTCCCACATCGGAGGAGAAACCCCTGCAGTGCACCACTGAGTGCAAGAAATCAGAGAGCAAAAATGGTCAACAGGAAAAGGAATACATGCCAGAGCTTGTGAGTGAAGGTGAGGCTTGTGTAGAGATCAGCTTGGGATGATATTTGTATTTATTGCATTATCTGTATCAATGACCTGTATCCACAAGCCATGTTATCAGTCCTGGAGTACAGTGAGAGGACACCTGGCCTCTCAGGTACAGCACATTTTGTAGAAGAGGGAAGAGGATAAGGACGTCAAGCTCCACTTATGCTCACGTGGGAAGAAATACTCTGGCTCTGTTAGTGAGGCAGACGGCTCCGGTTCTCACATCACTGCTCATACTGCTGGCTATTTTCTGAAGCAACCAGAAATGCCGTTGCACCATATTAGCTGCCCAAGACAGACAGAGTCAGCTGCTTTCTAATTATAAGATGCTGCTTCTCATTGGAACAGGGAGATGGGTTTTTCCCAAGCAGCAAGACAGCAGATCTGATCGTTCCTGTTTTCTGTAGAGTCCAGACATACACTTTTACATGTTTTTAGGCTTACCTTCTTTTTATATTGGATTGATATAGCACAATCCCACCAAGCTCTGGTTTACTGTCATGGAATTGAAAGAAGAATTTTGCCCTCCACTGCTAATATAGTATGGATGCCCTATAAGCTCATTTAAATCTCCAGCCCACGTACCTTCTTTGCAAGTTAATGTGGCATGTTTCAAGGGGAAGTGAGCAGAATCATGATGTTCACAGAATTCTCCTGAGAGTTTCCACATCAGACAAGAAAATAAAGGCTGGTATCTTTGTCCTGAGGTCAGTGACAGGTAAATCACAGAATTTAGCATTTCTCCCTCTTGACCATGTCATTTGCCTTTTGTACAGCAAAATGAACTTGCTGAAACATCCCTGTGGATGTCCCTGGGAGCTGGATCTGATCCATAGCTGTTTAAACTACACCTGTGAATTAAAGCTGCTTTACACACAATCCCTAAAAGACACTAAACTGCAGGAATGCAAATAGATGATGGCATATGATGACTCTAAATTACAGTAAAGTGATCCATGGAGAGGCAAAAAGACTGCTATCAAGAGAGTAAGTGAATGCAAAAGAAGACATTGGTAACCTTGATTTATGTGCTCTGCTGATGTACAGCTCCTCCCCAAGGATGAGATGGGGAGGGGGGTGCAAAATAGAGTGATGGACACATGGGATGGAGACACCTGCACTCTGATGTGTATAAAGATGTGTATAACTGTCTTGGATTAGATCAGTGGTAACTCTAGATTAGTGTCTAGCTGAACAGTCTAGCCTCTGCAGCTGGCTTTGCTGACCTCATGTAAATCCTCAAGTTGAAGGGGATCTATAGTTTCTCCCACTTCTATGAAAGGGAGATAATTATATATCACCCAGTGGTCCTTGGAGCATTATTCTGGAACAGGTAGTGGACTTTGCAATCCCGAAGCAGCTTTGTCATTGCTTTTGGACTGCACATGGATGAGGACACACCAAGAGAGTCTGTGGAGCCATAGCCAGGCAAGCACATCCTCTGAGCCAGGCTGGCTTCAGGACTTAATAACTCCTTTCTGCCATGGGCATTAACTGCAGCTTCTCTACAAACGTGATAATGTATGTGCTGTGTTAGTGGCTGACAAGTCAAGCAATGGTTTCATTGATTAGTTGCCCCCTTTTCAGAGAAAAGTCTCCTGTGGCTTTCCATCCCACCACCACGGGCCTCAGCTTGTCTGCTGAGTGCAATAGCATGTGGAGAGACTGTGCTAGGCCAACCCTCTCCCCTTCCCGAGCAGCTGAGTTAGGGCAATGACAGACTGACCTCTAAATGGAATTTATATCATTCTTTTCTCCACATCAGGCAATGTAAATGTTCCTCCCTGCCTTGTTTTCCTTTTAGGATAAACCTTGCTGTTCCCTTCAACTCTCATGAGATGCATGTAGTAATGCATTTGGAGTCTGCTTTATGCATATCATGCCTACCTCATTTCATTCTTCCGCCAACTATCAGCCAATTTAAAAGACTTATAGCTAATGTTTGAGTCTTTTCAAAAAAGCAGCCTATGCTCCTAATTTCCTTTAATAGTCCATTTTCATTCAATTTATCTAGTTTTATCCCTTCTCTTTAGACTAAAAGATTTCATTTATATTCAGTTTTTCCTTGTAAAGAGAAGTTTATTTGGGGGAGGGAGTAATAATATCCTTTAACTTCAGGCAGTTTGTTTTAAAGAATTATTTCCATTAAAAGAACAAGAACACAAATGTCTTTAAAAATTCTCCATCTTATTAGTGCATCATTTAAATGGAGAAATGTCACTCTTCTATTATGCTAATGACTTTTAAAGAGGGATAAAAAAATTTACCTGTAAAGAGCGATCAAACATCTCTTCTTGCAACAGAAAAGGCATCATTAAAAAAAAAAAAAAAAAAAGAAAAAAAGAAAAAGGAAAAGAAAAGAAGAGACAAGTGCATATTTAAATGAATGATCCAATGTGAGGATACACGAGAGTGATTTGTGTCTTGAAGCTCTGCTGTCACTTAGATTATGCCTGATGAACATTTAATGAATGTTCACAGAAAGAAAAAAAAAGTCTACTCATTTTATTTGGGGACAGGGAAGGCAACAGCCATTTTTAGGGGGCAAAACTTAATGTGCTTTCTTTCAGCGCAGTAGATACAGTGATATTCATAAATCCTTTCTAAGTGTACCACTGTAATTATAAATCTTTTAGCTATATTTTTCATTAGAGAACATTAAGGTAAATATTCTCTCCAAGAGAAGATATATTTGGCATATAGGTTTTTAAAGCTGACATTTAAGTACTCAACACAGTATTACAGCTGTTCAATAACATTATTCTTATTATTTGTTATTTAGGGTTTGTACTTCTGGATGCACTGTTCTTTTGCTGTAAAGCAACAAGACCCTTGATTTACCAATTACATGTAGCCAGCTATCACCTAACAGGAAGGGGAGCCTGCAGGAAACTGCAGCTTGTCATTTTTTGATCTATTCTCAGCAATCCTATATCCATTTCCCAGAAGCACAAACCATACCCCATAACCTTAAATAGTATGAATGCTGTCCCTACACTAGGGGGCAGAGGAGAGTGCTGAGTTTGTGTCCAGCCCCGCTCAGGTGCAGGAGGACAGGTGGGTAACAACCCAGCCCTGCACCTAGTCCTTCTTGCTTCGCAGCTGCTTCTCCTGTTGGACAATGCATTTCAAAAAGTGCACCTCTTTCCTTCCAAAGCAGCCCCATGCTATCCTCCCTGCCTGAGTGACATCCGAAGCCAGAAAATTGGTGAGTGGTTTGTTGCAGACACTGAGACTGTGCAGTGATGTTGCCTGGTACAAAGTCTTCTTTGGTGAGAGCTGTGTTAAGAACTACAAGGTCTATGTTGGCTACCGATAGGCTGACAGTAAAACCTTCACACTACCATCTTACCGTGTGTTGTGTGTTTCACAGGAACCTGCCTCAAGAAACCTCCAGAATTAATTTTAGCAGTGCACTAAAACATGCTTAGCTTTAAACAAGCCCACACATACTCTGTTGGAATCTATTAGAAGTGAAACAAGTAACACATACTGAGCCCCCATGAATCATATTCAATGTCAGAAGATTATCTCCAGCATGCTCTGTGTGTTTGTAATCAAGGGCATATGTAAATCCAATAACATGAGCAGAATAGCCAAAATTCAGTGAATCTTGGCGTTACACTTATCAGCTTTGATCAACTCACTTTGAGACCGACCACTGCAAGCTGAAGTGTGTGGATCCTTCAGGTCTATCCTGAAACATAGCTTTGACAAAGCCCACAAAAAAACAGCAGAGTGAAGAGGTTTCTTAATTAACTTGCTTTAATGTTCACTTGTCATTTCTTTCTAATACCATAGTTTCCATGTGCAGATCTCTGAGTACTTCACAAGCAAAGTAACCTAACATTTCCTTGACAAGTAAGTAAAACTGTGACAAAATCAATCACCAGCACAGAGAAATGAAGAGTAGTGGACTGAGATAAGTGGGCTGAGAGCAGGAGAGCACCCCTTCCCCAGGTGTGCTAGACAAGCTGGAGAGTCTCAGTGCCCAGCCATAAGCAAGTAAGTCTTAAGAAGCAGTCAGTGAAACAAAGCTTTTTCAGGTACAACCCTCTGAAACTGTTTTTTTGTAGAACAACATAGGAATTCTTAACAATTCCCACAGAAGCAAACAGAAAAAGCCATCAAAGCTTCTGGGAGGAAAACCATAAAGTGGGATCCTCCTTCCCCCATCACAAAGCATTGAGCCATCTGGGAGAGCCAAGGCAGCAGAGCCTTGTTTTGGAAAATGTTTTGTTATCAACTGCTAAGAAAACATAGATTTTATTCCAAACATCAAAAACAGCTTTTAAATATAATTTGTTTCCCCGCGTTACAACTTGCAGTCCCGGAAGGTAAGCATATATTGTCACTTTACCTAAAATGCTAATGTATTCAAACTTCTTCAGTTGTTTAACACACATGCAAGTGTGGCGTCCACCTTAAATGAGAGCATGAATAAAGAGCAAAATCATGAAGCTTGAATTGGGGTATTTTGTTAAACACTGCCACTAAACCTGCTCCTCCTCCCTCTGCCCCTGCCCCCAGCAAGAGAGAAATAGAAGCATAGCATCACACGGTTCAAGGTTTCTCTTTAGCAAGCTATAATTTAACCTCAGGTTATCTTGACACTCACATGCTGAAGGGAACACTCTGCGCATGTCATTGTGTGTGAACAGTTAAACAAGAACAAAAAAATATAAAGAAAGGTCAGAAAGGAAAGAGTAATAATATAAGCAATTTACACACCTCTGTAAAGCAGGGGAGATTTTCTAACAGACTCAGCTGTGTCAATACATTTACTCAGGACATTTACCATTCAGAGAAATGCTAAAATTTAGCACTAGCTACAGGTAAACCTGCAAATATTCAGGGAGCTCTGAGGATGGATGATACACAAATGTTCACACAACATATTGATGATCTGCTAAGTAGTGGAAGAAACCTCATTCTCCCCCTCTGCAAACAAAACATTACTGAATGCTCTCGTGCCATTTCTGACCTTTGCCCACGTGTGTCTCTCACCCAAGAATCTCAACATTGCTCATCAATGCATCAGAAATGCAAGTATCACAGATACTGTGTTTGCAGGGTGAGTATTCTGGCAGATTTCAAATTTCTACCCCTAATATCTCATCTTCTGGGGTAAGTGACAAAAGAATGGAAAAATACTGAAATAATGAACAATTGCAAACATGATGGCTAATTACTGAGTACTGCCAAGTAAAGCATCATGTTGAGACAGTAGTGCCTTTGGCTGAGATGGGACAACAGAGAGAGCAAATGCTCCTCATCATGTGCATGGATGGTGCAAACAAGGGTCAGATTAGTATAACACAGTACTACCAGACTACGTCTACTTATGGCATAACAGATGAGCTCGAGGCGCAAGACCCAAGCTGAATGCCACCTTGCACAATGTATGTTCCTGCACAGACATAGTTTTCTATTGTAGTGATGCAAACACAGATATTCAGGGTTGATTTCATGCTCTTGATATGTGGGCAGCAACATCACCCACGGAACAGCTCAGATGTAGTCCTACAGGGCTCCAGCTTCCTGGGCACGTTAAAAAGCTTTCTCCTGCAGTTCTTTGGCTTCCATACAGAGCATCCTTTTTAACAGGAGCTCAGAGTTGTGAAGGGGCATTTGCCACTCTTTGAAGGTCTTGGAGTCGTTTTAAGGAGCTGGGTTACAAGTGGGCCTCACAGCTCTCACAGAATTGAACAACTCTAAAGCTACCCCTGCAAGCTCTCAGTTTGAAATGCCCCCCCTCAGCAACCCCCAGTGTGTATAAGCCTTTTGGCCTGTCATTGGGCATAAAAATATTATAGCAGTTGCACTGAAGTGGTATGCAGCAGGACTTCACCAGCAAACAATGCTTCTCTTCCCTGATGCCCTTTCGCCAGCACTTGATGCATGAAAATGGGTCATGTCCTTCTGCTCTGCTTGGACTCGTCTGAGGGACTGAATATGCAGGGAACCATCAAGTTGTTCATCCTGATGATTTCCTCAGCTTCTGTTTGACATGGCATGGAAAACAGTATAAAAGACGAGCAGATCATGATAAATAACCCTTCAGTAAAGGATGGCTGTATTATCAAAAATACTATTAAAAAAAAGGTAATTATTTTCTGTGTGCTTTATAGCCTCCCAGGAGTAACAGACAGACACTCCCCCTCACACAACACTCCAATATTTCACCTATCAAGGACATAACCCTGGTTATTTACAGACTGTAATGAGAGTGCCCACACTTTGATGTTACCATAAATAAGCAGGTAAAACTGCTGAGTTTCAAGAAACTCAGCTTGATTGCCTGGAAGATGTTATTATTTTAATAAAAAAGAATGGCATGTATAATGATTAAATTTATATCAGCACAAAAGTAGGTTTCACTGAAGGATAAACATTCAGGCCTTTCTTCACAGCTTGTGCTTTAGAAAAACTGGTCCCTGTTTTTTAGGAAAAAGTGGATCTTTGTTCAAATGACACGAGGAAATTCTTCCTAGAAATTGCCTGAAAGCAAAGGTCTACCTGGTTGTGATGGATTTCAGTAAACTAGCATCTTGATACTTGTCAGATATGACAACACCTGTCAGAAAAACAGTCATATGTAAGATGTAGGAGCCATAGAAGTGATACAGCTCTATCAGCATCTATATCACCATCAGTCCTTCCTGGCGAAACCATGCCTCAGATCTCTTCTACAACATTTCTCTTTTGCCCCATGCTAAATGTCACCTGCATACACATTTCAAAATATCATTTAGGGTTACCTTATGAAACAAGATGCAACTATTTTTGTATTGGAAAGATGAATGAGGGCAGATTTGAAGAAAAAGAGACCTGAATTTAAACGGAGTATCAAACAAGCAGAACTAACCAAACAACTACAACAACGTAAACACACACACACAAAATCCACCATGCAACTGATATCTGAAACTTTTTTTTTTTTTTCCAGTGGCTTTTGCAAGTTGTTCTTTTTTTCTGGATGGGAGACTCTTGTATTTTCAGCACAGTTTTTCAGCCATAGGTGGTTGAGGAAAATTGCTGCATTTTGCTGTGCTGATGGACTTTGAGATGTTCATCCGTTTTTACTATGAAAAAGTTCAACTTCATATCACTCCAGTGCTGAGCATTGCAAACTTTAGGGAGTCTTTAGTGCAGGGACACTTCTACATTATCAGGTAGTTTAGCAGGAGTAGGTCTGCAGAATTAAACAGTTGATGTTGTGCACCCAATACCCCCATTACAATGGGGTGAGGATTTCATTCTTGAGGAACTCTATTGTCATGGACTGAACTCCTATCAGCAGTTGTGTACTGGTGCACATCTGGAACATATCTTCCAGCTTAGTTTCAGCCAAGAAGAAATCCAAGTGCTTCAAGACTGTTCTTTGATGTCAGCCAAAATGTGGTAAGCAGAAAAAAAAATCAGAATATGCGTTTCAAAGGAGCAGCCAGATCTGAAATGAAACAGCTAAAGAATATATATGCAAGGAGTCAGGAACAAAACGCTAACAATAGCCTTGATTGTGCTGCAGGAAAGGTGGTGTCCACCAAAAGTAGAAGGGAGCCTATACACAAGTGGATCGAGTGAAGAGGATCTCACTTCTTCACATCAGGGGGGTGATCTTGTTAATGCTATATATGGTGCATATTACATCAAGTCTGTGCCTATTATCTTTCTAAACTGTCAACACAGAGACATACTCAGACACTGCAGGTTGGATTTCTGTATCTGAGTTTAAGATAAGTAAACGCTAAATGCACAAGTCTGACCCAGTAACCTTAGGAACCCTTTATAGTCAGCAAAGAGATTTCACACTTAGGGAATGCAATTCTCTGATCTCTCATTGATGTTTTGGTACAAGAGGAAAATAGAGAGAAATAGAGAGAAATATAGCCAACTCTGTTGACTATAAGGGGAGATAATCACGACATGTTCAGACTCAGATACATAATGTTTGAACATCCACATGTCAAATGTTACCTTTCCAAGTATTTCTCTCTATTTCTTTCAAAAACTATTTGATTGATGAAGTAAACATATCGATTAATGAATAAGGGCTTCATAGTTTTTGCATTTGTGACACAATGAAGTGTGAATTTCCATACAAAATCAAATTCTACGCACACGTCAAATGACATGGGAAACTGAAAACTAGTTTGTGAGATGAATGCATTCACAAAGGTACCATTCAGAAACTGAACAACAGGAGGAAAGAGGATTGTTTTTCACACCAATTCATACCTGCTCAAAGCATCTTCTTGCAAACAATGTCCTTTGAGACAGCAACTACTAGGAATGACTTTGTTGTGCCATGAGTGTTGATTGATTCATATTGTCATGTCATTCTTCTTAACAAGGGTTTGAACTTACTGCTCCTTCCTCCTGTGGGGAACTCTTTAATGAGGAGGGCAGAGGCTGTTGTGAGATTGAGGGGATGCCGAGAGACACAGCAAGAGAGGAACTCTCCTTCCCTCCCCTTGAGAGTGGGTCATTCTGCAGAGAGGAACTTGGACAGGGAGGAAGGAGCCTGTGAGCCCAGCCTAACACTTGCCTTTCCACCTGTTGAACGTTTTATATAAGTTCACTCACTTTCTCTCTCTTTCTCTCTCTATCTAATTTGTATTTTTCCCAAGGCAGCAACTAGCAGAGACAAAATGGAGAGATTTCAACCCTGACTTGGGTCTCCCAGTAGCCCGACTGATCCTCCTGCACAGGATATTCCAGAGGAATAAACAGAATCACAGAATCACAGAATCACAGAATCACAGAATCGTCTAGGTTGGAAGAGACCTCCAAGATCATCTAGTCCAACCTCTGCCCTAACACTAACAAGTCCTCCACTAAACCATATCACTAAGGGCTACATCTAAACGTCTTTTAAAGACCTCCAGGGATGGCGACTCAACCACCTCCCTGGGCAGCCCATTCCAATGCCTAACAACCCTTTCGGTAAAGAAGTTCTTCCTAATATCCAACCTAAACCTCCCCTGGCACAACTTTAGCCCATTCCCCCTCGTCCTGCCACCAGGCACATGGGAGAATAGACCAACCCCCACCTCTCTACAGCCTCCTTTAAGGTACCTATAGAGAGCGACGAGGTCTCCCCTGAGCCTCCTCTTCTCCAGGCTAAACAACCCCAGCTCCCTCAGCCGCTCCTCGTAAGACTTGTTCTCCAGACCCCTCACCAGCTTCGTTGCCCTTCTCTGGACTCTCTCGAGCACCTCCATGTCCTTCTTGTAGCGAGGGGCCCAAAACTGAACACAGTACTCAAGGTGCGGCCGACAGACTGAAATAAATAAATTCACTACAAAATTCCCTCTACCTCAGGTTTTCATAGTTTATCTTTGAACCGCCATCCATTATACTTAAATAAGCTCATAACTTCTTTATGTTCAAACATAAAGTTGTTTATAGCTCCCACTACTTTCCTATACACTGGTGTCCTTCCTTTTTTCTCTTTCAAAGTGTTCTTAAAAGATGTTTTTTCTTCCTTTAATGAGGACTTCTGTGCACTTGTGTTCCTGTAAACACTTTTACTCACAAAAATTTTTGTAAAGAAACTCGAAATTATTTGCCTAATACTTAAGCATGGACTGGCATCCAAAATTTAGCAGAATTCCAGTTTAAAAATTATCTTCTGAGGGATTTTACTTATCCCTAATCTTCAGGACAAGACACGATTTGGAGAAGTCTTTTGATTAAAGAAGAGCTTTCTTTTCTGACTCGGCCTTCTTAAGAGGATTTGCTAACACTTACTCACCCTTTTTCTTCCTTGCAGGGTGCACTCTTTAATTTATCCCTAGCACATACAGAATGAGTTGTTAAACCTCTGTGCCTTGCTATGTCATAAACTTCAGACATCAAAACTGACGTGTGCCAGGTCTGCAGTCAGGCACTCAGGGGATAGACTACAAAAATACTCACGGAGCAGATGTTTTTTTTTTTTTTTTTTTTTTTCCATAACAGAAGCCATCTGTTTCTTCTTCTTTTTTTTTTTTTTTCTTTTTCTTTCTTTCCTTTTTTTTTTTTTTTAACCAATGAAAAGAAAATGTCTTCTCTCAAAATGATCTGAATAACTCATCAGAAATGCAGAATCTTCAAAAGACACTCATGGCCAGAGCAGGTTTCTTATGCCCATCCTGCTAATTATCAGCCAGCAGAATACAATCCTGAGCATCTGCTGAAGATGTAATTTTTGAAAGGCTCAGCTTCAGTTCTGGACACCTGTTTTCCCAGCCCACCACTTCCCTCATCATAAGCCCAGATGTCCTGTGCTGCTGAGAGGTTCCCCAGCTCTCATTACCTCCATAGGTGATACATGCCGTGCTGTGAAGCCTCCTTGAACACAGAGAGGCTTAGGAGACAACTTACCTCAAAACACACTATTTTCCCTAAGGAGCAGAAAGTTGTCTGTTGATCATAAACTATAGACAGATGACTTGAAGGACTGAATTTGAGCCTGATGCATGTTGTAGCCATGCATGCATGACACCAGAGACAGGCCAAAGTGGGAGGCAGGCATCATTCTCCCAGCCTCTGAATTTTAATGCATCAACTTCCACTGTTAACATAAAGAGGCAGCTCTTGCAAGCATACATTGATCTGCCTGACATGTAAGACCTACTTGGTGCCTGTCTTAGCCACATCCCAGTTTAGTTCAGTCTGAGATCTGAGGTTGCATTAGATCCCAATCTTGCTTCCATGGGAGGGAGGCACACCTGGAGGTCACTTTACCTGCAGCCTATATGTCCCCTACCCTGTGCCCATGTTGTCTGGAGGTAGGTAGCACTGGCTTGTGTGCAATTACTTGAGCACAGAGCTATGGTACATTCTGGCACTGTGGATGTCGCAAATGCTCTGTCTTCATTTGGCAAATGTAAAATGTACCTCTACCCAAATCTTGAAAAATTAATCAAATAATAGTTCAATGCAACAATTCTCAAACTGAGTCCAGTAGGAGAAATGAGCAAAGGGAGCTGAACCTCTATGAGTAGCAGAGAGAACATCTTTCTTTAGTATTAATCCCACACAGCATATGAAGGATAAAATTTCAAAAGAATATACCACAAATAGAGTTGCTTTTGACATTGTATCTCTATGTCTAACTCCATGTTTTAGCAAACAAAGAGACTCAGTGAATAGATGGCTCACTAAAAGCATGTCCCAGTGGAAGTCAGCTAGCTCGGGTAGCAATGCTGAAGGTACACAGTCACAGCCTAGCTCCCAGATACTAAGGGCTTGAGGTGAGGTGACAATGTTGGAGATGGCCTCCCATAGCATCACACATCAGGGATAGCAGGAGGTGTGTTTCCCTCTAACACCTGCCTGTTGCCTTTCTTCAGGAAATGGGAAGCCTCTGTTTTCATGTAATGTGTGGACTTTTGTTGCACTTGGGATTTACAATGAAGGGTTATCTAAGGCACAAAAAAAAGATGAGACACTTAGAGACTGCTTCCCAGTGGGAGGCTGCCCCAAGGTCTGCACAATTCCCCCTGCTGATAATTATGGGTGCAGAGCCATGAGCCAGATTACCCAAGAATTTAATCCTGCATCAATATCTGGTGTTGCTGACAGTCATATTGCAGTTTTGTGGTCTACTCTTCCTTGCTCAACCCAAAGGCACACACAGAATTAGTGTCAGGATTCTGAAACATTTAAAATATGTATATAAATTTATATAGATAGATAAATAAATACGTATATTTATAAACATATATTTTATATATATATATAAATATATATATAAATATGTATTTTTCGTTTAATGTTGCATCTTTTTTTCAGCAGGGGCATTGACCCAAAATACTACCTTGCCTGCTGTCCCCAGTTCCTGTGCGGTGCTAGCCATTCAATAGGGTAGAAACAGAAGAGTAGCAACATACAGATGTTGCAAATCCTGTGATGCAGAAGGCTACAAGGGCCATCACAGAGCATTTTGGGGCAAGGATAAGAATGAGACAAGGTGACTTTGTAGCTGTATGGTTCCATACATTCAGACTTCTCTGCCTCCCATGCAGAGGTTCCATTGACTGCCACTGCTGTGATGTGATATAATGGAATTAAATGGTTTTAGAGCCACTCAATGTTAACATGTGGGATTGCAGGTAGAGATAGCTAGCTATTGCCCTTAGCCCAGTTCTGCAAAGACAGCATGTGGTCGCCTGATGACTGGGTTCAGGGTTATTTCCCAGTGAGGGTTGGTCCAGATGGGTGAACAGTTTGAATGGAACCATAAATATTATCCATTTCTCATCCATTTCCAAGATTCCCTCAGCTTTGGTAATTGGAAATGGAAATTGCAAAATGAGAAATTGATTTCTTCTTCTCTTTTGAAACATATAAAGAAAAGAAACAACTGGCAACATTTGTGAATGGCTTCCAAGCCCACCCAGATCTAAGATAATGAGCTTCCCCAGGCACCAGGTAATTCCCCTCTCTTGTGCTCTCCCTTTTTCTTTTTCCATAAATGCAGTTCTTGCTGCAGATAACAGAAGATTAAGCTCCTCAGTCTGAAACTGAACTACACATCACTCACACAGCAAATATAATAGGAAAAAAATTTCTATTCTTCTTTTTCTTCTTTATTAAACACCATCACTTAATTTAGAATGCAAATCAATATATTAAGGAATGTATAATTTTTAATGTCATCTGTGCAATCACCCTCCTAGATTGAACTCATTGTATTATTGTTAATGACTGAAAGCTCACACTATACTTTATCAGCCAAAGTCTGTCTCCAAGAACTTTCTAATTAGTGCTACTAATCACTTATTCCTTCTCAGTGAGACTAATGCATTATTATAAAGACTTGTGAAATACGTCCAACAACATATATGTCTTGTTAAAATGACACTCAGGAGATACCATTACCCACATCCATCAATGACACTTAATCCATCACATGGAAATATTGCTTAAATGCCACTGCCACAGTCAGCTGGGCGCAAGCATCTTCCACGAGGCCTGCTAGGCACAATGCCTTCCTGCTTATGGCTCTGGCATACTGCCAACTCCCTTACATCATATAGCAATTAATGTACCCTTACTTAGATAACAAGAAGTTAGGGAGGCATTGGAAAGTAGCAGTGAAGTGGGACAACTGATGAAATTAGCTGCAGGAAATCTATTTTGTAATAAAACTGTTCATAAAAGTGAAATGTCATTTAAAGGCACAATTTCCATGGGGAATAAGTTTTTATGTCTGTGTGCATCTTTAAGGCAAGAAGTTTTTCTTTCTTTCTTTTTTTTTTTTTTTCCTTTTTATACTTCTTTCATTTAAATGGTTTTATAGAAGCCCAGAATATACATAGACGTCTTTAAGCCCATGGGAATCTCATTATATGTTGTGCATGTCTTTTTCTCCCCAACAACCCCCCTTTTTTTTTCTTTTTTTTTTCAGAATGATTCAAGATGCTGCAGTCATTTAGCTGTGAGAAATACTTAGATCACAGGAGTAAGGATAATTAACAATATGTATAAATGAATATGCCAATTTCTTTTTAAGTGGAAGAAAAGATCCCATTTTAAACTGATAGGTTACACTGATGGAATTTGATTATTTTCCTCTTTCGCTTGTGTTTGAATGCAAAACCAACCATAAAATCAACTTTACAGATACATTAACAAAAACATACTCCAAACTCTCTAAATTTAATAGGGTATGTTACAAAGATCCTCCTTTTGACATGACCTAAAATGAAACTCAGATTCTTATTGTATCTAAATGTCATGAAATATTCTGGTATTCGTATAAAAATATTTTGAAATCAGAGTGATTTATGAAGAGAAATGAAAAAAAAGTCAACAAATAAATAAACTCATGCTTATTGCTTGGACCAGAACATGACCCTTCTTGAGTTGTTTGAGGAAGGTTTTTGCTAGCAGGAGCCAGATGTAGTTCAATCACAAGGGAAAGAGAAAATAGTGAATCTCTCTTTTTCCCTCAAGGCAAAGAGAATTCCCAAAGACCCCTGCTGACCAGAACTCAGTGTGTCATCTCCCTGACTGCTTGCTTGGGATTTCTTTTTTTTTCTTTTTTTTTTTTTTTTTTTTTCCCTGCTGCTAGAGATTCTTTTAGTGCTGGCTCTTGTATCCTTACAATGCTACAAATTACCCCGCTAATTTATGAAACAGATATATTGCTGCAAAATATCTCTCCCCATTGTTTATTATTATTATTATTACTAATCTCCTTCTCTCAATGTCCTGAGTAGCTTTCCTTTCTGAGTCAAACAAAAAGTTGCTGATCTGGTCTTTGTAAGTATTAGAGACGTATATATTAAAATATCCTGATATAAACAGGACCCTGGAAATTATGGATCACAACAGTTGATGTGACCTGTAAAAATAAACCCCAGGGATTTTCTTCTTAATAAAACTCTTCCATTGTGTGGATTAAGGGATGGGGAAAAGTCCTATTTCTACTGATAATACCTGAAGAGACCAAAAAAAGGGTCTTAGCGTGCAATGAAGCACTCCTGAGATTACAAAACAATAACAATGAATCTACAAAGGAGGCTTAAGAATATCAAAAGGTGAATATTACAAAGAAAGGCTTTGCAGATCTACAGCTGATGCTTACCCCACTGCTGTCCCTATGGGAAGATTCATCTCCAGCTTACAGACAGTATGATGAAAACAGCCATTCACAAGCATTCCAGTTATTTAAATTATTTCCCCACCTGCGGAGTTGAATCTGCAGAAATGATGAAGACAAAGCTACAGATAAGGGCAGGTGTGAAATCAGCAGCTGTGACTGCTGAGGCCAGTCATGATCAAGTTTTGCCCTTGCAAAATCTCTGGAGGTTGCTTAAGTTTTGTGTTAACACCTCACAATGACAGTAGTTGAATCCCACCAAAATTTCCGTGGCTTCATTCATTATGCTCTTCCTTTGTCATGTTCTGCTCCACAGACCCTCTCCTGCACAACAGGGACTTCATGAAATAAGACTGAAGGTGTTTTGCTCCGTTTCAGGTATACACAATGAGGTGCTAGACCTGGAATGGGGGCACGTGGCCACTTTCCTTGAGTCACTACGGCATACAGAGATTTCCCCTTTGACACCTACAGTTGTGTGCAGACTCTGTGTGTATTTAAAGCACACAAAGGGAAACAGATTCACACACAGACAGACAGACCTGCTCAGAGCAGTCCTGCAAGATTAGAGAGGAAAGAAGTTCTCTCATCCTAATTAAAGCTGAAACTCACTTCCCATTCTGAGCCTGATTACATTTCAAACAGACGCACTTTTAGTGTGTGCAACTGTTCTGGTATTGTGAGAAGCTGAATGCACTGTGGCTTCAACTACAGAAAGGTTAGACTCAAGAGTGAGGCATTTTCAGAGGCAATCTCCATGAGCATCCCCCAGCCCGAAAAGAGAAAGCATCAGTGAGCTGCCTTTTTATATCACGTGCATGTGCATGGGGCTGAAATTCATTTATTTTAATTATTATAGAACTTCAGATTAGTGCAGGAAGGAAAAGATACAGATAAAAATCATTCAAGCAATTGCTCGCAAGAACAAATGGCTATACAAAAAATTCCTGTGTTGTGTTAACATTAAACTGTATGAGATTAATAATAAGAAAGAAAATCTGTGGAAAAAATGTGAAGAGCCAAAAACCGCAGGCCCTTATGAACTCCTTCTGAGTAAAGTATGGAGACAGCCTTTAAATCAGCAAATTTATTGTCAAGAGAGACTTGAAAAAGCTGGTTGGCCTCTGGCAGAGTTTCCCCAGCAGCTGGAAACACCACATTTCCATCAGACCTGGTGCTGCCAGGCATTGCCCAATGCCACATATGATTCTTTGCTTTCTCATACTACAGTATGCTGGGTTATCTCCACTGAAGACATGGTTTTATGCAAGGGTAAAATGAATGAGAAGAATCAGTAAAGGGTCTTGAACTCACCAGGATGCTGTAGGAAGAGCCTGTGAATTTCTCTGTCTAATCTCTTCATTTTGCTTTCTGCAAATGACAAAATTGCAACACAGCCGTGGATGCTCACAACATTGCAAACTAGAAACGAGGGGCTGTGCCTGGAGAGAAAGCAAAAAGAGCCTTACTGACTCTGAGTAGTGTAGAAAGGGAACTACCATATCACAAATGCACAGGAATTATTCAAGGTGGTTAGAAACCCATAGAAAATTACAGAAAGAAAATGATAAAAAGATATATTTTCAAAAGATGATGCAGTAAGTGGATTTGAAAATTTGTTCCTAGAACATTTTTGCATTCTCTTTTGAAAATATGCCCTTTGCACATTCTATCATCTGTATATGTATCCTTTTATATGTCTATGTTATCTTTGTATGTTATATCATCAATATCATGAAAATGGCGGGCACATCTTCTTAGAATGTTCCGTCTTAGTACCCTTACACTTATCCCCACATTGTGCTAGTGCATTCAGGAAATATGTCTTGAGGTTTTGGATATTCAGTGAAAACTACTAAAGAAATAGTCTTCAAAGATTCTAATGGCCATCCTCAAGATGAATATGGTAAGATAATTCAAGGGATAATGTGCTGCTTTTAGTGTCAAAATCTTCAGACAGTATAACTCTAGCCAATACTGGTCAATAGCAACAGAGGTATGCAAATTCCCATCAGGTACAGGATCTGATGAATCAGGGCTGGGGATCTGGCAGAGAATAAGATCCATAATAGAAATTTCAGTCAATAGAAATCCTTTAAGACAAGCAAAAGTTTAAGTTATATGTTCATCTAATATGGTATAGCTCCTGTTCCACCTGAGGAATAGAGCCACTTGGATTATGCCTTTAGGTAGCCCTGGAGGAAGTCTTCTGAGTGCATTGACACATGAAATTCCTTTGTCCATGCAAGTACCTGCCTAGAGTATCAATGTGCAGTGTGGAGGGTCATACTTCATTTTATCACTGGTCCTATTGTGCCTTCTGAAAATGTAGCTCTTTAAATTCATTTCTTCCATTTTAGCACTTATTGGTGTGTTTTGCTCAGTGACTACAGCAATGACCATTGCTAGATAGATATAGATAGATAGATGCTGTCTAATTCTACACCTGAAGTTATATTGCAGCCAATATGAGATCTAGCCAGTTTTCTAATTCTACCCGTATGTTATAAGGGTTTGCCACATATTTTAACGTAAGTGCTACATATGTCATCAACTTTGTGGTAAATATGTCTATGTTTCCTCCTAGAATTACAGAAGGGAGAGGTTAGTGTCTGGTACATTCCATTATTTATTGTCTCAATTCAGTGCAATTCAATATATTGTGTTAATTTCCTTTTCCTTTTTTAAAAGAAATAATAATCTGTCACTGAGGTTGCAACAGCTCCAATGTTAATGGAATTGTATGAGACAATGTCATTGAAATTGGATCGGTCCAAATGGAATCATTATTGTTCGTCCATTGAGGTCTTAATGGCTCCATCAATCGATGTGTATAGGACAGAGCCCAAGGTGTTTTGAGGAAGCTCTGAGGTGCATCTAAGTGTGCTGAGCCTTTGTGCACCTTTGAAACACAATAACATGAATTAAAAGGTACAGTTCCAAAATCTCCTAGAGACCCATTATCTGCAGATCACACAGCAAAGGCTCCCTTAGAATTATCACGGCCCGTCACACGAGTGTATAGTTTGCGAAGCACTGAAATAGTAGATCACAAGGCTAAAGGGGCACCAGTGTATATTTAGGGATCATTCATCCATAGATCTAGGGCTGTGTGCTTGAAATTCCTTAGGAAGTTTTTTAGTAAAGCAATAATTGATGCACCTACTTACTGGTCTCTTTCCTGCGTTTAATATTTCACCTTTTCTAATATTGCTACAAATTCCTGCAGGTGCCATATTTCATTACACATTCACAAGCCTAGACATGTATGTATTTTTGTCTAAAAGGAACACCAAAAAGCAAGGAACACAGGGAAATTCTGGCCTTGTTTTCTGACTGCTCTAAAAGGAGCAGCTGTTGCAGGGGAGCAGGATGATTGTCCCCAACACAAGTCAGTACAGTGCTGGAAATATTTCCGTTTGATAACCCAAATTGCCCAGACCCCAGCACTAGTAAATGTTAGGCAGCATGGATCCTACAGAATAAAGTTGCCGAGTGTACCTGGTGGGTGATGCTGAGGAAATTTTGGAGTTTCTTTAATAGAGTTCAACATCCTGAGACACTAGACAGGTGTAATTGCTATCAAATTCATGAGTGTCTTAGCACTGGATGTGGGAACGGGATAATACAGACTCTCTGGCAGTTTCCAGGAAGTATACAATGGAAGAAAGGTAAGAATCCCAAGATCCCTATCTATGCCATGGCTCTGTTGACTCACAAAGGTGACTGATCGCTATGAAGGACCAACCGACCTGCCCTAACTCTTCACTGGAGCAATGGGGAATGTTTGAGATTCTCAGCACTGTTCCTCAGCAAGACCCTTCAGATGAAAATTTCGGTCCTAACTTCAGTACTACTTCCACAGCTAGTCACCACCTTTCTAGTTCATTGGTACTGTCCCGTCATGGAGAGTTATGAGTGATAGCATTTTGAAGGAACATATTAATTTATCGTTTAAGAGTGAACATGAGCATCCCCACAAGTCTTTGGTGACGATTTTCTCTGCTGATCATATCATTATTCTCCCAGAAATTGTCGTCGTTTTTTTTCAGTAACAATTTAGAAAGCTGTTGAAATGATATATAACCTAAATCTACTCATCTTTTTATTCACTCAGAGAAAATTTCAGTTTCAAGAAAATTAAGCATTTAAAAGTTTAAACTTAGTTTGAGTTTTCTGTTGAAATTTTAAAGTACCAAGATGTGTTCTCTTGCTGTGACATGCCCCATACCTCTATTTCTTATAAATCCAAGAAATTTCAGTTAATGCTTGTAACTCTCTTGCCTCACAGGAGTTGTACACTCCACACCTTGTGTTCCTACTTTGGCCAGAAGAAGAAAAGAGAGAGGAGGTGCGTTGCAGAGAAAAATTTGAAAGGAATGAAAAATAAAGGGTCCCATCATTTGATTTTTTCTTTATATTTTCCTCATAAAGCCTCACCCTCAATAATTTGCCATAGTGATGTTGTTTGATAATAATTAATATGTTTGCTTTCTATTTACATAGTCTCAGACCTAGAAAGAGCTTAGTGCAGACATGAGCGAATTTCACATATTCACCTATGGCCCAGACATACTTAGCAACCAAGGACTGAATCTGCAAAGGAATTGCCTGTTAAAAAGGAAAATTATGAATAAAAAATGGAAAATACTCATGAACATAATTTATTTTTTTTTCTTTTTCAAACTTGGATGTGATGCAAGGCCATATTCTGTGCTGGGGTGTCTCATCCAGGTGCCACGTGTCCAGATCAACCAAATCCTCAGGAGCCTGCCTATTCAAGCGTGCAGAAGGGTCATGTACTACACCACGTCAAAATCTCTCTGGTTAGTTTTATGTATTCCACTACACAGTAATCACTCTGCATTAAATCTCATGTCCTGTCTTTTTGTTATCAGATAAAGAAGAGAATGAATTGGGCTTTACATATGGCTGTAAATACCTGTGATCCAAAGGAATACCACTTTACTCTCTAAAGTAGCCTTATCATGTGTATATCTTGTCAGTCAGCATTATGGTACATCAAGGATAATGCTTATTTTCTTGCACTGACATCTTAAGGAAGTATATGTAAATCTCCCGGTATGGCTGGCCCAGAGAAATGTGGAAGGCAGCCATTAAATAATCTTTTTTTTTTTTCTTTTTTCGTTTTTTCCTGTTATGCAGCTGCCACTGCTGTTTCCAATACTTCATTTCTGTTTCACTGCTTGATGGTATTCTCATGAGTCTTTGGCTGACCAAAAAGGACAAGACAAATAACTGGAAAATTAAAAACATATGCAGTCCTGCATCTTGGTATGTGGTCTGACACCATGATAGCATCTTCAATCCTACACAGCTAATAAAGCCAACATTATTGTTGGCAAAAATTCAGGAACCAAGTTTAGACAATAAAAGGGCTTTATTCTCATTTAACTCACAAATGTAAGAGAAAATTCACCTTTTCTGTAATCTTGTTGATTAAAGAACGACATCACTTGTCGTGCTTGTGTGAGAAAGAATGAGAGAACATGTGAGAGACAATAAACGCAAAGGGTTTTTTTGGAAATGGAGTTATTTTTCTCTGGAAAACACACACAAACCAGTCTGAAATCAAACTGTTTCAGTCCAGAAAAGTAACTAACAGGGCCTCATGGAGGCTGCAGTCCAAGTGTCACATTTGCCCATTTGCCTATGGAAAGGAGCTCATTTTCTCAGTGAGCTTCTGCCACCCAAGAACAGTCACAGCCTTCCAGAATGATGTCTAGGTGCATCATCTGAGTTTAGCTTGTGTTGTCAGTCTTCAGCAAGTTCAATAATTCACAATAATATTCACAAAATATTCACAAAGACAATAATTCAGTTTTCAGGAGAAATTTCTTAGTTCAGTAGAGTATTTTTTAATGTATAAAGTTCCCCCCCCCCCCCCCCCCCCCCCCCCCCCTCCAAATTGAGTTGACTGTTAAGCATATAAAAAGGGAAAGGAGGATCTTAGTTGTTTCCAAGCCAAATATCCTAATTTCTCCGTCCCCATTACTTCCCAAATGAGACATAATCAAACATTTTTGTTTCTCATGATATTAAAGATAAAGACAAAGCTATTTCAGCTATTTCTGGATTTTTTTTTCTTTTTTTCTTTTTTTTTTTCTTTTTTTTTAGGACTATCAACATTCAGTGGCAGCAATTGAGAGACAGAGAACAGATGGTATATGATTCCAGATTCTGCCACATTCCTATAAATGCATTAATTTACTGTTGAAACAAAGTAGTTTTTTTTAATGTCATTCATAAAAGAAGAAGATGACATGAAAGATTTGATCAGTGATGCTAATGTGGTTTCTTTGGTAAATGCCACTTACCACAAATTTCACATTGTTACATTCACCAAGACTGCAATATAGTTAACTACAAATTCTTTTCTATGGTAATCAAACTGCTACCTTAGTAACAGTGTATATAAAGTCAAAATATTAATCAGTAAGCCTTTCCTTATTTCAATATGTTCTCCTTCAGAAGTAATCCAACTGGAGCCTTTTCAACCGCATTGTAATTTATGAGCCAGCTGGAGCACAATACATTTTTAATAAAAATTAGGTACAAGCAGATACAGCGGATTAATAGTTGTATTATAATTTTATAGTTTTCAATATACACTGCCATAGAAAAGACAATCAAATATGGGGTCCATCTCTAGGATATAAAATGCAGTATTTATTTTTAATGGAAAGAGAATTTCATGAATTACTGAGCCATGAAGAGCTGATGAATGCATTCACTGGGCAAAACAAAGGACACCTAGAAAGAATTAGCATTCAAAACCATGCAGGACTATGGTTTATTTGGGATTTGGACACCTCTGAGTATGCTTTGGAATCTCAGCTCTACAGATCTGTACAGATTTATATACAGTTTCAAGAACAACCTCCTTTTCTCAGCAGCCTATACAGGGTGTTTTTTGTTTATTTGTTTGTTTGTTTTTTTCATGTATTTCTGACACTCACTGATTAACAATTTATTACACAGGGGAAAATAAGAGTAAAAGCAGTGTTCGTAAATTGATTAAACCATTAGAAGAATTACATCTTTCTCAGATCTACTTTAAACTATATTGATAAGACTGAGTAGTGGAAGTGAAGCAGCTATAAATTTTTGTAGTCTTTGCAAACTTTAAAAATATGCATTCAGGGAGTTAATACATTATTGTACACTTCTTTCTGCAAATAACAAGGAAACCAGTTTATCACTGTTCTTACAGTCCTAGCAATCGCATGTGAAAAACATTTTCCTTTGCTTCTAAAAATCCCCAAAGTTTTTGCTTTAATATTCTTACTGGAACCTTCAAATCCTTCTAGACTTGTAAGTGGGTGTCTCCTTGATCCAAACACCTTCCAGTTGCATGATGAACTTGCTGAAGAATTACTCATTGTTCAGCATTTAATCTGAAAAAATGATCTGGCAACGGAACCAAAGCACATCAAAGACAGTTCTCAGTAAGAAAAACAAATCTTGTAGAAAAGGGCAGCTCTTTTCCTCAGAGATGCTAATTACACTACAGCAAACCCCTAAATTTGGTATACTCTGTTCCTCTCCAGTGCTTAGGGCTGTGACATGAAATTGCTTTGAAAGGAACCCCAATGATATGATTTTCTCTTTTTTTTAAAAAAAAAGAAAAAAAAAAAAAGAAGAAGAAATGAACGGGTAACAGAGGGCAGGAAATCTTCAAATACAGCATGCCAACAATGAAATCTTTGAAGGAGTACATACTGGCAATGTAAAATCTCCACTGGGACCATGCCTTCATCAATTCGAAAGGGAGACTCTCCATCTGAAAGCTTTGAAGAAGCCCCCTCCTTCTGAAGAGATGGGAAATCTTTGAAGTTATTAAGCATGCATTAATCATTTTAGATAGGTAAACTCTGGAATAAAGCTTGTTCCAACCTGCAGTTTTCTTGCTCAGTGCTTTGCCAACTAAATCATACAGAAAGTTTTGCTGTGAAAGAGACTGTAATAGCAGCCCAGTGTGAGACTTTTTGCAATCCAGGAGTCCAAGTTTAGTGCAGAATGTGAGCTATTTTGATGGTAGGCTAAAAGCATCATCTAGGATAAAAGACATATAGGATATATGAAAATATCCCTCTCCTGAATGTTCTTTTTTTCCCCACTTTCCCTGCACCTTTCTTGGAGAGGCTGGCAACAAAACATTGCCCCACAACAACGCCTCTGCTCAGGCAGCTCACCTATGCAGCTGTTCATGAAGGCCAAAACCGGAGACCTGGCACACCACCATAGGAAGGGGACAGATGCTTCAGGATGTCTGCGCCGCCTCAACCTGAACTTAGTGTCACAGCTGGATGTGGGGAGTTGTGCTTGAGCCACGCACAGCTTAATGCAGGTCAGTGCAGGATTAAGCAAGTAGAAACAACCAGCCTGTGGGGCTCGGCATGTCACAGTGGGTGGTGTAAAGGCTCCTTCTGGCCATGCACACTGTGATTCAGTGAATCTCTAAGGGAGGAGAGACTGGTGAGTGGGGAAGTTTGTTAACTTATCTCTAACATTAGTTAGACAGTGATTTTTTTTACATCAGGCATCGTAATCTCCTATGTGCTCACACTGTGGTGAGTTTCTTTTTAGTGCCAAGCAAGTGCTTGGTTAACCGCAGGGCACAGGTTAGGACAGGACCCTCAATCCCCTTGCCAAGACTCACCTGAAAGAGGGCAACCAGGAGCAAACACCACCAGCATGGGCCAGCTCCCCTGCAGCTCCCACGAACTGGATGGAGAAAGGGGACAAATAGGCAGCTCTAAACACAGAAGTGAGAAATCATTTAACTACATTGCTTATTAAAGACAATTCCATGCAGACAAAGGGGTAAGCTTGCATCAGTCATTCTCCTCTTGCCAGAGATACTGTAATTCTGAGCATGAACTGCTAATCTCCCTGGTTTAAGCAAAGCTGATGTGCTTCAGTGCAGCAGTGGACTAGCAGTGCCAATATGCTCTCTGTGCCTTCTTCCTCAGCTCTCCAGGCAGGGAGAGCAGCCAAAAAGCAGTGAACAGTCATAAACAATCACCAGTCCATAATCTCTGTTTACTGCTTTTCTTTCTACCCAGTGCAGGTCTGAGGAAAAGAGGCTTTAGGGGGAGCGAAACAAGAGATATCTTTCCACATGAAGTTGTGATGGAAGTAGGAAAAACCAAAGAGCAATGATATATCTATCTGAGATTCAATTTCAGGTTAGGATATGTAAATACAGGTGTATACTTATAAACATCTGAACATTCATTAGCAAGATCTGGGGGAGATAAATCCCTAAATATGAATACCTAGCACCCTTCATACATCCTAAAATACCCGAAGCATCTGCAGAGTTAGATGAGAAAAAGGAGCCACCTTTTACTCAAGCATCAACTGAAGGCCAAGCAGATATTTTAAGTCATCCCAGAGGATAACTGAAGTGAGCTTCGGCTGACTATAACAGGTGTTTAGATACATGGGTCACAAGCTGACACCTACAAGGACATACCCGTGTTAGATTATCTTACTCTGTAGCTATATCTCACTCCCAGAGTTCAAAAATGTTGATGTCTCGCAAAAGCTCTCTAGTTGTCCCACAGCCTCCTTGTACTTCTTGAATCACTTCTTGTTATTTTCTAAAGCACCTGGTTCAAGATAGAAAAAAAAAGAATGGGGAATACAAGCAAAAATGAAAATATCCAGCTTGGGAATGTATATAGCTAACATTTCTTGATCAGCCTATGACCATATCTTATTAAGAAATGTAACACCATGGGGCTATTTTTATACCAATGTCCAGGGAGAATTAGTGGAATAATAATGATGTACCTCATTGGTATCTGTGGAATGCAGGTCTGTGGTTTGCAGCAAGATACCTGGGGAACTTTCAATGTGACAGTAATACTGACATTTTGGCAGCATCCCAAGTTAAGAGCGATGGAGAAGGAGTGGGACCAAAATCTGTTTTCCTTTAAGAAAACTGAAATGTATGCCTAGATTTAAAGTTTATTGGGTCTCTTTCCCAATCATCATTAACCAAGCCTCTAATTGGAATCAGGGGGCTTTCTGGATTGTCCATGTCATGGCCTGGTTTAAAGTATTTACTGACAAGTGGGCAAAGATCCTTTTATCTTCTTTCCCTCCCTTATCCACACCTTTGGCAGACATGAAGTGGGAACAGGAGGTATTTTTTGTTGTATTCTTCCATATAGACTAAGTATGTCCTGAAGAGATGTTGCTGTGAAATACAAATCTAATTGAGAAAGCTGTCTCTAGTGTTTCCCTTAGTGAGACCAAAAGGATGAATTCCTATTATTTATCTTCAGTTTTTGCAAAATCGCAAGAAATGACTCTTTTTGACATCATGAAGCCAAGGTAGACCATTGCTCTTAAAAAGCAGAAATTGATGTCAAATAAACAAACTCAGTGGTCCTAGCAATAACACCATCATTGTTCTGTGACTTGCTAAGGGTAGAATATCAGCTACTCTAAGAGAGAAGTACTTGCCACATTATGCAGCCTTTGATTATCCCCCCGTGGCCAGTCTGAAAGGCCCTATTAGCAGTCAAACTAGCCATTGGCCCAGGGAATTAGGGAAGAAATGTATTACAGTGGCTGGATGGGAAAGCCTTAGATTAGATTTTAGACATTGTATATTTGGGAGCAGTGAAGTTTTGTGGGAGGCCCAAAAGTTGCAGATTCAGTTGCACAGGTTCCCTCAGTGCTCTTGCTCAGCTCCCTTTGCCCAGATGCCCAAAGTTGTGCACCAGGCTGAGTCTGCATTAATGATGGGCTCTGAGCAGGGCTGCTGGTTTGAAACAAATCCCCTGTTTGTCTTTGCTTACTACAGGCTGTTTCAGTTCACAGAGAAGTTTTGATTCATGCAAGTTGTATTCCTTCTTGAAAAATGCTTTCTTCTGCACGTGTTACTAATGTACTCCATAATAGGGACATCTTAGGTTAAACCAGTATGTGGTCCTTTGTGTAGCCTTGAACCACAGGTCTGGGGAAGAAGTTCATCTATTGGGACCAGAAAAAATCCAGCACAAAATAAAATCCCTGAACAACATGTACCACTGATACAGGGCCTTAGCACCTGTTGCTTTGATCTACTCATCTGCTCTTCTGCTGCCAAAGGAGTCAAGTGAGACATAGCCAAATTCCCTTCATTTTTTTTGAGAATTATGCACTCAAGTACTAGTTGCATAACTAAATATACTCCGTGACCTGGCCTTAATGCCTCTCTGAGCTATATTCAGACAGATAACTGGGACATTTAAGTTCAAGAAAATGATGAAATATTCCCTTTGCCTTTGTACTGTGGGATCCCAATATAGCCAGAGGGGAGAGTCAGGTGTAACCCCAGTCAGCCCTTGCAGGCAGCTGTAATGTGGCTGCTCATCTGTCTCCACTGACTGCCTGATAAATCAGAGTGCAGCAGCCCTGACAGATGCTTGCTTGTGATCTACTGATTTTAGATACCTGTATCCATCGTAAATCCACTGTGGATGCCACAACATCCAGGACATACCATCTGAATACACTTCTCTGGGCTTCATTTTCCAGCTGTGAATGCAGGTTCCTACCTTCTCATTCTTCCCTCTGCCACTGGTGTTGGACACTTCAGTGCAGGACCAGCACACCCAGCACACACAGTTCGGTCTTTAATTTGTACTCTTATCAACAATTAAATGCTGGACACAGCACTAGGCAGGACAGTAATATGTGACAGTTTCCAGTGAACCTCCCTGACACCCTCCCAAGCAGTCTAAATAGAAAATACATCCGTGGTAGACAGGAAAGCCCAAAACACCAGGTCCTGGGTTAGTAAGAGCTGATACAACTTCACCACAACACAGCTGTGCATGCTGAGATTTGCTCTCCCAGTACTGCCACGAGTAAACAAGACCCTGACAACTTCAGTAACTTCTGAAAATACCTTCAGTGAAGCCTGTTAAAGAGCTATTTTTTATTTTTATTTTTTAGATTTGCCTTGTAAATAACTCTATTGTGTGATCAATGATCTGAGTGTGCCTGGAACATTTGCCATTTATTTTTTGATCTATATTAAATTAAAGAATAGTTGTGGTCACACATCAATTTGTATTTTGGCACTTCTGAAAAGCGTGATTTGTAATGGATCATAAGGACATTTTCTTTCCTCATAGATTTTTAGCATCCAGGCAGAAAATGTACTCAGATAGCCTTTTAGATATAATGAAAAGCTTACAGTATATTGTATCTTGTACCTGACACCATTAATTTTTTCATATTTGTCTTGTATGTCACTTGTTTTACTAACTAATAGGTCATTCTTATCTCGGGCAAACCTTTAGCATTAGCATAGATGTCTAGAAAGCGACATGGTTAGTAACAATGAGCTCCTCTTGGAACATGAAAATATCCTTGGAAAGAAGGCAGTGCTACACCTGGCAGGAACATAGTTTTACTTTTAAAAATGAGACACAGCTCAGGCAGACCCAGAGCTTTGTGCAATGCTGCATCCACACCTACGTACATCTTTAAAAAGCCCCCTCCATGCCATGTCTCTTTTCCTTGTCAGAGAGGATGGACACAGCCCAACATTTAAAATCATTCATTTTGTAATGCAAACATACTCCTTCTGCTCAGCTGCAGATTTCAAACCAGTTTAACAAATTACAAAAATCCCTTTTCAGAAGATAAATTATTTGGAATTATCAGCTCTGATGCACTGTTTAATTATGCATGTTTTTGTGCTAAGCATCTTTAAATATTAACGCGATATGCTTTTGCACTTATGACCTAAAGTAGATCTATAGTAAACTCAGATGTCTGCTGGCAGTAAGTCATCACAGGACCACCGCTGTACAGAGCAACAGCTCTTCTTAGGCTATGAGATTTTCTCTTTTTTTTCTTTTTCTTTTTTTCTTTTTTCTTTTTTTCTTTTGTATCATCGCCAGCACTATGGGAAAGGAATCTGGAAAATCACAACCCTGAGAGTGAGCCCTTCTCAGATGAATAGGGCTGAGATAATTCTTGCAATCACTTTCTCTCCTCCTCTCTCTGTGAGAAAGGAGCTCCTGAAAGCTGCTAAAAGCTCAGCCACAGGGGTGGGCACAGGGGGCTGCACGGTGAGGAGGGACAGGGTGGTGGGAGACACAGCTGGCTGGGAACAGGCCATCCCCAAGGCAGACATTGGGGCCCTACCCCTACAGTAGTCCCTAGGTAGGATCCTAGCCAAGATTAACTGCACCCTGACAGCCTGATCCCCTCAAATCAAATGCACGTTTCCAGTGCTTCAGTGAATTTCTGAATAGATGCTTGAGCCATCCAGACCAAGTATAATTTTGTTATTGATCTCCTCTTCACTTCCAGGTCAGTCTGATCATCTTCTACCATCATAAGGCCTGAAGGTTTTTCCCAATTCCCCATGAAACAGAGTAAAAGCCCTGGAGAACATGGAGTGATAATGGGAAAAGCACGAAGAGGAATACTTAATAGAAAAACTTTCAGCAATAACTTGGAGGTTGAAGGTCCTGATAGCTCCTGTTTGAGCACAGTCATGTCTGTGTAACTCCTGGACCATGGGAACGTCTTTCTGCTCTTGCTCTCATCAGACAGGACATGAACCTGAACCCCATCAGACATCACTGAGAGTACAACAAGCACCCAGAACCTGGTACAGCATCACCTCTCTTCAACCTCAGTCTGTCTGGTCCCCCTGGCCCTATGTGCAAAAACCCTCGCATCTGCTCTACCCACCAGGGCTGTTTCTGGAGCTGAGTCACATGTCAGTGCACCATGTCCAAGGTTTTCAGTGCTAACTGACCACAAGATAAGCCATCCTTTCTTTGACAAAACCTGATGGCAACGCATGCCTCACATCTTAAAAAAAAAAAAAAAAAAAAAAAAAAAACCTTTCTTTGCCAGCAGCAGGGAGCATCTTTGTTGCTCACAGACCACTCACAGCAGTTGCAAGGTGCCTTGTATGTATTGGCGCTGTTGCCTGATATATTAAGCCAATACACAAGCTCATTAACTCCACTTCTTCCACGAAGCTTACCTATATTGAAAAGCTGTCACACGGCAAAGCATTAAACAAATACATGTGCTGCCTTGTTATTATTGTCAGCAGGCAAGGCAAGCAGGAGCCTGGCTGTGCTGGTGCTGTACATGGGAACAGGACCAGAGGCAGCGTGCGCTCAGGAGCTGGCACAGCCAGATGGGTTTTACCTTGTTGCAATGACAGGATTACCCATTTCTTGCTGCCCGCCCAGCTGAGCAGGGAATCACCCCCTTTTCATTATAGTACAGCACTGGAAAATAACCTTGCCCATGGAAAACTTCTATTAAATGACCAAGTCAGAGAAGACAGGGCAGCAAATATTCTGTTTGGGCACAAAGGTCTCCAGCGTGCCACAGGGACTGAGGCAGAGACAGGGAATAAACAATTCCGTAAGGTTCTGGAGGCAGCCTGCAGCAAAATAAAGGGAAAAACTGGAAGTCCCAAGCCCTCAGGTGTATCATCTGTCCCTGAAACACAACTTCTTCCATGTTGGACTAACACAGCTCCAGGGTGTGCTCTCTCAGGAAGGAGCCTCCAAACACTCCTTCCACTGTCAGATGTTTTCACTGAGAAATTAAAAAAGTAATGTGATGATCTGCAGATCTGTTAACCAGGTGCCTGATGATGAATAGCTTCTGCTTATTCTCTAATGCAGCAAAGGAGTGGCTGACCACCAGCACAGCTAGGAGGGAGCTGCCCCAATTACGCAGCCTGTTCCCTGTCCGCTCCTGAGGGAAGGAGGACAGCAGGGATGGGTGTTGTCAGCTGGTATGGCAGCACCGTGTTGCTTCCATCCATTCCTTGCTAGAGGTTTGCATGTACGCAGGGTTGTGTGGCATATGGCCAGGACATGGGGCATACGCAGCACTCAGAGACTGACCAGGGCAGGGCAGGGCCAAGCATAGACCTCCTGGCTGAGAGGATGGAAAAAGGACAGAAAAATGCAGAAAGCCACAGAGAAGGAAAAATAAGAATCTGCAATTCAAATCCTTTCATCCCCGAGGGGCTGGTGAAACAACTGCTTGCAATTGCATTAGTGAATTTTAATACGTTAACCGTCCCCCAGCTGCTGGTAACTGCCCCGTCAGCTGGAGTGTGGTCTACTGACCATTTCCTTCTGCTGCTCTGCAACACAACGTCAGACAGGATCTCTCAGGAGGCTTGGGTAAACAAAGTTTAAATCACACAGCAACACACTACGAGAATACTCAAGGCCAGTTGTGATTATCTCAGCTCCAGGGTGGTAACTGGCTTGATGCAGCAGGAGGGATTTTTCCGAGAGTTGTGATGAAATTCACAGCACTGCTGCCAATGCTGCCTTCTCTTCAAAAAATTCGTTTGCATAATTTACACCAGGTGTCATTGTAGGTAGAAAATATTGGGATGTTAAGGAAGTCATAACACTGGCAGATGATATTTTACGTAGTAATATGCATGCTGAAGACAATACGAGTATCTCCCATAAGTGAGTACCACTCAACATGAATAATGGCTGCAAGGTCAGGCCCCTAATGAATAGTTGTCTAGCTGTGAATATATACACTTTTTCACACTGTTGTAGGCAATGCTCTCTGCTGCCTAATTAGGTTGATCCGTGAATATGATTATTCATTACCTGAAGTCTAAGAGTATAGAATTATGTATCTGTGCAGTGTTCCTTAAAGAAAAAGCATGTGAAATTCCAATATTAGGAAAAGTGGCTGCATGATGAATGCAAAAAAAAATACAATATATATATATGTATATATATATATCAGAAATTTCCATGGGAATGTGTTGATCTTCACAAAAATTCAACTGGAAAATAAAATGGAAACTTTTTAAAATAAGGTCAAAATCAAAGATTCAAATCCACATTTTAGAAGGGCTTTTATGTTGTAGTGTGAATTATAAAGAAATACCTGATTTAAAAGAAATGTTAAAGGAAAATAAAATATTTTGATTATATAGAAATGTAACTTTTCAACTGTGTTCAAACCAAGTATCTGGAAATTCCCAAAGACCGTAATGTCTGCTGTTATGGGGGTCTGCAAGCTCAAGATGAATTCCAACCCACTAAACTCCTGCAAAGAAGGATCTGTAGCCTGTTCCCACAGTGCTCCTGCTATTCCATCTCCCAGGGATTCCCAGTGGTGTCCTTGACTCCCGAGAGGTGACTGCCAGAACTCAGGAGACTCTTCCACTTATGAGCTGACAGTGGGAGCAATGTGAAGGGTGCCCTGGGTGCAGGGAACCAACACTGACAAAAAGAGCAGAGTGGTTCAAAAGCCCAAGAGCATCAACAATTTACCACCAGAGGCAATAATATAAAATAAAAATATGACATAATGAGATGAAAAAAAAAAAAAAAGGAAAAGAGAATAAGGTATAGAACAAAGGGAGATGCTGCCTTGATGTGAACCATGTCCTTTTTTTTTTTTTTTTTTTTTTTTTTAACAAATCCTATGCTTGATTAGGATGGGCCTTACCCAGAAGAAGACTTTAATTCTCTACTGTTCTTTCATTCTGGGTTTGCTGGTACTGACACTGTGACACTGGCGCTCTCCACACTCCCAGACAGCACAGCCTCTCTGAGAGTCCATCCTGAGAAGAGGAAAGAAAGAGTGAACAGAAAGGCTCAATATTTGAACTGGCTTCCAGAACAAGAAAAAGACAAAACAAAATAAAAAGCAAACCCCAAGATGAGAAAAAACAGGTGTCCCACCTTCGAAAAGCACGTTAGGAGGCAGGCAGACAGGCTGACCAGGGGAAACAGAGACAGATTCCCCGCAAGAGGAAGGAGCAATTTTTTTTTTTTTTTTTTTTTTCTTGTCTGAGTTTCTAATTCCTGACTAATGCTGGGATGTAGCTCCCGGATACTGACCGAAATCTCTAGATACCAATTTGGAAAGAAATCTTAGCATAAAATTGATCTAGGCTCACCCTGCTTGCTGCAGGTCAACTAGTCTGTGAGAAGACACTCCCTTAAACTCTCCAGACATTTCTTGTGATCCCAACTCGAAGCTTCTCTCCAGCTCCTGCACCGCAGCTTTCCTTCCAAATATCTGGTGTGAGCCTTTTGGCCGTCACTGGCACATAATCCAGCCTCATCTAGGGAAGTCAATAAGCCAGAGCATGCACCACCGCGACAACCATGTGCCAGAACTGTTAATGATGAAATGCAAGAGGCGTTTCCACATTATACCCTTTCTCCCACGCCAAGTTTTTCCATGTTAATTAGGAGAAAAATCTCACAACTTCTCTGCTGTATAATTAAATCTTGCAATTAACGTGCACTTAAGCCGTCATTTTAAAAATGGGACTTATGCGGAGAGATCTGCTTATGGGAAAGCACCAGGATGGAGGGTGAGATGGAGGCACTGTGCGCTAATGATCCAGAACACCGCGGATAAATGACAGGTCTGACCGGCAGCACTCTGCCCAGGTGACACTTGCAGGAGAGGGCACATGCTTAGGGATGCTAACACAACTCAGTACCAATTAAGGGGGAGTGGGAGCGGGGGTGACAAAAGCTGAGGTAAATACATTAAGTTTCAATTAGAGTAGTGACACGAGAGAAAGCCGAGGTTAATATATTTTAGGAGAAAGCCTCTCTGTGAGCTAGAGGTTGATCTCTGTGGTTTGATGTGACAGGGGTGATGACAGGGGACAAGGGAAGAGCTTTTTTTTTCGTTGGACACTGCCTGCAAATGGCAGTGCAGTCTCAGTGCTTCACCTCTTTGGTTTCTAGGCATAGATGCTGGGCAGCTTTGGAAGAGTCAGATTTTATTGCACCACAAATGTTCAAGCATTGTATCTTCAGTGTGATTTTTACAGCACAGCTGTCCGTGCATATACTAGTCACCATGTGGCAAAATTCAGAAATCAGCAGACAGATATCTTGATAGGGGGTGCGAGTTTGTACCAGATAGCTGTACAGCAGCAGCCAAACAGTCCTCGGTCTCAGTTGGTGACTTGACATGTATAACAATACAATTAAAGCAGTCTTTGAAGAGGGAATTATTGCAGACTAATGGTATTCCACATTGTAAGCTGGAAGAGAATAAAACCCAACAGCTGACCACCTACCACTCGTGTCTGCTTTTTTTTATGTACTTTGGGGAAAAGGGAGTTGTCCCTTTAACAGCAATCTATGTGATTATTTTAATTGCACTGACTGCATCTTATTTGGCCATTACAGCTTTTCTCATCCTTATGCGGTTATAAAAGATCCAGACAGCATCATGAAATAGTCACAGAAGCCCATCAGAGAAACAAAGCTTTATTTTCTTTTATACCTCCTCACACACATGCACACAACACTGCACTTATTAGAATGGCATCCGGCATTCAGGCATAAAATCTTAAATTACAGACTGATTGGGGCTGTTCAACTGATCCATAAAAGTACTCACTTAGCAAAATCTAAGGACAGGTAGAAGAGATGGATAACACCAAACGCATCGCCTTTTCAAGAAACCCACTGAGGCATGCAAAAATAAACATATGCTGAGGTGAATGTGGTGTGCTATTTGTACGGTGCAACATGGCAATGACCTCAAGTAATAAAAATATCTGCAGATTTAAGCCCAGAGGACTATATTGCATATCAATAGCTATAAAAGCAGCAGAAATAGAAATGTATTATTTATAGACCTATTTATAAAACCTAAATACCTCTCTAGTGGACCTACTTCTGTAGAATGTATTGCCTTTCCCCCATTCCTCCTTTAGCAGTTTATGTGACAAGGTAGCACATGACTGTACTATCGTTACAAAGAACTGAGACAGTTCTTGGTAAAAGACACAGAATTGGCTTCAGGAAGAGATGCAACTCCCTCTTGCATAAATTTCCCAGTGACATGACCCATGTTTCATGGATCATGAAGCATGCCCCACTTTACCCCTTTGGAAATGGGACTGCAGGTGCGCTCTAGGTCCCTAACATAGTCTCACTAGGAGGTCTGATTCTGCCTGATAAAAATGAACAGTATCTTTGCCGTTAATTTTGGCAGCAGTGTAACTGGATCGTGACTAAGTTCTTATTTATTTATTCCTTCTAGTACAAAGCCCTTTTAATTCACTGGGCATACTGAAATGCCAGCAGAGGAAAAGAAGGTGTTTTCACTATCTCTTGTCACTCAGTTCACTCCTTAAAACACTTGTGTTGTTCACATTGCTTTTATCTTGCTATCACTTATAAGACCATTACAAATAATAAATCCTTCCTGGGATGCCCCATTTTATGAACCAAAGCAATTCTGTTTTCACAGGGACAATTTTCCTTCCTTCCATATCCCCTAGAGCAAAACTGCAGGTGCTGAAGTAACTTCACCAATGAAAAAAAAATTTACCAGGCACATAAAAGAGTAGGCTGGGGACGATAATGGATTATACTGATAGACTCAATCACGTACAGTTACTTGGAGAGCCAAAGTGTCTTAGGATCTGTCCCTAAGCTGCTGAGTAACTCACTAATTCAGACACAGGACAAAGGACTCTAAACAGATTGACAGGAGACTAATGTAAAGCAGTCCTCATTTTATCTCCTGCTTGTTGCCTTCTTAATGGACACCAGCATGGGCCCCCTCCTGGTATTTCCCCAATGGGGCAATCTTGGACCCCCCATGGCTGAATCATGCAGGTGGGAGGTGGTGCTGTGGAGCATCAGATGCCACCTTTGTCCCTTCTGTTCAGGCTGTTTGCATTGCTACTTGCCCTTCCAGTGAGAAATCAAAGCATTCAGATTACTTCAAATTACTCAGAAATCTTTTTTCACCTCCTCCCAGCCTCACACAGCCACCTCCATGTCTTCACCAGATTTGACCCACAAACTTTGAGGAAAGTTTTGTTTGTTCTTTCCAGACCATCATTTGATGTGCTGTTTTCAGATGTCTTGGTGAGAGCTGCCAAATCCTGTCTTTATTTCCTCCTCCTTCACTCTGGCATCTTTCAGATGAATTAATTGTGACTCTGGCCCTTATTTTGCCAGTGAACAGTGAGTTAAATGAGTTAAGCTGAATTTGTTCCGGCTGTGATTTACACTGGTGCAAATCTAAAAGATTTACTTTAGAATTGCTTAGATTGTAGCAGCGTAAAAGAGGACTAAACTGTGGCTGAGTCAGTTCAGTACTTCCCAAATGTCTGTACTTTCAGGTCCTTCTTCTTGACAAGTGAAGGCTGAATTTTCAAAGGTGATCATCACACCTCTGCAATTTCATTTGAAATCCTGGCAGTTTAGTTCCAAAATGTGATCAGGACTTGTGAGCAGAGAGACCAAATGCTGAATAATCTGGTTCATAACATCTGCATGAAATACTGTTTAATTCCACGTGTCTGCTACAGAGGAGACAAAAAGGATTCTATATATATTTTTCAAGATGTACACATTGCTGGCCAAAGAACTTTACCAGATGTTTCAAATATATCATTCTTGATGGAGATGTATCTTTTTACACATGACTCTCACCCAGCTCTCCCACAGACTTGAAGCTAGCCCAGCTTTTTCCTAATGGGAAAAAGATCACGTTTTTCAACGTCCTTCATAAATTTTATGCCTAATTAAATTCCCATTATGGGGTTGAAAGGGGCATCTTTATTTTCAACACACACTTTTTGGATTTGTGCTTTAAAAAAAAAAAAAAAAAAAAAAAAAAAACTTACTGTGGCTTTCTAGATTTTTAGACATTTTTTCTCTTTCGCGATTCCCTTGTCAGGCAGAAGTGTCACAGCAAAGCCATGTGCTATTACTCCGTATCATTTGGTTTCTGGTCTATTCAAATTTGTTAGCTTTTTTATCTTGGGAGTGACAGAAATGACAAAAATCTGTCTCACTGGATGAAAATGGGGAAATGCTTTTCAGAAGCAGCCAAGCAGCTGACAACACTGCCACCCTGCGTCCCAGCCGGCTGTGGGACTGGCGGCCCCGTAAAAAAATGCATTTATTAAACCCTTATTGGACACACCAGTTTCCTCCAGCTCTCGCGCATCACACGCACTAGCAAGGCTCCTTTCCTGATGCTTTCTGGCAATTATTTACTTTCTGAAGCTCTTTTTTTTAACTTTCTGCCCAGCGGTGAATTTATGGCTGCCACACAGAAAGCCACCTTCAGAGCAACACAAATAATCATTCGAATAAGGCACCTTTCCTCAAAGAGTTTGGTTTTGTAGTTTGTGTAGAAATGGTTTGATGGAGCTGCAAATCAATATTTCTCTGTAAATTTTTAATGTTCACACCATGTGAAATGCTGTAAATAAAATAAGCTAACCACAATAGTCTATTCTTTGTAGTTCATTTTAAAAAATGTCAGTTCAGCAGTATGGCTAACTACTTGCTGTAGATATGGCTTTAAAACTGTCTAGGCTAATACATCAAGACCATAATTTGAATAAACTCTAGTGGCAGGCAATTTTTCAGAACTCCCAAATACTACAATAAGTAACACTTTTTTTTTTTTTTTTTTTTTTAAAGTTGTATGGTAATACAGATAGAAGTGAAAGTACATAAAATGAGAGCAAGATTCTCACTCTGGAATGTTTATTAATACAGCAAAGAGTTAATTATTAGAGATGAGCTCAGAGTGAAGAAGTCAGATCTGGATTTCAGCCCTAACCACACACAGAAGTCCTGAGAATTTGGAGGTGATATTTATTAAATGACCCTCTTATAGAAGTATGCAAATACCATTAGTGTTCCTTGGGTCCAGAGTTTAAAATTTTTCTTTTCTGTTCCCATCCCATTAGCTGTTTCCATAGGTACATTTTACAAGAGATGTACTAGTGTGAAAAAAAGAGGGAAAAAAAGCATACATGGCTGCAAGACCCATTAAATAAATAAATAAATAAACAAACAAACCACAAACAGCATCTGCAGCATAAGAAAAACACCTTTTGTAACTTTGTTTCTTGCCTGTGCCTTGCCCATAAGTATCTTGGCAGGCAATGTGTCACTATGGAGACAGATTGATGACTTTTCCACCGGTGGTATGTCACTGACTGATTTGATGGTCTAGTTGTAGATGCTGCCACATGGGGGATATCAGTACAGTATTTAATCTCACCCTGCTAGCAGAGTGAGCAGTGCTTGGAAGCAATATGCAAAAGCCAGGCGTAGAAGGGTGTATATGATTATATGCCATCACTTTTGAGAACCCTCTTCTATTTCAGAAGAGGCTTCGTGTGCTGCTCTTTTGGCCTTACACAGCGTTTGGGGTGGGTAGCAGAGCAGGACGAAGAGAAGTACAAGGGCTTTCTTTGGCTTGAAAAATCAGTTAAGAAGGAAAACAAATTAGTTGGTAATATTGAGAAGCTGGTCAGCAAAGACCAAATCCTGGTTTCCTTTCTTGCATCCTAGTCCCAGTGTAAAGTTGCTAAATAACACCCTATTCTCACTCTTCTATTAGGAGCAACATACGTAGAGGTCCCATTTCCCACAGCGGGGTCAGCTGTGAGATGAGACCAGTTGCTCATGGCTTTATCTAGTCGTGTTGTGAAAATATCCAAGGATGGGGAGACCACAACCTCTGTGGGCAACCTGTTGCAGTATTTGACTGTCCCCAAAGGTTATCTGTATATCCAGCCTGAATTTCCTCTGTGTCAGCTTATGCCCATTGTCTCTCATCCTCCCACCAGGCACCACTGTGAAGAACCTGGATCTGCCCTGCTAACCTCATGGGTATTTTCTGCCAAAGCAGCTCAATTTCCCTCACATTGTCATTTGTCCCAAGGCCTCTTCATGGTCCCATTAACGTATTGCTGTTTAGATCCCTTTTTACTATTTCCCTGACCACTGCTCCTGGCATCTCAGTGTCTCTGATGTTAAATTCTCAGTCAAAAGCCCCTTTAGCACAACTGCTTGATAAAGGCTGATGCCCCCACAAAGACAATGAAAAATCAGTTGTTCAGCCAGGGCTTATTTTTAACTTCAGATTTCCATGTTCTGCAACTTCCTTTGTGACTAGACATGCAAAGAGGACAAGGAAAAAACCTGCTGCCTTAACTTGTTCCTCCAACATGATCACACACAGTTAGGACTGCAAAAGCTCTCAGCTAGACTTGGACCTGAAGAGGGTATAGAAATAGAGTAAAGGCTGGAGGATGTTCACAGTGAGTTCATCCCAAGTTTAAGTGCAGCTTAAGGAAGGGGGAAGTTTAGGAGATAGTAGGCTGAGGACTCACCTGCATCCATGCTGTACCCTTCACAGCCTTGCTGTCTGTGCTTCAAGATAATCATTCCTATTCCAGCCAACGCTCTCCTTAGGACAATGAAGGAGAGGAGATGCCACGTTTCCAAAATCCTCAGGGTCGCAGGCAACCTCAAGTTGCTGGCAATGAACAACTAAACAAAATGCAAAACAACTAAACTAAACAGCATCGCTAGTTGGTCGAGGGAAGTGATTGTCCCGCTCTACTCTGCGCTGGTGCGGCCTCAGCTCGAGTACTGTGTGCAGTTCTGGGCACCACAGTACGAGAAGGACATTAAACTGTTGGAGAGTGTCCAGAGGAGGGCGACGAAGATGGTGAAGGGCCTAGAGGGGAAGACATATGAGGAGCGGCTGAGGTCACTTGGCCTGTTCAGCCTGGAGAAGAGGAGGCTGAGGGGGGACCTCATCGCAGTCTACAACTTCCTTGCGAGGGGGCGTGGAGAGGCAGATGACCTATTCTCCATTATCACCAGTGACAGGACCTGCGGGAACAGTGTTAAGCTGAGGCAGGGGAAGTTTAGGCTGGACATCAGGAAGAGGTTCTTCACCAAAAGGGTGGTTGCACACTGGAACAGGCTCCCCAGGGAAGTAGTCACTGCACCAAGCCTGTCTGAATTTAAGGAGCGATTGGACTGTGCACTTAGTCACATGGTCTAAACTTTTGGGCAGACCTGTGCGGTGCCAGAAGTTGGACTTGATGATCCTTATGGGTCCCTTCCAACTCGGGATATTCTATGATTCTATGATTCTATGAAAAGAAATCGGTCTTGGGGCAGTGAGTTATGTGCTGAACCAAGGAGCAAAAGGAGACAGCATTTGAGTGAGAAGGAAAAGAGTGACTGGCACAGGCTACAGCATAACAACATTAAAACCTCTTCCTTTAGGAGGACAGGACCAGGAAGTCCCTAGGCACTAAAGTGCTACCTGCCCTTGTAAACTACCTCTAGAAAGAATGTTTCTAGACAGGAGAACAAAAAGCACCAATGTCTGCTCCGTGGAGCTATTTATTTAGTAGTTTAGATGAAGCTTAGAAAGGATTCCCCCTTCTTAGCATTGGTGAGAACAGCAGGAAAGGGAGCAATGAGAAAAGAGGAGAAACTAGAGGATAGATATGAGTTTTGGGGAACGCAGAGCTTTTGGAGAAGAAGGAAACCTTCTACAGATTTCATCTTATAGCACCGGACCTTCACCAACGTTATGGTCACATGCAGCTGCCACACTGTACCCTGGAATACGTGGGCGTCTCCCTGTCATTCAACCTGCCACCCTCTTAGCTCTCACAAGGCTACCACTGGTCTCATCTATCTCAAAAGGTTACCATAGATCTCATAACCCCTTTTTTTTTTTTTCTTCCCAGTTCTTGCCACTGGGTGACTATGGGAGATTCTCAGGTTTCTTTTGAAGCAAACAATAAAAATTATTCTTCAGGTTCTGTTTTGAAGAGGATGTTGATAATGTGAACTGTGAAGATATGACGATGTGGAAATTGACTAAAAAAATACCCAGGTTATTATTAATTTAATCTTCTGATACTTATGCACTGTCTTCTGATTTTTAAGTGAATGGACTTAGCAGTACTCCACTCAGGGAAAGGATTCCTCAGATCTCAGATACTTTAATCTCATCTTCCCTGGGGACGCTTGCACCACCAGAACACCTGGGATGGAAGCAGCACAGAGCAGCACAGAGACAGAGCTAAGCATTACCAGATAATCTAAGTCTGTGTTTTCCGTGATTTTAACTGTTTTTGTTAAAACCTGAAGATCAACAAAGAAACTCCTGAATTTGTGGTTTGTACAACTCATCAGCAAAAGGTAACAAAACGAGTGACAGAAAAGATCACCGTGCTGTCATGATAAGAATGGTTGTTTTAGACAATTGTAGTCAAGGAGTCGAGTCAAACTTAAAAGTCATCCTGACTGTAATATTATCTCAAAGCAGAACAGAGTGTTAGTTATACAGCAGTTCTGCAAAATGAAAGAAAAACCAAAGCAGAACAAATTAGAGCTACAGCACAACCCAAAACAGAACTGCACCAGAAAATAATTATTGGGTTCATTTTTGCTTGTTAGTTATCCCCCCTCCTGACAGTAGAAGAGGAATAATGGAAAGACAGCCTTCCATCACTCGTGCACACTCACGTAAATGTGTATTGTTTTCGGAGCAATTTTTTCCTGTGAGAAACACTCCTTAATAGAGTTTCCAAAAGTTTCCATTCCTTATGAGACTGTCTCTTTTTACTTGGCATTCAGGGCCATGTAGCAATTTGTTAATGTATAGATCTGTCACAACTAATAAATCTTTACAGCGTTATGGATGACATTATTATTTTTGATCAAGATTAGTACAGTGGCTGGCTGATGCAGTTGATATCGATGCTTGCAGAATATCAGCTAGTCCTTGAATATTAGTCTAAAAAAAAACAATGCAATTCAGAGCATGGTTTCATTTAAATATTAATGGCACAATGATATTGATGGTACAGTATCCCTGAAGAGGCTGAACACCACATCCTCTGTACATGCATTCATAGCATTAGGCAGCAGAAAGAGCACTCGCTGGGGGCTGGCTGCTGATTGTAATGCAGAAATATTCGTGTGCAGCTGCTCTTGGGAGGTGGGAGGAGGGCAAAGGAAGGAGGAAAGGTGGCTTACATGGAAGTACGCATGCAAACACACAAATTAAGTTCCTACAGCAGGAGTAAAATAAATCCTAATCCACTTGCCATGCTTAGGAGTCAGGTAAGGTTTAAAGGAAGTAACTATATACAGGGAAAAAAAATCCACAACAACAAATAGTGTACAACATAAATAGCATATGTGCCAAATGAATTCTATAATAAAACAGATGTAGCAAATTACATTTAATAATGTTTGACAATTCCCTATGCAGCTAATGGTTTGTTAGAAGTTAGTCCCTAATGTTTTAGGGACTGCTGACATTTACAGTGATTTTCTTTGTCTTAATTTACATGTTTGTGTGTTCTGTGCTGTTTTTCCTGCTCCTTGCAGTTTTATGATCTTTCTTGGCTTGCCAGGATTTCAGATGTTGGTTTATCTCACTAACTATTCTAATAATACAATGTCCATGGGAAGAATTTGGTAAAATTCTTTTTTAAGGGCTCATTCCCTTTTTCCTCTTTGTTATGAAATACAAGCCCATTCTGCTCTGACATCCAAACTCCCGTGAGACCTACTTGTTGCCAAACATGTAACTTCTGGTCCTGGATTTCATAATATGAGTGAAGGAAAAGAGAATGGATTGTGCCAGGCACAAAAGGCAACTGAACTTGCACTGAGCATTCTTCACTAGAAGATCCAAGTGATATAACAAATCCATTTTAGCCCCTTTAATCACACTGTTCAAAAGCACATAAAAATATTTTGCATCATCCTGACAAAATATCTAAAAATAGGATTATATCCATTACCCAGGAGGATGAATTAAGCAGCATAAATGACTCCATAAGCTTTTCTGAGTCCAGGGTGAGAAAATTCAGGTAAGTATCTCATGTCATTAGAGGTAGAGCTCTGTCACATTTTGCATGCACCTGAGTCTGGCACTGGATTTGAACTTCTCAGAGTGAGGGAAATTCAGAAAATTTTTGCAAAGAATGATTAACAAACCTCACCTGCAATCACGGCATCATGCCATGACAATACTGTGTCTGTTGTAACACAGCAGCAAAATCTGCCGTTTGAAACAGACTATTCAACCTGAAGACACTAAATCACATTCTACTTTCATTGCTCATACAAACTAAGTGTAGTCTGTGGTCATCTGCGCTTCCATCACAATGCCAAACACTCTAGAGGGAACAGAAGACCAAAAATTCATTGTTTTAAGTCTGACTTTACCAGCTGTTGTAATTTTAAAAGACTTTCTCTCCCTACAAATTTTAGCTTGACTAAGAAATGTTGGGCCAGCTTGAGCTCAGGGGAACCTCATTCCTTCAAGCCAGAGCAGAAGCAAGATGGAGGCCAAGTCAGCTCAAAACAACAGGACAGTTCCACAGTATAATATGCCTATAATAAAGCATAGGAAATACTGCACTTCTGTGACTGAAATTCCAGATTTGCTTAAAGGAGAAGAAGTATTGTTTGTTTGCAGTTGCAAAGGTGGAAGCCCATTTCTCCTTGGGAAGATCTCAGCTCTGTTCAGGTCTTCTTGCAGCAGTCTGTCCTTGCAGACTTGGGCAGCAAACAAGGATAACTCCAGGAAGGATCTCCATATCATGGCAAGAGAGCTGCTGGTGCCCCAGGGTAGTGACCTGTGCCCAGCACGTGTCCTTGTCTCCCAGAACTCAGAGTGGTGAACCAATTATTTCAGGTCAAAGTTTAGAAAAGTCTAAGTATGGCACAGCAGAAACATGGATTTCTTTCTCATCCTGAGGCTTCTTAAGAAGAAGCCTGATTCCCACGCTTAATTTAGTACATAGATATTTCTTACCAAGGGTTACTTTTCTCCTAAAAAATTTCATTTACATATATTTTCCTAGACTAGCCCAGCAGTACTTGTAGCTGGTGCCAGACATCCTGAAAATGGAAATAGGCTAAATCTTGAGGGTACCCCAGCTCACTGGCAGCCAACACAGACACTGCGTAGTGTGGATGAAGCATAGGCAGTCTGCTCAAGTCCTGCAGACTTCCCATAATCTCCCCACATCCTCCAGCAACAAAAATATTCATCACAAAGCTCAGATCATTGGTGAGTTGCACACAAAGCCATTAATGCCAGACTTGAATGACTGCAGCTTTTAAGAGGGCAGAGAAATGAGTGTCTCAGTGGGACCAGACAAATTTGTGATGAGTAACTGCAGTACATCACAATAATTCATTCTTCAGTGAGATAGGAACACGGACACTGTTGTTAATGAGTCCAACACTGACTAAAACAACTAACAATGATTTTAACCCCCCCTCCAAAAATAAGGAAAAAATTGGAGTTTGTTTTCTTTTTTGTTTTTTTTGTTTGGTTGGTTTTGTATGTTTGTCTGCTTTTTTCATATTTCAGTAACAACCATTACACAACTAGCTTTGTGCCTGAGAAAGAAAAGAAAAAGCACACCGTGGTGCACAACCTCTTCCTTTCTCTGTCTGATGGAGACCATTACAATTTGTCAGGAAGCAGCTAAGTTCAAAGTACTTTGAATGTGAAAGGTGAACGATCTTGATGTATACCGTGAAGTTTCACAGGGGACACATTTGCAGGAGGTAAGTCAGACTGGCTGCCATCTCAGGCACAGTTTTGATCCACCTGCATATACATTTTAAAGGAGTGTGAAACTCATTCACAAACTGGGCTGCTTCAAGAAAATGTATTTAAGCTTGGTAACAGAGTGAAAGGTGGGAAGACCTGTCATCTGGAAACGTGCTTATATCAAAAAAAGTGTCAGCTCAAAATGGCAAAACCCAGACGGGGTAAAAGATACAAAAAAGATAAAGATGTCAATCTCTCCCTCTGGACAGCCAATGGCTGAGGGTAAGTATTGTTTGATTTTACTCCATGGCCTTTTCCTTTCCCTTCAAGAGCTGACATGGGTGCAATTAAACACCAATAAGTCCAAAAGGTTGACCATTCAAGTTAAATATTGTCCAATTACTTTCCTCCATTAACCCTGCTTGGGCTGCAGCTCATAGTCAGATGTTATTCAGCTGCCCTTCTCAACAAAGACACCCCTGTCAAGCTCTTTGTCAATTTTGGGAAGCGATGTGTTTAATAAACAGTGGAAGAGAAAGCTGTTGCTGGCTCCAAAACCCTTCATCAGAATTGCCAAAGTCCAGATGTGGACTGGAGAACACCAGTGTCCCTCGGTCTCTTGCTAACAGTAACTAATTTGAAGCACTAAACATTTATTCTGGTAAGCCACCCTGCTAAAAGATGAGAGGAAAATTCAATGCCTGCCAATGTCAACAGGGCACTACAATTATCAAGGCTGTGCCTTGACTTACACAAAGAAAGCTCAGCTGCTTTCTGAAGGATACCACTGGTGTTTAGTTTTCAATTCCCAGGGTCTATCACACCATCTTGATGCTCAAAGACTTTAATTCATCTTGCTGTCATAACTAGCCATCACCTACGAGGCACTTTTCGAATGAGGTTCATCCTGCGTGCTAGCATAACACAGTCATCATCTGCCCTGTCATCTGAGAAATATAAATGCTTCATGCTCCGCTAATAAATCTGCTACAATATTTGCTGTTGCTTGTGCAGTCCGGGGCCCTGTTTTATGGAATATTTATGAATCACTTGGCTGATGATAATGATCATTGCTAATTATGAGCAGCTTCCCTCCCCCTGCCCCAGCAGTTGGGGCAAGCTGAGTACTCCAGTGTGGATCTGAGCCCTTTTGCTCTCTTCCCGTTACCTTTCTCACCAGTCAGCCCAGCCAGGGTGACAATTCCCCTTAACACAATGGGACAGAGGAAGAAAAACCCACCACAAGCAGATAAAGGTGACATTAAAAGCCTTTTGCCTGCTTTCCCATTTAATGAGAGGAGCTGCAGGAGGAAGTTTGCAGAAGGAAAATGAGTGTGATTATTGTTAACCATGAAAAGTTACAGTTCATCATCTCCCACACCTTTCCTTTGCTGCCTGCTTCCTTTAGGTGCCATTCATTTCATAAAAAGCCATCTGCACTGCATTGTATATTTTCCTCTATCATCTGCATAAATCTTCCCCTCTCCAACAACTATTGTTTATAGGACCAGCAGGTATAACTAGTTTACGTGAAGTCACTGCTTGCCAGAGGGAGCTTGGGGTTCAAATAAATATCTCTGCTTTGAGAAGGTATTAAGAGCCTGAGGAGACAGGTTAGCTTCTGAGGTATACAAATTCATGTTGGCCATATATCAATGGCATCCAGAAACTTCAGTCAGGACAGGGTGCCTTGGCCTTTATACAGTAGTCTAAAAAAATGATTTTCTTCCCAGTGAACTTAGTCCCAAAATGGGTGGCATAGGTCATTAAAGGGGATTTTTCTCTCTGGATTACATGCAGGGATATTGGAGTATAGAGAAATGAACTCCTGCTGCCCAATATGACATGAATTAATTTGGGCAGAATAAAAGAATGAGTTCAAGAGTCAACCAAGGCTGTGAACAGCTGCCCATGGACAAGCACATCCTTGATCTCTGGGTGTTCTTCCAAACTCCACCTTTCCTTTCCACAAAATTTGTCAGAGCCCAATGTCTTTAGGATTCTGCACATTGACCAAATCTGGCTGAAAGTGGGTAACAGAGTCAAACGACCATCCAGCAGACAAGCACATATAACATCATAAATCTCATTTCCTAAAAAAGGCAAGATAAAAAAAAGAGCCTGTAGCCACCAGGTCTTACTTCCTTTTGACTGAATCAATGCATCCCTTGGTAGGGCTGAGTATTGATTTATTTTATACAAACAGTGGAGTTTGGAGGTTTAGATTTATGCTCCTTGCCCAAAGCTCATCCCTGAAAGAGCATGAATTGGTGTATCCACTAATGGCCCCTGCTCCAACTGCTAATCATTCCAGTTCCTAAAGATTTTTAAGTCAGCTATTGACCTGTATTATTCTGACCTGAAAGAGCTATTATAAGCTGCACAACAAATTGGGAGGAAAAAAAAAAAAAAAAAAAAAAGCAACAATCAAGATTGGTCTCAGATCTCCAAATCTTCCCATTAAGAGCTGCTTCCATTTCCTATTATTCATTGTTTCAGTAAAGAATGTTTATGAGGTATTAGACGTTATCACTTTCTCCTTCATTTTAATTTTGACTGTTGAACATTTGAGAGATAAAAGATGTTGAACCTTTTTTTCTACAAGTTATTTATTAATACTCATTATAAGGGGATTTGGGTGGAAATGAGAAACTAAATGGCCCAGGCTTTTTTCTTCCATCAAGACCTGCACTGGAATCCAATTTTCACTACCTGCAGACAATACCCAGCCAACGTTCACACAGACACAAGAAAAACTCAGGCCCAAAAGTGACAAAGACTGCCAAATCCGTCATTATTTTTCCACTTCACCTAGCTAAGTTGAAAATCACCGACTACTCACTTCAAAGCAAACACAGCTGCAAAATGACGCAAATACTATTAGCAACAAGATGACATTTCTTTTTATTTATTTATATATTTATTTATTTTTAAAGAGGAAGTTTGGCATAGCACAACATTGGGCTGCAGGTGCAATGAGTTCATTTGCAACTCATGAACTCAAGGCCAGGGAGACCTTGGCACTGTGTTGTGAATCTCTGCACCAGGGCCACAGTTAAACTGGGTCCAGGCTAACCAGGGGTTCAGAGCAGAAGCTTGGAGAAGTAGCAGAGACCATGAAGGAAGGAACAAACACAAAAAAATAGTCTTGGTAAGAGAAGATTTCTCATTGATTGTTTAGCCCTATTTGGTGTTATTTCGAAGTAAGAGAGAAAATAACAGGTAGAAATTAGCTTGAGATTCACTTATAAAGCTGAGAAGCAAAAATGTGTATATACAAATATTTCATACTGACGTGTTACTAACTCTTCATACTGGAAGATTTCTCTGATAAGCACGAGCCTTTGTTTTGCTGTCTCCAACGAAATATTCATTACTGTACAGTATAGGGTTAAATGATTTCATCTTTTAAATTACTGTTTGTAAGGTAGCCATGCTAAAAAGCAGGTGGAAACAGAGGTAGGACAGATAATACATCCATATCTCAGATAACTGTAAACATACTCAAAGGTTGTTTGCTGTGGATAATACAGTATCTTTTTTTTTTTTTTTTTAATATACATATATATGCAGATTTACAGCACTTAGATTGCAGATGCATTTACAACAGCTTTATTTGTTTAGATCTGTCCTTCCCAAGGACATCTAACTGTGTGATTCATGGATACACACCTCTATATGCTAAATTGGTTCTCAGTTTTATTTTAACAAGCGTCAAGCCTAGAATAACTGAAAATGCTGTTGTGAAGTGGCACTGTGTAATTTACAACCCACATTTGGCATACCACTACCAGATCAAGCTTTTAAAAGCAACAAAACCTTCAGACTTCTCATTTTTCTATCTTGTTAGACACCCTAACTCAACCCAGAAAAATCATGCTTGCTGAGCAGCTTTAATAATACAGGAGCCATTCAAGTTCAGTGAAACAGCCTCATATTATGAAAGGGCAGCATTCCTGAACATACATTTCTCGAAATAAAAGCAAGTGACATGAAGATTATGGAGCTGGGCAGAACTGCCAAAAGACTCTCTAAGTTTTTCTGCAGGAATTATTTAGTGCCTGGTAAATTTCTGTGATTTTGCTGCTTTAGACTTCTACTCCTCGAGGTGTAATAAATCTGTGATAATTCCCATCTAGTGCTGTGTGCACCGTCTCTGCCTGGAAGACAAGCAGTGGAGTAGCCGAAGGCCTCAAAACAGTCGCTCTCAGCTATTAATGGGCTGCACTTTTCAGGAAGCCAGGTCAAGGCAGTTTGAATCTTCCTCTATCTTCTCCCAGAAGCAACTCCTCACTTCATTACAGAGAAGAACTCACTAGAGGCAGAAACTCAGGGGTGCAAAGGTTCCCACGGAACCGACTGTTCAATTTCCCTAGCAATGTTCAGTCTCCTGTGTCAATGATACAGAGAGAAAACAGAAAAAGCCTGGTGGAAAAGATTAAATGTATGCATTGTGTTATGTATTCCATAGCACACCATACACAGATTCCAGCAGCAGGTTTCTAACCACCTTTATAGTGACACAACTGCTAGCACACTCCTATGCTCTGCAGAAAAGGGAATTGGTGTGTGTGTGTGTGTGGCAGTGTCAGCAGCTGGGACTAGCTCACCCACAGCAACTTGTAATGTCCATAGAGCACGGAACTGACGTTGGCTTCAAAAGCATCCTTCCCGATTTTCCAAGGCCACTGTCAGGTCATATTCCCACTGTTTGAGCAGCTGCATTGCGTGCCATTCTCACATGTGTAATGGCGAAATCAAGCAGTCAGATGTCACGTCTTGGCACTACAAAACTGTTCATCATTATCAGCAAATGCAAATACAGGGGCTTGAAAGGAGACGCCAGCCTGAAGCCTTTTTCTGAAAATCAAGAATATTCATGGAGAGACCCTTCCCCCATAGCACCTTACTCGATATATTGACCTTGGATGGGTAGATGAATCTCTTAGTGCTCTCGTAAGCTTCATTTACATTTCAGTAGGCATTAAACAATTAAGCCATTTTGGGATCCAACTCTGCACATTATTTATGTGTCTCTGAGTGCCCTTCCACAGCAAAGTTCTAGGACTTTAAGCAAGCAAGCATGACATGTAAGTGGAGAAGAAAAAAACGTCATACTGTTTTTTAAAAATTCCTTTTAAAGGTACACAATTTTTTTGTTTAGCCTGAGCATAGCAAGGGTTTTGAGAAAACCTGAAGAAAAGAGGCATAGGAATGATCTTCTTAAAATTATTTAGACTTGATGAAGGAGACAAATACAAAAAAAAAAAAAAAAAAGGAATTTTTTTAAATGCTATTCTACAATCCTATACTGGTAACTGCAACTCATGAAAAATCTTATTACCATCTTACAGGATTGCAGTGAAGCAAATGATCAGGTTCCACAAAGATGCACATAGTTTAACACTAGTCCAGGCAGAGACATATGCATGTGACATTTGAAGAATGTTAGAAAACAGAAGCATGGCCAGAAGTATGGAAGATATATGCTGCCTGGGGATTCAATGCTGAACCTGTCATATGCATAGTCTCAAACACAAAAATGTTTTGATATTCTCTCAATTCAGATGATACAAAGCACTGCTTTCCCTTGACATTCAGGGGTCAGTTTAGGCACAGTCATAAAAGAAATGGTCCTCACAATACACTGCTTGTATCAGCAATCCTCCTTGGCATTAGGAAGTCGGCCTCGGAGATGATGTGTTGCCTGACTTTTATCCAATAACTCTATTGAATTTGTTGTCTGACCTTTTCTTTCCTTTGGATGGCATCATCCATGGAGTAGTATATCATCATCATCATCCTCACTCAAATGATGCATTTCACTAATAGATCATTAGAAAGAAAGCTCACTCTGAGGATATATGAGTGCAATACATCACGATGGAAAAGGGCGTACTGTTGATGTACTACCCCAACAATGGAGGAGTCCAAAGAGGAGGAGGCTGAAGAGGAACCTTTTAGTTTTTTTTTTGTTTGTTTTTTTATCATTTCTTTATTTGAGAAGGATGACTAAACCACAATAAAAAGCCTTTACTATGTCCTCACTTTGCATTATTGAAATAAGCCACAATGGATGCTCAGGTTTTTTGCTTCTCTGAGCATGAAAGAAATGACAAATTCTTTTCTTCTTTCTATCCTGTTTCACAGTCTGGTTCTCATGCACTAACACATGGGCAACCTGTGTTTCTTCATCAGCTGAGAGCTGGACTTCAGGCCCAACCATGTTGTGCAGAAAGCAGGAAGTCACTGCTGTTGCAGGGAACACCACGTAGCACAAGTCCTTAGTGGGGAGGACAAGAAAATCTGCCGGGTTGCCAAAGGTGTCTATAATGAGTTGTTCTAGAGGACAGCTACACATATCATTGATATGCAATAAGCGATGTGACCACATAGGTTCCTGCTCATGGACCAGTCCCAACAACCCTGCTTCCTCTGAGGAACCTGGCAAACATCTCTTGGATCTTGTCACCTGTATATTTTGACATGTGTTTAGCGAATAAGGAGATTTAAGATCCCTTCCTAGTACTGAGTCATTTTTACTGCAGATTCCCCCTGGAAAAACTGTTTGTTGTTTATCTTTTTTTTTTCACATTCCCAAACAACCATTTATATCTGGAAAGCTATGATTTGGTGCAGGAAAATATCCAAAAGATGTATCTGCAAATTTGCCCTGCAAAACTACTCCCCTGCATCTTGAACCCATCTGCCTCTTTCAGCATGACACATTGGTTTGAAAGCAAAAGGACTTTGGTGCCTGGCCTAAAAGCCTTCACAGTGGATGTGACAGTCTCCCCACTCTCATTAGCTCTTTGCCTACTTAATTATCTCCTCCACGCTGGAGAGGGGCACCTGCAGTGCTTCGCGGGGACGGTGCTCAGATAGCACTGTTCCTCCCACCCCTGTGCTGTTATCAGTAATTTCGTTCCGTATTGTCAACAAGCGTATCAGAAAAGTAAAACACAATTAACCATGGTGCCAAATAGTGGCTTAATGCTTAATTGCACAACCCACAATGAGGTCACAATTACTGGGCAATCAGATAAGCTTTCACAGATGTATTATATAATCCATGAGCTTAATTCCTCTGGAGGTAGCCAGAAAATTGCTGTTCATTAACAAAGTGGTCCCATTATCAGAAAACATATTTAAATAATTTTCTCCATTCTGGAAATAATGCCATTTCTTCTTCAAAGGATAAATACACTTTCAAGAATTGCTTCAACTGGAAACTACTGTCCCAAATAAATCTAACAACAGATGTTTAAAGCATCTTCTTGCCCCTGCCCCCCATTAATAAAAAAGACAAGAAAATATTTTTCTTAACTCCTTCAGTTTACTTCCCATAAGGTGGAAATATGAGGTACAGAGAACTGCACTGATGTTCCACTTATGGACACAAATCATCAAATTCTGCAGTTTTGTTAAGTAACATGTCCCAAAGGAGCCAAGGGAGTGACATAAGTAAGGGTCCAGGATCAAGCATAAAGTGTCAAATATATTTTTCTTTATCTCCAAACCTTTTTTTAAAAAATGATTTACTGCCTCACCGTATAGGACATGAAAGGATAATGCTGTTGTCAACACTCAAACAGACGACACACTGGAAGTAACATTTTTTTATTTACATTTATGCATCTTGATGCAGCCCTCTCCCTTACTATGACAAAACTCCCATGGAAACGAATGGGATTTTTACCCAAAAGTGACTGCAGGATTGGCCCCTCTTTTATGACTGTTAAAATATATCGATGTTCTCTGAAAACCCAGAATTACTTTGCAGAAATAGAGGAGACATCCAAGTATTTTACTAATTTTAAGAAGTACTAAATCACAGAAATGATTTCAGAATACATTTTTAGAGTAATCCTTAATGTTTCCACATATCTCTCTCAGACTGAAGTAATATAAAAATCCATTGAAGAATAATAATAGTCACATTTGATGTATATTTTTATTAATAGCACTATAAAAATTCAATTATGTAGCAAAAGGCTGACAAAAATCTTCGTTTAAATTATGCAGTAAACAAAGCACTCAAAAAAAAATAATTTGCTCATGTCAAAATGTTAAAAATCTCTGCTCCGTTGGCTGAGGTATTTAAATTAAATTTCCTTTTTGTGTTTAGAATCAGATTTCCCCTTTCCTCTCCCCCTGCTCCCATTCCTCCAAATGCTTTCCTGGGAGAGGTTTATTTAGCCAACAATCTGTACCTTCCAGACGTATTATTTCCTCTGTCCACTCTGCAAATTCCCATATCTGACATTTACTGCATGGGGAGAACACAGCTGTACAGATGGATTAATAACAAAATCAAGATACAATAGCTCTGACAAACTGCTTCCTCACTGATAAATTGAAAAATAACTATAGGCCACAAGATAGTCTGCTAATGATGAGTAATACCATCACTTAGGGATATACCAAAGTGTACCTCTGGACTGGGTTTAGGTGGTTCTGCTTCTGTCTTACAGTGAGGCAAAGCTGTTTTACCTTGCACGGCAGGAGATGATCTAGCATAAAATGATCACTTTTTATGCTTATCATGCAGAACTAGATTGCCACTATCTTCATGGGGTTGCACAGGAGGGCACTAAGCAGTCCCCTTCCTCGTCTCATTAAACCAGGGCTCCACCACAGAGAAAAGGAGTCTGCTCATCTGAATCCCTCCACGTCCCCATAACCAAATATATGCAAAGGGAAAGGTGGAGATAAACCTAGATTTTGCCATCAAGTGGGAGGAGGAAATCTGCTATTCTGCCAAAAAGTAGGTAGATTATTATTATTTTTTAAATTTTACTTTTGTCTTCCCCAGACAGAAAGATGTGGGAATTGGATCCCCCATCGTGGTGCAGTAGCACCCCACCTCTCCTAACAAAGGAGCTGAAAACCTTCTGGGAACACCAGGTCCTGACTGATGACCCTAGTGATTCTAGACACTGGGGTGAAACTGACAGCTTTTCACTTCATGCATCTCTATCTAACAAATAGACAGAACCAGTTTCTGCAGGTTCCACTGGGTTTTGAGTGAGGGGAGTTATTTCTCCAGGAGCCCCGATAGCAGTGACAGGAAGTCAGTCTTCCTTCTGTGACTGATTTTGTCCTACTCACTCCCTTTGGTGGTGACATCCACTTTGTGTACCCTAGCACCTCTGGCCACAGCATCACACCCCTGCCCCCTGTACCAGGCAAAACCTTTGTAAGACCCGTGCACACCACAAAAAAAAATACTTAAAATCCGAGCTGGATCTCTGTTTCTCTTAAAGCCTTAGCCTTGTGTTCCAAACCAAAATCCTGAGTGGGCCCATCTCTTCACCGTGCAGTACTGACCAGCCTCAACAAGCCACTTCCCACCAGCTTCTGTGCTTGCATGTTCAAGCTTAGGGAAGACTCAGACTCCCAGCAGCTTCCCACTGCTCCATTCCCACCTCTCAGCCTACCTGACCCTAACTTCAGATTTACCATAGCCAATTTTCTCCTCCCATACCTATTCACTGCAGAACATGCCTGGGGTGGCTGGAAGCAGAAGTGTTTACCCAGATCCATGCTTTGACTGTGAGCCCTGAGTGAGCTGCATGAAAATAATTAACACACATAACAAGGAAAGAGAGGGAAGAATAAATTATATGCAAATTTAGTCAAGGAGCTCCACAGAACTAATTAAATTGGATAGGAGAGCTTACAGCACAACAGCCACAGAGACTTTTTCCCCTTCTGCTCACTAGAAAAAGTATTGATTGCCCAGGATAATATAGCCTGGTGCAGAGCAGCTAGCTATGGATTTGTTCTTCAGAGTCACATGCCACTTGTGCCATGCACAAGGAGCTTATGTAGTGATGGGGTTTAAAAAGATAAAAGTAGAAAGTGCAGAAAATGCCTGCATACTGTTCTCATATGGCATCCTGTGTGACATGATACCCATCACTTTGCTTCTCCGTGCCTCAGTTTCCCTGGCAGAAGGACAGAAAAATAAACATGAGAACTCCTCCATATGACCAGTGAGTGCTTACTAAACTCAGACCTAAAACAGTGTTGTTCCTCAGCTGAGAGTCTCAGCATCTCTCCAGTGGTAAACAAAACTGCATTTTTCCTCTTCCAACCCATAGTCTACTCACTGAGACAGGAACAGAAATTTGGTTTGAATTTTTCTGTCTTTACCTTTATTTTATTTTTACTTTTATTTTATTTCTTTTATATATATGTATGTATATATATATATATATATATTTAAGAAATGCTTGGCACCGGCAAAAATCAAAGAAAGAAAGATAAAGCACTTCTCAGTTTTGTCTCTCTTTTTCCCTATTCCTATCATTTTCTAATCAAACCAGCATGAGATATCAAGCAATTACAATGCCATTTGCTCCCTGCTGGATGCAACAATTAGCCTAAGATATCTAATGAAAGGAATTAAATTCTACATCTTTTATACCAAATAGCTTTAATTTTAATTACAAATCCCAAATACATCATCTTCAACAACGATCAGCCATCACATCTGCTAGGGGCTGATGAGGATTTGCCTTTGCATGGTTTGGACTGAAAACAAGACCAGACTCTCCCCACATAAGAGCCCTAGTGAAGTGAATGGAAATTAGGGTACAGCAAGGATCAGAGCCCACAAAATCCCTGCAGAATTTCCCAGAGAGTGAGGCTGTTACCAGATTGCTCTTCGTCTACAGCTGTGAAAAGCATCCTTACGCATCAGATCTGCAAAAGTTGCTGGGGGTTTGGGGACATAATTCACTGCTGAGTGTCTATTACATCTCCCCATTTGGACTCAATCCACATAGTCCATTACATCTCCAACTAGAGCTCATTTTAGCAATTTGCATTATTCCAGGTACCTGTCTCTGAGCACAAGCCTCCTGCTGGCATGCAAGCACTAGTCCATTAAGGGAAGGTGAGGGCTCAGGGCAGCCCATCTCCCAGCCTTCCCCCTCTGCCTAGATAGGGAATAGTGATGGGTGAGAAATAGGTGAACCCCAAAGCAAAATGCTGCCTTATCATACCTGTCTGTGAGCCCAGCAGTCTCTGCTCACGAGTACACAGCAGGGTCCCCCAACTGTCTGTGAACCCATGCTGACAAACCTTCCCTCAAGATCTAGCTTTGCTGCTATTCCTAAATCTCTGCACCCAACTCCATTGCCCCATGCAGACCTGGCTGGAAGCACCAAACAAACTATATCCCTTCTGAAGTAGAAACTGTGCTTAACTAAGTCACTTACACACTTCTGAATAATCTACCTGAGAACTGTTTGGAAAAAGGGGTAAACTCTCACTCTCCACGAAGTCATGACTTTTTCTCCTTTGGTCATAGAAGCAGAGTTTTTTAAAAAGTGTGTTTCTGTGATTGAAAAATAGGCTGCATTTTGTAATATCTTTGTAAGCACTCTGATGCTTTTCTAGTTTAAATATTCATATTCAAAAAAAAAAAAAAACCTCTGGTGGAATAACAGTGAAAATGAGCTATATTCAATCACTGCGAGTCAGTCAATGTTTTCATTTTTGGCTAAGTCTGAATATAAGGAAATGCAGAAATATTTGGATTTTCTTGCCAAGGGAGATGCACAAGTTCCCTCTGACTCTTGTTTGGTTTTTATTAAAACCAGAGATTTACTCTACAGTGAAAGACACCCTAAGCCAACCCCTCCTGCCTGACAGCTACTGACACCCTGACACCCCTGAGGGGACCCTGGGCTCTGTCCCACCTGCAGCCATCCCTGGCACTCACAGGTGGGGCTGAGCAGCTGGCTGATCCGTGATGGCTGCGAATGAGCTGGTAATGCTGCTGGTTCCTAAAGACCCTATAATATAGTGGGCGATCACTCTGTGTTCATGGCATTGTCACTGACCTTCATTTTCATGTTATGATATCTCTTATTCCCACGGGCCTCCTAACTGCTTGCAGGAGCTACAATTTATACCTGTCAGTTACTGGCAGCTACGCCAGAGAGTCCCGGCACCTCACAGACCTGCATTTTCAATTCCATTTTTTTGTTGAAAAGCGACAGGAAATCAGCAATAAGGAACCTGGGTGATGAATCGTGGTCTCTGCACGTCCTGACATGGCCATCCACATAATCCCTGCCTGTGGCAGGGGGGTTGGAACTAGATGATCTTTTAGGTTCCTTCCACCCCAAGCCATTCTATGATTGTATGATAATGCCACCAAATCTTCCCTGTCACTCCAGCAAACACCTTCCTGACCACACACAGGGCTCAGGCAGTGCAGAGAAGTGCAACGTTAATCCATCACCCATAATCTTCACACCACACATCCAAGCTCCGTCCGCACCCATTTGTCTCCTCCCGCACCCTAGCACAACTAATGATGCCAGCATTTATAACAGCGGTATCATGCTGGGTACCCCTTCTCACTCCATAATTTATACCGTGTGATTTATTTGCAGTGGACATGCCTAGAAAATATATTTTTTCCCTTCCCTTCTTGTCGAGGTGTGGCACCAGGCAGCGAGTACAGTGGGCATGGTGCAGAACTGCCCACGTCTGAAGCCCCAGGCAGGCTCAGCTCAGGGTCAGGCGCAATGCACTTTCTTGACACCACACTGCAGCAACACGATCTGGCTCTGGTGGGACTTAGCATCTTCTCACTACTTTCTGGGCAAATTCTGGGCTGATCGAGAATTTTGTACCCCAGGGAATTACTGGCTGGGAAGACAACTGTTCACAAGAAAACATTGAGAAGTATTAAGAATGGGTCAGAAGGACCTTCGGAAGATCTGCTAGCAAGGATCATTGCTGAAAGGATGTTTACCACAGTCTGGAACATCATTCACAATGTGCTTGCTCTGCCTGTGTTTTAAGCCCTTCCTCAAAAGAGACTCCACAGTGCCTGGCAGCCTGTTGTAGCGCTTTGCTCTCCCACTAAGACACTTCTACTACCCAACCACAACTTCCTGTAAATGAGGCTCATTTATTTTGGTTTTGTATGGTGGCTATGGGCAACAGCTGACCACTATCATGTGTATAACACATTATACACATAACATATGGCATATATATTTTATGTAAAAAGTGATAGCTGTAGCTTTATCAATTTCTTCTCTTTTCTAAACTTTCTCTTCTCTTTTCTCCCATTTTCTAGTGTCTGTATAAATACCGGTACGAACACACTACGGAACATTACTCAGTTCCTCGTCATAGTTATACAGGGAAAGGGACCACAATGGTGGTCAGTTAATTTAATTCAGTGATTAAGAGATGTAGGCAAATGGTCTACAGAACCAAGTCCTGTCTTATTCTTATTTTCCTTAGGGATTCCTTGTTGTGGAAAGTGTCACAGTGAGGCTGGCTCCACAGCTGGAGCATAGGCTGGGATCTCCGCAAGCTCAGAACAAGGACCTGAGCCCTATAACCTACATTCCCTGCCCAGGGCTATCAGCTTTCACAATGCATGGTTGCCTCCTCTGCCCTACACTTAGACACATACATATGCAATATTTAAGGTCTGGGTTTCACTTCAGCACAGAAAACATTAACTCTGAAATCTTTAACATTTCTTAAAGTGGAATTTTCCTTTCAGAAACTGCCTGGTTTGCAGGAATGTCCCAGAACATTGCATGTACAATGTGGTACCTTTGTGCCAGAATTTGTTCCCCAAATTGCTGTGCTTTGACCATCTCTACTAGCCCTATACAAGCATGGAGCAGGGAGAGTTTTTAGGCGTAATAGCTTTACCCATCATCACTAGAAACACCTGTCTTGGGGAGCTGGGACGTTAAGATTTCTAACAATATAACCGTCTCCAGCAAGCTCTAGAGGTTTGCCTGCTCTCAGGCCTGAAGGTTATGACAGTGATCTATGGAAAATCTCTCTCTGATGATTTAAAGGTTTTTAACATTTGTTCTGTCATCCAACACATATAGGTAGTGGCTAGGACAAAGTGAGTTTACGGATGAGTGAAGTGGGAAAAAAAATAATTCAGTAAAAAGATTTTACAATTCTAAAGGGAAAATTTTCCAAAATATTGTATTTACAAATACTCATTAGCTGTTTTTCAGCTTGGAAATGAGCAGTTTTTATACTATACTTTTCTTGGTGATTTCCAAGCAATAGAAGAAAATATGCATGGTGCAACATTTTCCTACAGCCTACTATACTGCTGCCTATATAGCTTTTCTTTTTTTCAATAATGTGGATCAGAAAGTTGGGTTTTTAAAATATTGACTTTTTAAACACCCATTCTCATTTTTTTTACTAACAAAAAAAAAAACTTTCTTTTTTTTTCTTTTCTTTTTTCTTTTTTTTCTCTCTTTTTTTTTCTTTTTTTTTTTTTTTTCCATTTTGTTTGTTTGACAGGCTTCCTCTATAAGCAAGTTCTCCTGATATGTGTTCATGGCAAGCCATTGCCCCTGTTTCCCAGTTGTCCTCTGTTTTGTCTGATTACACTATAAATTCTTTGGGAAAAAGGTTGTCTCTCAGTGCATGAACTCACCAAGTCAGGGACTCCCTGGGTGTTTTTATACTGCCCAGTGCAGTAATATACTGCTCTGATAGAGTCCCCCTTTGTACTAAAGATTATAACAATCATGGAGAGAGAAATACAATTCTATTTTATGGACTCAGTGTTGACCATTTAAATTTGCTTGCTTTTGTTTTGAAAGATAATCCCAGGATGGTAGAACTCTCTGTGGAAGGCAATGGATAGCTCCAAACAGTTGCCCTGGACAACTGGCCTTGTGAGGTGACTAGTGGAAAAATGTCCTAAAGAGCCACCTGAGAGATCTGGCCACCAAGCAGCGAAGGCTGGAAGCTGGGCCTGGGGAGATGCAGCCTGTGTCCTGTGGGAAGTTTGTCCAAATGGAAGCTTTGCCAACCATCACTTTAACAAGGAGTGAGTACCAGCAAGCAAAGTTTATTCCAGATGTCTCTGACAGTGTAAATATGGTACATATGTTCCCAGTATTTCATGGTAGTATACTAGGAGAATAGAGAGAATATTACTATATTTGTTTCTTTATCTTTACTAAAATATTCACACAAACAGAATAAGGCCCTTGAACTCCTCATGGTTCAGCCTGTGCTATTATTTTGACCCAAGTTTTGAAGTTTCTCTGGGTTTCACTTCTTTTTGTATCCCTGCCTGTATACTTGAGCAGAATAACTCATCGCCTTTTGTCTCTCCCTCCATACAACTTGCTGTTGGTAATGCTAACAAACTGGTACATCCCTGCAAAATGGGCATGCTCTAGGCATGACACCTGCAAGTAACTCTTGGCCAGGCATAGTTCTTATATATCTCTTTTTATGTGACCTTGATAAATGTGGTCTGCTTAATATGGCTAAGATGAATGAGCCAATAATTTCTAGACAAGACATCCGACAGGCAGACTGTTTTGATTTACAAGGCTATGTTAATAAATACCAGTGGCATGTTTTGTTTTTCAGGTTGCTTTGAGTCTCTGTTACTTCTGGGCTGCTGTCAATGGAAGGCTGTGAATTCACCTGCTGTTGCTGAGTTTCAAGAAGGGATGTACTGTAGGGCTGGGAGGAAAACAGGGTGAGAGAGCAGTTACCTGAACCATGCTGCAAATGTGGTTTTTTTTTTTATGATGTAGGCGCTGCATAACCCCACAAATGGTAGTGCTCACATGTCAGAAAGGTACAGGGACTTCCCCTTGTCTCCAAGTTGGTTAGCATACAAAATAATGTCTCAGAACTGCAATCACTCTCCACTTTTTCTGCATGCTGCTTTATCTCTTTCCTAAAGGAGGCCTTATGTTGGTGTGGATAATGCCAGATTTTGGATGAGTTTTGCTCATCAGGGGTCAGGCTCCCCATGAATTTTCCTCCCCTGTGTTAAGTACCAGGTGCAGTGACTCCCTAACAGTTTGTTACTCCAAAAGGGTGCTGGATCCAGCAAATGAGATGCTTACATCAGGTAGGAAGGCCTCTTAACAGGAGGGAACCAGAGAAACTCTGCACCTAAATTAGCTAAGTACATTAGGTGACAAAAGTGGAGTGACGTTGGTGTTTATTTTCTTCTGCAAATGAAAATTTAGTTTCTGAACCACTGAGGAGGTGTTTTTGTAATCCAAAATCTTAAAGTTATCTATGTTTTCTTCTTTCAGACAGCTTTTAGAGCTTGGAGGCCTCTGGTAAAGCTTTTCAATCCCCTTTGCACTCCTCTCCTTATTCAGGTAATGAAGTTAATGCATTTTAACAATCCTGCACACCAGCAGATCCATAGCAATGATCTGTATGCAAACTTCTAGCAATGGCAAATGCAGCTTAGCTTAGCCCATGCTGGAAGCTCCACTGCCTGTATTTGCCTTTGGCTAATAAATCACAGGGATTAGCTGAGGCATCATAAGTTCTCAAGGCAAGTAAAGCAGTGAGCATGAGTCCTTATCTGTGTCAGAGGACAGATGGAGGTAGGGAGATGCAGTACAGCAGGTTCAGGTCTCTGGGCCCTTCCTAGGCAGGAGCTGGAGCAAGGAGGTGCCAGAATACAAGGGCAGAAGTTTTCTACAGTGTGCTATTGGTAGCCAGCTCTCTGAGGCACTTCTGGGCAAGGAATGGTACTTTTCAACCCTGAGTTTAACCATTCAGAGTCTGCAGCCTTGTAAATTTTCAACTTCCACAATATATAGTGAAGAGGAGTTTCTCAGGTTAAACACTTCCTGATGAAGCACCTCTTTTTTTTCTTCTCAAACCTGCCCCCTGCATCACTACTCCCTGGCTCCCCAGCTGGAGGAAGCAGAGGGCTGTTGCTCCCGATGTACCCCATGCATACCACTCCTCATCTTATAATTGCTAATTATATCCCATCTAGACCAAATCTTCTCCATTCTGAAGCATCCTGGTCTATGTAACCATTTGCTCCATGGGAGCCACCGCAAGTCTGGTATCAGTGCTGTGCTTTTCCACTCCTTCTCTCCTTCAAGAGACTAGCAGAGCCAAGCTGCACACAGCATTCAGCATGTAGCCACATCACATTTTGGTTCTGCTTCCTTCCTAATAATTTCTAGTTGGTAATTTGCTTATTTGCCTCTGATGATTTGACCTCAACCTCTGTCAGGGAAAAGGGTGCAGACAAAGCACCTTGGCTTTGCTATCAGGCAAGGGAGCCCTGACACTAAAGAAGGCAGGCATGAAACTATTCTCAGTTATACTAGGGGAGGTAAACGTTTTTTCAGTCAGTTTTTTCAGTAGTTAGCAAAGGAGTTATCATGTAGGAAAAGAGACTGACCAGGGCTCGGCTGGAATATGGGATCAAGCTGCAACAAGAAATTGGTAGGGAGCTGCAAACCTACCAGAAGAAAGGAAAGAATCCTTCAAAGCTAAGAACAAAGCACAATCCATCGGGAGCACAGGGATGAGCTAATTGAAGCGTCTCTCTTCGTTCTTCTCCTCTTTGGCTCCAAGAGCACCTTCTATCACTTAAAGGCAGCTATCACTGTCACTTTCTCCTTTGGTTCACATGCACTTGTTCATCCTTTGAGCTTTAATCTTTTGCTATTGATTTCCACCCTGTTAGCTGAAATATTGTCCTGCTCTTTGAGAAAGGCAATCGCCCAGACCACACTATCGCAAATAATACGTACTTTGGAAAACAGTGATTGAATTCCCATATTATCCGCTGAAGCAAAAAACTCTACCCTGCCAAAGAGAAAATGCTCTGCAGAGATAAGATCATAGAAATTCATCAAACTGGCTTCAGGGGTTTTGTGTGTGCATATGTGGATTTTTATTTATTTATTTATTATTTATTTATTTTGTACCACCCCAGAGAGATGCTGAGATTAAAATGTATTATACTTGGATATGTGGGCTAACCAACCCAGTGAGTCCTGTTACTCAGAATTCAAACTATAATTCACACTCGGAAAATTGCAGATCCACCCTGAGATAAATTTCAGCTAGAGTGCAAAAGAGCCAGCTATAGTTTTACACGCATATTTAGACTGTATTCTTGTATATACAAATCCTCTGATAAACTGCCATAAATCTGCTGCCATACGTTTCAATGATCCAAAGGAGAACTGTGTGAACATAAGGGATTTTATTCCACCCTCAAAATGTCACATGAAAAATAAAATGTATCCATGCCTTATCTGGGTGATCTGTAGAACTTTTAAGGCCATTGATTCATTTTATTATTATTATTTCATTAAAACATGGCACATTTGATGGCAGAAGCTACTGTTAAATATGAGAGCCTCAGATTCAGTATCTAAAGCCACAGCTGTAGGTACTTCAGTAAATTCACACCCAGCTTTTCAGATGAGTGCTCATTTTCTGGTGCCTCTATACTGTCAGATTAGGATTCTCCAGAGTTTCACGTTGGGATGATTCCTTCACCAAGGAATCCTCCACTCAGATATACACCAACAGGATTCCTTGGTGAAGATACCGTAGTCTATCCTTGGATGCTACTGTTAAAATTAATAGAAATTCATATTGAATCAGCAGATCAAGCTCCAGCAACAAAGAAGATTTATCCAAAGAACTACTAAGAGGGACATATACAGTAGGACATTAGTAGAAATGAAGGTGAAATAAGTAAATGACCTCAGTCCCTTCTGCAACCTCCCCCTCGTCTGGCATTCAAGATAGTCAAGGATCTAGCAACCATTGCTCTATCCCACACTACTGAATTTCATTTGAAGAATCAGAAAAAGTAAATCATGGCCAGCCCAGGCTCTGGTGATGTCTCTCTCTCCTGCTTCATCTCTGAGATATTTTTGTTCAGTTCCAGGCTGAACAAAAGACTAGACTCTTTGGCTATTTGATCTTGCCTGTCTTATCACAAACAGATCCCATTTTGATAGCATTTTCCTCTTCCTCGTGCCATTTTCTGGCTTTTGTTTTGTAATTATGTAGTAGTAATGGCTCTTAAAACTTCCTACAAGGGTGTTACATCCATTACAACAGCAATTCAATTTTAGTAGCTATTCACATACAGTAGAAAGAGATATGAAATTGAAGGTGATGTTGCAATAAAAATCATACCATTATAAAAACAATATAATGTTAAAAACTGTATTACAACAGAAATATTTTAATAAAGGCACTAAATAAACACAAGAAAACAAGAGATGAAAGGCACAATAAGAGCTTTTACTACCACACTGATTTTGCTTTGTTTTTAATGTATTGATGGGGTATTTCATTGCAACAGCTCCACAATTTTATGATAAATGCATGACACAGAGCATCTTTCTTGCAGGTAGTGTAATTATTACATTTCCTTTCCTACGGTAGGAAAAAGCATGTGTGGTAGATGAAAAGGGCAGTGTGAATTATGGACTGGATGGGAATCTTGTCCTGCTTCACAGGAGGATGCATTTCCCGCTTTTCCTTTGCCAGAAGAGCCAGAGTCAGAGCAGGGAGTGCTGATCCATAAGGACCTTGCCAGGAGATTGTGTGGCATGAAGGCAAGTGGTGGCAACATCGAAAGGAGTCCCCACAGTGCCCAATCTGCACCACATAGGTCTGGGTAAAGAGATCCCTTCTGAAAAGACAAATTCCTATTAAAAGGTCTACTCCTTTCTGTTTGTGCTCACACCCTCTGCAAACACATCACACTAGAACATGGTATTGTGTTTAAAACTGAATCTTTAGCTGTTTCTTTGGGAATGAAGGTCCTCTCCTCTTGGCACAGAAAAATATGGGGAAAACTTTGATTTGAAATTTGCACATGTAGTACTTTCCACTCAGAATGAAGATTTGCTCAGCATAACAGATGGGAGCCAGGGGAGGGAAGAGTTTTTGAATTGTTTCAAAATTGTCAAAACAGTTTATTTTGAAATTTTATAAATCAAATAGAGGCAGAAAGGTCAAGATTTCAGCCTCAGTTTTGTTCTCTGTGCCTGGGAGTCCCATCTGTGGTAGGGCTTCTGGAGTTGGAGCTTGAAGAAAGCTTTTCTGGCTCCCCAGTTACCTATACTGTTATTATCATTATCAACTTCTTTACCCTATTATTTTACACAACACCAAGGACTTCATTATCTCACTGATAAGCTGGGGTAAATGAAGATCTCAGGACTTAAAAAATCATAAAAGTCATCTATTCACATATCATGTTTTTCAGCTCTGTCATAGTAAAAATTTTTTTCTTTAGTTATTTAATAAACAATGAAAATATAAGCAATCACCAATAAATTTAACTGTAGGGATGGAAGTCTTTGTGATAAGCTTTATTATTAATGATCTTCACTCAACCTCAGCTCCAAAGATTTCTCTGCAGAATATTTTATAGGAAATACTAGTCCTTTAAAAGCCTGGAAAGCCTAAGAAGCCACTGAAATCTGTAATTGAAATGCAAATGGAAAGCCCTTGGCACATCAACAATTTTGCTATTAATAAGAAGCGGAAATAGAATGTGACACGGAAAAGTCCTGATGCCCTACATAAAGGTAGGGTTTCCTAAGAGGTCTGGTGCAAAACAGAAATTCCTGTTTGCTCTAGTCACACTTCTAAATTGCTCCATTATCAGTGATAATGTGATGCAATTAACAGGCTCCTGCTTGGTTACAGAAGCCATTTTCTTCAAGGTACAAACCTCCCATAAGACCATAAAATAAGCCTTTCCAAGCTCATGTCCACAGTGTCTGGCCTCGCTGTATTTACCAGTGCCCCAAACAAATTTCAATGCATGAGACGTGTCAGCTCTGTGTCTCGCTGCCCTGGTCTTACCCTGGCATGAGGATACCTGGGCCAGGATGAACCTGGCTGTGCCTGGATTCGTTATCAACACCTGACTCTCATGATTGTGTTTCAGTGTTTGATCCAGAGATCATTGAAGTTAATGGAAAGATTCACCTTGACTTAATAATCCGTCCCATAATGAGGGTTGGGGAGAGCAGAGAGGATTGACTTTTAAGGAACTGAATGATTCATGTAGTCAATAAATAAAACAAGTTTGCTTGGTCAAAGAAGGTATTATCCTGAAAAGTTTTAGAGAGAATTTTGCTTTCTTTCGAAAAGATCCCAGGATAGAAAGTCTTGAACCAGCCACAGCTTTTATATGTTTTATTTGTTTTTTCAAGAACCAGTCTACCCAATCTCATTTGAACTTAAACTGATCTACTATAATTTCATCCAGAGCAGAGACACAAAGCTAGACATCGATATGGATTTTCTGATGTTTCCAGTCAGAGTCAAGATGATTCACTTCCTAAAAAATAAGAAAACTGTCATTTAACAAATCAGGATTTTATTTATTTATCTTTGCAAAGCTACCTTCTGTTGGATTGATGTAAGATGTTGGATTGATGTAAGAGAGAGGCGTGCACTGCTGTGTTGGTGAGAGTTCAGGCAGCAGGGACCACATCTGGATGGAGCAGTGGAATTATCTTGGCCTTTGAAAGTTGCCGGGGAGTCAGCCTGGAGAAGCCCTCCCAGTTTTTGTCCCTTCCCCTGATGTTGCTCAGGTCAGATGCTTGATGCTTGGCTTCCCTGTGTCCTGACAGCCCCTCCGCCTGAGGTGCAGAACATCTTCCCTCAGTTGTTGGCCATAATGCACCTTGAGTGGCAGGAGGGAGGCTGTGTTGCAGTGTACTTCAGGCATGTGTATGTCTAGAAAATAATAAAATCTCTGTAGAGTCTCATTTAAGATGCTGAGAGCTGGCTGGCATGTGTGACCTTAATGCACAAAATGCCAGCTTCACTTTTCCATCTTCCTCCCTTAATAGACAATAATTACATTAGTGGGAAATTTCAATCCAGGAGAAACCTGCTCCTCTGACACGAACAGAAGTGCTCTGGCGATTTCAGCAGCTTTTGAATGCCCCTCAGGAGGCCTAATTCAAAAGGATGCTGAGCACCTTCCTCTGTGGTTGACTTGGATCACGTTTTCCGTGGGCATTTGGGGTAAATCTATGGCTTCTAGGGCATTGGTGTCAGAAAGGACAGCAGGGGGGTGTTGCCATGCTGGTGGCCATGTGCGTGACCACCCCGTGAAAACACTATGGCACAGATTTTCAGGTTTTGCTGTATCTTGCTCGTGTGTACTCAGTCAGCCAGCATAAGCTGAAATCCTGGCTGTTACTCTGAATCCAGCGAGCCGGGGCAAAGCTGACACAGCTGCGTTTATCCATGTGCGGTCACGCCTTTCCTGGATGCACAGGCGTGTTTTAATTCTGTCATTTGCTGCTGGGGTGTTACCTGTACAGCACAGAAACAGCCTTTATTTATTGGTCCTGCTGAACTGGTGCCCAGGACTGATTACCTGATGATAAGGTTTATCTGGTATATCAAGTTTATTCGTATAAATTGCATAAAAGAAGCATGTGATGGAAAAGGGGAAAGAAGAGGCTGAAAATGTCATTGTTTCAATCCTGTCATATTTCCAGTATGAGCAGTATTTTACCTGGTAAATGGCTGTCTATTATGAACTGTGCTGCATGCATTTGTTCCCTCTTAGTACCAATTCAACAAACTAAATATCTTGCTGTGGGTTAAATGCAATGTTAGATCATGCTGTCTCTCAACAGAAATATATAAATGGGTGGTTATTTCACTGGAAAAATGATGCATGCTCCCAGGCCATTAGGGAAATAACACCAGCAAAAGTTCTATGGTATAAAACATATAGGAGCTGGGTTTGCAAGCCAATGTTCAATCACTGTAGCCTTGAACAGCAGGTTAAAGTCAGAGAGGGCAGTAAATCCAGCCATGGCTCTTTAACCAGTAGAGCCAGAAGCATGGATCTTGTGCCAAGAAATAATTTAAAGGTGAGGAAAATCATTCCCAAAGCTTATTCACAGATAAATAGGAAAAAAACTACTACGTGTAGAGGTTCCAGCCCTCGCATGCTGACAGCTACAGATGTGGCTCTGAGCAGGTTCTGGGATGTGTGTGAGGACCCGGGCGCTGTGCTGAGCATCCTGCCCTCACTCAGCACAGCATCCCAGCACAGCTCAAACTTTACAAATCTTCATGATCCTGGGTGGTAAGTCCATGGGAGGAGATTTTTGGAAAAGTTAAATCTGTCCCATTCCTAAATATCCCTGAGCTGAAGTTTGTGGGAATAGGTAACATCAAGGCTTCTCCCTCTGTGAATAAAACCTCTAAAGGGAGTAAAAGAAGACCACATGGAAAAGAGGCATAAAACAAAATTTAGCCCATCAGAAGAGCTGACCCACAAGTATCCCTGGGTGTACTGCCTTTTCTGGAGATAAACTTGCAGACAGCAGCCAAGTGCCTCCTCCCTGCCTTTACATTTGACCTCTCTTGCTGCCTCCAGGCCAGGGGACTGCTGGCCTTAGAGAAGTTTAAAGTGAGCTCCAGGTCGCCCTACACATCCCAGCACACAACATCCTACCTGGGGGCTCTACAGCAAACTGCCTCGCCAGGGTCTGTGCTATCCTTGACCACAGACCTGTGACTAAGCCCTGTGTTTGTAATTAAATCAGCATTTTTGCAAGTCTAATTTGCAGTGTTTTTTACATGTGCTTTCTTTTAATGAAATATTTCCCTTTTGCTCACAGCAAGTATAGCTGTGCTGGAACCACTTAAAACATCCCTTTGCAATCAGTCTGAATACTGGTACTAGGTATGAATGAAGGCCTTTCGGGGAAAAAGAAAATCCATTTATTTAGCTACACCTCATCAAAAGAAGTGAGTTCAGTTCTTGCTTCATAAGCATGCACACGAGAAGTGTAATAATTTCTCTGCCAATACTGGGAAAATTCTGCAAGCCTGCACCTGAAATGCAGTGCAAACTCTGACCATAGAAACAAAGACAGGGCTGCAATATCCACCGAACACCAGCAAGGGGAGATGAGACTACTCCAAAGCACTCTCTCACTGCTTTCTGACCACTTTCTGACAAGGTCAGGCTTTTTGTTTTGTTACGTTTTGTTTTGTTTTGTTTTGCTTGGTTTCCACTGCAAAAACAAAACCTGTGGGTTGCACAAAGACTCCCCTTTGCACAGGCACTTGACAGCAGTTTAATTGTAGCTAATAAGCAGTAAGAGTGATCTTTGTTTGCTGTATTTCTGGAATCCTCATCCTCTCTCTGAGTGGAAAGACAACCTGCCAGGTCTCATGTTTGGATGATGAGCCCCAGACAATGTTTCCCCATATATCCTCACCACCCCATGCACATCCCCCCTGCATGCTTGAAATGCTCCTAGCGCAGGGAGTGGGCCTGTGGGTCCACGGGGACTTGGAGCATGTGTGCAGCCACACGTGGCAATGCACGGGTGTGCCACCATGACACATCCCTTTGCTGGGAACAACCCTGTTGGGCTCCCACTGAGACAGAGCAGACACAGCCCCAGCACCTGGCCCCACACCTCCATGGACCAGGCAGGAGTCCAGAAGATGTCTAGAGGGTTCATGATCCATCACCTCTCCAGTGCAAACATCAGTATCTCACATGCCTTGTACAAGCACAATAAGGCAAAGAAACTTTCGGTAAGCCCTTTGTCACCTGTCACAGGCTCCTCTGGGTCTGAGCCAAAACTGCTGAGCCAACAGGTTGGGAGAAGACATCACCTGCTAGTGATGCATCTTTTCTTTAGGTCTAAAAGGCAATGAAGACTAGCACATAGGCCAAAACCTGTTATGGGTTTAGCCTAGTCACAGTTTTGCACTGCTTTGTGTTGTCCAACTCTGATATCATGAAACAAGCTTTAACAAACCAGTTATAGATAGTTTTGCGACCCCTCTGTAGAGCTTATTCTGCAACAGTTGACAAAGACCTCTGGTATTTTCATCCTCATCAATTACTTATGAAATCCTGCAGGCACAGAGAGGCCTTAATGACTTGATGACAGCACAAAGTCTTGAATGTGTACCCTGATCCTTTATGTGCTAATCAAAGAATCCAGCTTTGGATCAATCCCTCATATCAGAATTGCACTACAAGAATATCTAATTCCGTGGCAGCTTCCACAGTCTTCATTATTTGATCAGCACTGATTGTGTCCATTATTGCAAGACAAAGAAAGCAATCAGTCAAGGCTTTATCTTTGTTCTCTTGCTCTCACTGGTATCACTTCATCTCTCTATCTCTGCACTTTCATGGCTGGCCCTCATAACAATAACAATCTCACAATCTTTAATGTTCATGTCTAACAACAGTCTGGTGAGGTGTGAAAATATTATTATTCCCATTAGAAGACTATCCACAGAACAACAAAGTCTCATAATCACCAAAACTGTCTAAAGCCTTACCCCTGATAGCTAATACCCAGGGATATCAAGTAAAACACCATCACCAAGGTCACATTACTTTCTCAAACAGAAGTTAGGTGCCTGAATACACATGTGGTAGTACACAGACAAAACTTCTCTGGGTCTCAACATGAAGTCTCTGTTGGAGCTGAGAGTAAGCCCAATGCCCCATTCCCAGTCAATGCCTTGTCCACCAAGCCATTCTTGAGAACAGATCAAGGTTAACAAAATGTTCCAGTGTAAGGGGAGGAGAGGGCATATAGGACTCACCTGTGGTGATGCTCAGGGCTGGAGAAGCAAGGATATGGCCAGTGACTGTCATTAAAGGCTGATGATCTCTTTTTGCCTAGCTAGCATTCCCACTTGTGTGAAATCTTTGGGAACAAAGGACATTTCAGTATTACCAGCAATTGTCACCATTATTTTAAAAGATCTTCCCAGAGCCATACAGTGCCATGCTACATTGCTGAGGAACATGTCTGTGTGGGGCTATGCACACACAGCAAATAACTGAAAGGGTGAAAGAGGTGAATTGCAGAAGGAGGAAGACAAAGAAGAAAGATAAAATGACCAAAAAAGAGGAGCAGGGGTGTGCAGTAGAGGTCCCACATGTGCTTCTGTGAGCTCTTTGCCACAGCTCTGTCACATTCAGGGCAATTTCTCTTCCTCTGGGGGAGTTCATCACCTTCTGGAGAGGCCAATCCACCCTGCCAGACATTATGTGAAGCTCACAAGAGGCTTAGTCCTGTGATGAATGCAGTTTCCTCAAGCATTAGGCCCAGTGAAGTAACTGAGGAGCACACTTTTTTGTCCTTGTAATTTTAAAGAACTGCCTCTAATGTCCTCCCTCACGTGATTTCTTTACCTCTCTTCTCTATTAAGCAAAATCTGGGCTGTAAATTGTCAAGACAACACTAAGGAATGAAGACATCTGGAGTAAGTTCATCATACAAAAGCAATGTTTCCTTGCTGCCTCATTCTTCTGAAACCATTTGGTTTCAGCAGTGAAGCAATTACCCAGGCTAAGCATCAGGGGAGGGGGGCACCGTGGGCAGGGAGCAGGTTCACCAAGTCAGCCCTGAAACAGGAGTACAGCTCCTCATTCCTATAAATGAAAGGCATCAGGGTACCTGTCTAATCGGACACCAGAGCTACCTTAACCCCCAGTTGTTCTCAGGGTTTGCATAAAGTGGCATGGCAGAATAGCCCAGAGTCTATCTCAATTATTTGTATGGCATCCGTGGTAATAGTAACTGAGAAGCCTCATGATCTTTCATGTATTTGTCCATACAGCAGCCAGATAAATAGTTTTATCCTGTCCCTTATTATAGGAAGAAGTACAGTAGGAGATTGACAGCATATCCCCAGCTATAGATTCAAGACACAGGTGAGTCTGTGTTTTCTAAACTGGACACTTATAACCATAATTTCAGGGATGCCGGTTTTACTTACTGAAAGCTTACCCAGTGCTCCAGGTGGAAAATACATTAAGATTTATGCTTGGATGTAATGCCAGTAATGCGAGAAGCATGGAAATACCTTAGCTGGATAGATGCAAGAGTCTCCTTTCCAGAAGGCATATTATTAGTAGAGCCCATAGTGCTGCAGCCACCCAAAACATTAAATATACTTACACAACCTCTAATCTGCCTCTGGCTGAAAGGAGGCAGTACCTTGCCCAAGTTAGAAGTAAAATTTCCAGTAAATTGGAGAATTGTTCCCAAATCTTCCAAAACATCCAGATACCTACTGCATCTGAGCAAAAGCAGACAAACTGATCCATTTGCAGCTGGAGATATAACATCCAAAAACATTGCATCAAGTGTTTTGAATTCTCCTTGCTGAATAAAGCAGATTCTTAGTTATTAAATATGTATTAAATATCTAGTCCAGGTCGCACATCTGGCCTGAATGTTTCCCTTGAAGCTAACCTTGAATATCATTAAAAACTTGGTCTCCTTGATTGAGCTATATTATTAAAGATGGTAAAATTTGAACAAAAGACATAATTAAAAGGCTGGTTGGTTACATGAATATTCCTCCCTGAAGTATTGTGATGACATTTCTTCTCTTAATGCCTGAGTGACTCTGTTGAAGTAGTTGACTATTGTCTTATGCATTAATTTACTGCATGAGCTTGAGGGGGGAAGAGAAATGTAAAAAATGAAATCAGTTTCCCCTTTCAAGCCCCAAACGCTTTCTGCAGCAACCTTACCTACTTTCTGAGGACTCTACAATAAGCTGAGGGAAAATAAAAATATGTGGGAGTCACTGGTTTAAATCCAGGCATCACCCCACTGAGTTTTTAAAAGATCTTATCAGGAACAAAACAGATTATGAATAAGGACAGAAAAGCTCTGGATGAATATTCCAGGACTATAGCTAATCAATTCTGCACACAGAAGATATAAGCAGCTCACCAAGCTGGTGTGTTTACAGAAACCAGCCCTAATTAACTGTGTGTGTGAATTTTGGATTACTGAAAAAGCACGTGTTGTTAATTTAATAAATCTTCATTAATGTTGCAGGTAGCAGCGACCACCACAAGAACCATTACAAATTGACCCTTTTCAAATCCTCATAATCCTGCACTGGAGAGATATACCTAATTGGGCTCATTAAAAGTAAACATTGATTGACAGGACCACTGGGATCCTTAAAAGGGCTGTGCGGTCAAAGAGAATTGCTGTTTTCCCGATCTCCAGAGAAGCATCCAGTTGTTTGTTCCTTCTGCTGTGGTCCCCAAAAATAGAAGGAAACCTGCAAGTAGTACCTAAGGCAGCAAGGAACGGTGAGGGGTTACATTTGCAGGTAAGAGCCCTCAGATATGGAACATTTTCAGAATCAGGTCACATTCACTTCTGTGTGTCTGGTGGGAAATGCATACCACAAATAAATATTGAGATAAGGGAATTAAGGACCTTTGAACTGTGATTGACTCTTGTTAAGACATTGGGACTGTTCCTCTAATGTTTTATGCTTTGTAAGTCATTAGCATCTGTGCAAAACGAGTGTAGGAAAACAAGGTCAAATCAATAGTGTATTACATAGGCATCAGTAATTACATAGCAGTGGGGAATTGGGCTTTGGGACTTTACAATTATTTTCTATTGTAAGTGATGTTCAGACACCATTTGGGAAATCATGTTTTGGTCAGACAGTAGGTGTTTTGCTCAGTGTGGGTCAGCGTTATGGAGGTAATCAAAAAATATGGATCTTTCAGGCCTTAAAAAATCTATCAATCTCTCAACCTCCATTTCTGAATCCAAGCCAAAAAAAAAAAAAAAAAAAAAAAAAAAAAGGGCTTAGGCTTATTACATAACTTGAACATCTTCTGGCTGGAACACACATGACAAAGTGAATGCTCAGACATTTCTTTAGAAATCTACTTCAACACGTTTTTCCTTGTGTAGTTTGTCTGTTTTGAAGTCAGCCTCCAGCATTTTCTTCCACAGAACATGTAAATTTAGGTCATCTTTCTTCACTCCCTTTCTCCATTCATTTCTACACAGACACTTGAGCACTTTACTAACATCTGAAAAACTTGCTGTGCATCAAGCAAGTTCTGGTAACTGTTTATATACATGTTCCTAATATGCAAAAAATGTACAATAACCTAATGAGACCTAGTGTAGATCTCTCAGAGCATAGTCAGCTACATTGGAGCATCTCCCAGTTCCCATGATGTATGGGAGCACACAAGTGGTTACCCTGGACCTGCTGATGATCGGTGGTTTGTTCGACTGCAAGCATGGCACAGGGTGTCTGAGCCCTTTGTATCACCTGTTGCCTTAATTCTCCTGCATTAAAAATCTCCTGAGTGCCCAGGAGTCCCAGGAGTTAGTCCACAGCAGCTCTGCCTCTTCCAGGACAAACACTTCTGAATGGGCTGCATTGGAGACATGGGAGGCATGTTATGTTTCGTTGCAACTCGAATGTGGTAAAGTGGAAGTGTCAAAAAGGATTACTGTGTCAGTGGTTAAAATGATAGTGGCATGAAGGGACTGAGGGCTGCCAAGCCAAAATAACAAGAAATTGTCTCTGAAAGCAATCCTGACACATCATTTTGACAGTTGTGCAGCTCCACATTAACAATAAGTTACATGGAATGGCAGACTTTTACAGCAACCTCCTTGGCCTGGGGCTGAGAGAAAATTTGGGATGGACTGAGCAGAAATTGTATTCTAAAACAACTGTCTTGGTAAGGTCAGAGAAGTTGCTGACTGCTGCACCAGTGCAAGCTGATGTGATGGGGCTGAATATGCCAATAGCACATATTTAGAGTTTTAGGCCCTTGGCATTCGCCAAGAATACAATAGTCTTGAATGCTGGCTGGAATAAATGTACTGCTCTGACAGCGAATGCTCTGAAGCCCAGCCATCCAAAACAGGAGAGGGATGCACAGCACAGGTCAGGGGTGCAGCACAAATACTGTGGTGCTCTTATCAGACACAGCTCCACTGCTCTCGGACTGGGCAGGAAGGGGAGGTAAGTCTGGACCAAAGCAGATGCTGGCTGGGAGCAACATCCCTGGGAGGGCAGCAGAGTGAATAAAGCAGGAAGGGAGGACTATTTCTGCTTGATCAAGGTAGGAATCTTTTCCTGGTGCTTCTCATGCAAGGTTTGAATTCTGAGAGTGAACTGGACTGACTTCTTAGGAAATCTCTCCTTCTCCATCATCACCAAAGGGAGCCAAAGAGTATTGGCCTCTTCAGCCAGGTGCCTGTGGTTGGTCATTGTGAGCTCCTGGCAAGGAAAAACTTGCAATCTGTGGGCATCCAGACACTTTCCAGTGGGAGTGCAGACCCTCTGACAGCAGGTGAGTCTGGATTTCTAGGCTGAAGGTAACCTCAGTGTGGTGGCTGATGTTCACCCCTCTGGGTCCTGCTAGGGCTTTTGCTCCCAGCCAGCATCTGCTTTGGTCCAGATTTACCTCCCCTTCCTGCCCAGTCCGAGAGCAGTGGAGCTGTGTCTGATAAGAGCACCACAGTATTTGTGCTGCACCCCTGACCTGTGCTGTGCATCCCTCTCCTGTTTTGGATGGCTGGGCTTCAGAGCATTTGCCAAGAATACAATAGTCTTGAATACCGGCTGGAATAAATGCACTGCTCTGACAAGCACCTTGTGGGAATCTGAAAGGAAATAGCACAAAAAAAGAAATCAAACATAAAAAGGTAAACACAGTTTTTATAGGATTGTAGCTTGTGTTTATGCCTGATTTCTTTGGAGTTGGTTTCCTGACAAAGTAGAGTGAAACCACTGTGTTAGATGTGCAGCACAGCCTGTGCAGTGCTCGGACTGCCTGCTGCTTCATATTTATTAATTGAGAAATCCTTGGGCAAATTGCCACTAGAACTACAACACTGTTGATAAACTCAGCAGTTTCTGGTACTCCAGCAGCATGCAAAGAAGCTGAACAAGACTGATTACGCAGCGCAGCTATATCTGCAGAAGCTTGATTATATGGTTTGCTTGCTAATTAAACATCTAAATATCCATTTACCAAGGAAAGCAAAACTGAGGAATCTTCAATTACAGCAGGCTTATGTGGAATAAGAGAGTCAATGTGAAACTTCCTGGACTATAAGGACATTGTATGGCCAAACTCTCTTCAAAAAGCTGGTTAGAGCTCACATGTGATTTGGCACAATGAATGTATCCTAAACCTTGTCATTCATTCGTGAGCAAGGGTGAAATGAAATCATATGCAGAAAAAGCAGTGAAATTGGCTTATATCTTAGTTTCTGTTTCATAGTAGGACTGAGCAGGAGATTCCACAGTGTGGTGTCTGCTGGTGTCAGCACAGGGGCTGCTCAGAAAGCAGCAGTGACTTTCTGAAACAGCTCATTGGAAGGGAAACCCCCAATCCAGTAATTACTCCAGCGGCTCCCAAGGACTGAGTGGAACATACTCACCACTTATCAGAGGCAAGGAGAGGTGGACAGAGGAAGAATTTCTTTTATAATTTCTTTTTTCTTGTTTCCTCACTACCTTGTCTCTTCCTGGTGCTCAATCAGACATTTGCAAGCATACCCAAACACAGAAATTAACATATGGGCTCAGTAGGATATCTGGGAATGATTTTCCCCATCACAGCTACACATTAGGTCTCATCCCGATCTTTAGAATTTAACAGCATTATTTCTGATGTGAATAATTAAAAATCAAAGTAAAATGGCGCTGTACTTTCTTCTGTGGGGGAGCTATGGCAGCCAAAGCATGTTGCCATGAGAATAAATGACTTTAAACTAGCTATCAATAACATTAAACATGATGATTAGAGGAAGAGAAAGTCTGGAAAAGGCTTCTGATGGATGTTGAAGGCTGGGAGTTACTACACTGTCATTTGTGTTAAGGCTGGTACATTTAGAAATGAGATTGTATGATCTGATTGCTGTAACAGGGACAGGATTTAATGTCTAGCTTATCCCCATGCTCCTAGGTCATCATTCAGCAGATCTTGAAGTTTGCTTCTTCGTTGTCAGTACTTAGGACTGTAATTTTGAGGAAAACACAATCTTCATAAATGGTCTTAATATCCTGTTGGTCATAAGGTGCTAGGAGGAATTAGTGACAGAAAAGTTTGAAAACCGAGTAGATAACTTCATGTTGGAACAAAGAAAACATCCTGCCAGAGCAAAAACAACTTTTGATTTCATTTTCATTTTACTTGTGTGAACCCCTGCTCCATTTCTTCTTCTTTATTATTATTATTAATTATTATTGTTATTAGTAAGGCCAGCTAAGTCACCTGCACAAGCCTGATACAGCAATGGAAATGGGATGGGTAAAGGGTTAATGGAGAGAAAGGCTGATCAGGATCAACATAACTGACGGTGATCCTAGAAGAGAGTGGAGATGGGAGGACTGGATGAAGAAGATAGATCCTGAAGGTGGGTGACAGGCACAGTTCAGGTGAGAAACTGCTCTCCTCTGCCTTCTGTCCCATTGGTTGCTAAATATAACGGAAAAGTCCCAAAGCACTTAAATATATAAATATATATATAAACTGTCCTTGGGTAATAGCTGTCTTGTTTGTTTTTCTGTATGTCTACACAGACTGTCACCCTCCCCACCTGCTGTTGGAGGTCAGCAACTCCTGCTATTGAAGTATGCATTTTAGCTGCATATTTAAAAGCGAGTTTTGCTGTTAGTCTTTCTGAAATCATATTTAGTCCAATTTGAAGTAGAAACAGAAACTTTGCACCAGCTGCTTTAAGATTAGGTTAGTATCCTCTACCAAACAATGCCTTATTTACCTGTATGAAGGAAAGCTAGTTCCTCTCTTACTGTTTTCTGTTTATGTGAGTATTTTGCTGTGTGATCTTACTCAAATTCATGTTTGGGAAAGCAGGTCTAAATTAGCACTTTTCATTGAGCTTAACAGGTCTACATCCATTTGCAGCCGAGACCAGAGGAGGATCTACTGAATTGCTTCACAGAAGTCCACCTCTTACTTCTAACATATGATCTTACCTCCATTTTCCACATGGCTCTTTGTTAGCAAAAAAAGACCACTGCAGAAACACAGCCCATCATTACAGTGTCTGAGGTACAACAGATGGCATTTGCAAAATTAAGGGGACAAGAGAACCACCAGATGATTAGGACCAGACACAATCAATTCATGGGCGTACAGTTTAGCTGTGAATTTAGTGGCGAGAAGAAGCAGTTGCGCATCAGAGATGAAAAGAAATGACAAAAATAATTAAATAAATTACATGCTACTGGGCTGTTAAATATTATTAACCTGCCAGCAGCCTGAAGTATGCAATATTAAGAGCAGTCTATCTGTGGCTTTGTACAAAATGAAAAACACATGGTTTCAAGGAAACCATAGTCACTTAGAGTTATCAAGTTTATCTAAATAACAAAAACAGATATAATAGCGTCTTAAGAGCAAGTTTCTCTAAGAATAAAGCAGGCCACAAATGGTTCAGTAATTCCCAAGGAGCTGGTTGGGGCTGATTGTGCTATTTAAGTGATGTGTCTCGGAGGTTACTAATGCGAGCAACAGTCTGCCTGTTGCGTTTTAAATTACCAGCTACTGCCAACCCATTGTTTTATGCGATTCCCCCTCCGGAAAGATATATTTATTCATAAATAGCTGGCTGTTCAGTGAGTCTCCCTCAGCTTTGTGGGACTCCCTGCACAGTGTATTTCTGTAGCCAGCTTGCACCAAAAGTGCCCTGTACAAGCTTCTGGGAGCTTTGCTCAGATGTACACAAGTGGGTCGCTCTTGAAGCCTGAAAGAAGGTCAAGAAGCAGTTGCTAAATGTCGTAGTTAGTCACCAAACCTCTGGTAAGAGAAGAAATGCTACAGGGGTGTTTGGAAGAGCAGGACATTGCAGCTTGTTCCAGGCTCCTCTCCAGGCTGAGGGCTCTGGTTAAAAACTGCCCTTGGGGATGTGGCCCGGTTTGCCACAGGCTGGAGTCACAGTCATGGCACCAGCACAGTCCAAGCCTGACTGCATGCTGTAAAACACCATTGTCTGAGGTCATTTCTTGCACTACAGACATTTTTTTTAAAAAAAAAAAAAAAAAAAAAAAAGGACTTTCAGCAAATGAGTGGCCCAGTGAAGGAGCAGACCTGCTGCACAGGTGGTCTGGTGGCTCTCCACAAAAGCCATTGGAGCTGAGCGTATTGAGGCCAGCAACAAGTGATATGCACAGTACTGGTTGTGTAGTTGGCAGTGGTGTCAGTGAAGCAGAGAGGTTGAGGTAGGAGCACTGATGAGCACTGCTCTGAGCAGATGGACTAGGAACAATGCCAGAGTGAGAGACCACCTCTCCATCACAGAATCCAACAAGCAAGGGGATAAAGGCAGGAAGGGGCATACACCCCTCTTCTGATAACAGTATTATAATTATTCTGATGACTCAGGAGTGACCAAGCCATTGCAGTACTGATGGGATGCTGCCAGCTGATATCCACCACATCGATGTTGTGTCCAGAGGCAAAAACTACACGGAGCAGCACCACACTTAACCATGGGATAAGTGTGCATGCCAGGAGCAAACCTTCAGGCAGAGAACCTCACATCTTGCACCAAAAAAAAAAAAAAAGAAAAAAAAAAAAAAAAAAAAAGGCAGGGATATGATAAGACTAAGGTTAAATGCTTATTTTTTTCTCCCTCTTTTACTTGTGTCCTCACTTTGAGCAAAAGTTGAAAGCTTTATAAGATAAAGACTTCAGCATACAGTGAATTTCTGAGCGGAGTTATTACCTCTGGTGCCTGGATCAAAAGCGCCCCTTGGGGCATTTGACAGGATATAATGTCTGGCTTGATGATGGAAGCAAAGAAGTCCTCTCCATGGCAGATTTAGTCTCTTGAATTTACTGATAATGCACTCTCCTCCAATAAATCACAATTCCACTTCACCCACTTAGGCGTCTATTCTGTATGGTGCTGACATGCAACAAAATGTAAACCTCCCATAAAAGTAAAAGAAAAATGTAAATTATATTCTGATAAACAAAGAGAGATTTCAGAACTGGGAAAAGGCCTTGGTTTATGTTTAAAATGAGCTCTCTGAAACAAAATTGCAGACAGAGAAAGGTGTGCAGAGGTGCCCACGCAGGGCGTGCACAGCTGACCTCAGTAGGTCTGCAGCAGCACTTCGCTGTGGGCATTCACCCCAGGAAATCCTCCTTGTCTTTCCCCTTGCAGCCCAACAAACTCACCATGGGGAACTCAATTCAGTGCGAGGTCACCCTGGGAGACCTCCCCCTCACACACCTCCTGGCAGTACCTATTGAAATGTCATTCTGGCCTTCAGGAGAAACAATTCTCTGCCCAAGCATAAGGTAGGTGTGATGGGGCCAGGCAGAGGTGTTGCCATCCAAACCAGTGCTTCCCATGAAGGGGAGAGGAATGGGATGGGACTCATTCACTGCTGAAGTGGACATTTAAATTGGGGTGGGTGAATTGCCCCTAAAGGCACTCCTTTGTCTCACTTGGCTACAGTGGGAGCCTGGGGGACAGCACTGAGGTGGAGGTGACAGCAAATGTCAGAGGAGACGAGCCCCAATGTCAGGGATACCTGCTCTCCAGGGCTGCCCACATCTCTCTGCGAGGACTCCAGGAGGTAACTGGGGCTCCCCAGTGCTCAGTGCGTGGCTCCTGGAGCTGGCAGGTTGGGCAAGCAGGGCATATTAAAGGAAACTAGGCTGCTTTAATTCATCCTGAGGTCTCAGCTCTCCTTAAATCACCGATCTGTACAGTCAGCCACAGCCTGTCTGCACGTTCATATAAATCAAGCCTGAACAAAATGTGGACAGAAGAGTCGAGTTTCATGCACTAATTCAAGAAGCAGCCTGGATGATGGAATGCGAAATTAAAATGCATCCTTCCTCCAGCTCCCCATTTCACCCCTCTGTCCCTTTCCAGCAGAAAACTCAAGCACAGACAGCATCCCATAACCGGGGGCCAGGTGTGATGGGTGGACCCAGGCAGCACAGCCAAAATGCAGAAATGCCCCCACCCCCTCCAGGTTCTTGGTGGGTGAGGAGCTGTCGTGCAAGACGGATGAGAACAGCAAGATGAGGGCCAGCACTGTGGTGAGGGTCAGTGCTATTTCGATGGCTGCAAGATGCTCTAATTATAGTGCTGGGGAGGCTGGAGGCTGCCAGGTGAGGTACGGGAATAAAGAGTCCTCCTGTGGCACAGGAGCCGTGCGGTAACACCCCTTGTTTCTTTGTTCTTGGTTGCTTAACCAACTCAGGGACAAAACCTTGAGGAAGGAAAAGCAACTTTAAGCTTATAATTGAGCCCCAGGAATGCTGCATGTATATATAATTAGACACTTAGGAAAAAGTCAAGGAGCCTCGTGTTTATTACGCTGGCTCCGTCTCCTGTGTTTTTGGCACGGGGGTTTTTCAGCTGAGCTCCAGGCAGTTGCCTGAGCTGTTAAATATCCTTCACCAGGATAAACAGCCGAGGAAGTCCTGCGGCTCACTCGAGCTCAGTGCCATTGGTGCCTCTTCCAGAGGGCTCAGGCAAGTACATGACTTTATATATACTGAGCTATTCCTCTCTGCTACCTGCTCTGTGATCTGCTTTGCCTCACTGCAAAACCACAGCAGGGTTGCACTTTGGTGTTACGGGATCTCTAGCCGCTTTTCCCTTGGGTTTTATGCTCTGATTTCTCCTGGCATGCTCTCTCTGAACAGCCAAGAGAAGCCTTTGGCAGCAGCATCTCAGAGCTGTCCCCTGCCCTGGGTCCCTGTGGGATGTGGGGTGAGCAATCAGACAGTGCCAGCGCTCAGCTCTGCTGCTGGCTTCTGCAGGGGCCTCAGGCAAGTGGCTTTGCAGTCTGCTGCCTCAGTTTCCCCTGCTGAAAAGAAAAAAGCAGCACAGAGCCAGTTGAAACAGGGTGAAACAGGCTCAGGGACTTTGATGAAAACAGCAGTCAGATATGGGAAACAGATTCCTTGCTATCGCTTATAATCTGCCTCTTGGGACTGCAGCAGCTTTCCCCATACCTTGCTGCGCCGGGGTCTCCCAAATTTCTCCAGAGATCCCTGTGCCCCGTGACACACCTCCACCTCTCCTGTCCTTCAGCAGCCTCTCCTCCAACTCTCTTTTTCAGAAGCTCAGCGGGGCATAGTGCCTTCACTTTCTTACTTTTTCCCCCAAGCAACTCCCCTTAGATACTTGCCGTAGGCTTAGGCTCCCTCCCCTCCTCACCTGCAGCAGTCAGGGCACTGCTGCTGGGAGCCCTGTGAGCACATCAAATGTCTGATAAATCAGTGATTTCCCTAGCTATTCCAGCCTAGGGGAGTTGATGCTTGTTCCTCTTTTTTTTTTTCCCTCTTTTTCTTTTTTTTTCTGTAGTTGTCCAAACAATCACACCATGCATTGAGATGGTTTCTTTTTCTTTCTTTCTTTCTTTCTTTCTTTCTTTCTTTCTTTCTTTCTTTCTTTCTTTGTTTTTCTTTCTTTCTTTCTTTCTCTTTCTTTTTTCCTTCTTTCCTTCTTTCCTTCTCTCTTTCTCTTCCTTCCTTCCTTCCTTCCCTCCTTCCTTCCTTCCTTCCTTCCTTCCTTCCTTCCTTTCTCTTCCTTCCTTCCTTCCCTCCTTCCTTCCTTCCTTCCTTCCTTCTCTCTCTCTCTCTCTCTTTTTTTTTTTTTTTTAATTAGAGTGATAAGAAGGAGCTGGGAATCGATATCTGGTGTAGTGCCAGTGCACTGGAGAAGTACCAAGGACACTTTGGGATCTGTTTGTTGTACCACTACTCAAGGAGGAATCAATCACCTAAAATCAGAGACACTGAAAACAATATAGTGTGAATGCAGCTAAAATCAGATACACTGATACCCTTTAATTCTAGCCAAGACTGTGTTTAATCAAAACCAGGCTAAATTTATCCCAGATGTAACTCCAGCAACTGCAGTAAACATCACGGCAGAGAGGAGCTCAGCCTCTTTTCTCTTCCTTACTGACAAACAATTTATGGAAGCTGCAAAACTGCTGATGCAAGCACAAGTACGAGAGGGCAGAAATGCACAGCAGTCTCCTCTCAGTGGTCACCATGGCTGCTGGGCTTCATTCCAGTCTATTTACAAATTATTAAACATATTGACCACAGCCTCATGTTTTGAAATCAGGAAGACAAAGAATCCATTTTTATTACTTTATTAACCTTTTTTATATTTAGCCGAGCAATAAAACTACTCAACTGTGTGTAGAAATCTCGATTAAAATTTGCCCTAGCTCCAAGAGGCACACAGACAAATGCTCCAGTAGTTATCTAAGTTGGTTTCCTGGTAAAAGCTTTGCTCTGCTATCAGATTCTGTTGTGCGGTACATAGATCCCTACTTTACAGCCAGCACCATTTCAGGAGGTAGTTTGAAAGCTTTTGGGCTCTCCCAATGATTGCTTTGCTTTTCTTTCACAGCAATTACAGCCCCTTCATTTAATTTCAATGGAAACTTTAGTGTTTTAGACCTTGCCCATGCAGCTGAATGATCATCTCTGGATCTTATTTCCAGTCCTCAGGAGGACCGGTTTTGATGACCTAGTCTGATTACAGCATCTTTGACAGCTTTAAAGGAATTTGCTCAGGGGAAGACGACAGCTGCTGCTCTGATGAAGGATTTTTCTGAGCAGGCCTTCCAAGCAAGACATGTCAGCATGAGATGCTGCCTACGCTTTTCATCATGACCAACAGGTATGTCTAAAAAAGGTTTTGTGTTCTTGCCAGCTTAGGCCGGTGTGGAGAAAGCCTCTATTGTAAAAACTGCTTCACCTGCTTCTGTCCAAACACTGCGGCTTCTTGGCTTGCTTTTCCTTACATTTTATGTTCAGCCTCTCTGGAAGCTGAGGTCCAGACCTTTAGTCTTCTGTAAACTGGCATTGCTCCTTTGGTTTATAAAGTCTCTGGTGCAGGTACAGCCTGTTCACCAATATCTGTAACTCCTGTGTGGCCCTGGTCTTAAACAAGAGTAATGAAAATGAGCATATTATTTATGATCAATAATAACCACTATTAGGAACAGCAATAAAGTTTATTTGCAGGCTTTTTTGAATTGAGCCAGTACAAAGGTAATATGACAAGCTGCTCCTTTAGAGCCTGTTTTTCCATTAGTGTTGAGAATAACACAGATAACAGCAACCCTCTTTGTACAGAAAGGAGGTCTGAGCCTCTCACAGTGCATGGATCAGGAAAGTTCTATGTACCTTTCCTAGCGCTGTTCGCAAACCCTGTATCTACCCTCCATTTTGCTCATATAAAGTGCCTAGAGTGAATGCATCATTATTCAGATAGTTTTGCAATAGAATATTTTGACAAGTATCTGATATTTATAAAGCTTTATATGTGCATCCTGGAGCAGCTGCTTTACCTTTGGGGGGAGCAAATAAATCAATGATTTCAGATACAAGAAGTTTGGTGAATCTTTTAGGTTGTGCACACTCCTTGGGCCAGAGCTGCTACTGTATGGTCTGTTAGACAGAGCCAAAATTTGAGGAACTCATCCCCAAGGCATCACCGTCCCTTTCCAAAGAAACTCCCTTGTTAGCAGGTGGCTCAAAAGACTGAGGGCTGTTTGGCACATGGGACCACTGGCTTCTTCTCTCCAGGGCCAGTCCATCTTCTCTGCTAAACATTGCCTCACATCCAGCTCTGGGCTCACAAATTTCAGTGACATAAACCACTGGTGTCCCCTGCTCTGAACTCCCCTTCTTTTCACCCTCCTATACTTCTTATTTAAGTTGCACTTCTCTAGACAAAGGGGAAGCAGTGCTGTTTCTGTGTCTTGTGTTTGATTTCCACTGGTGAATTCAAGGAGCTGAAGGCGTTCTTTCAGAAATGGTAGTGAGGGCACAGAACAGGTCCTGTATCTGCTCCACAAACCCCCAGCTTTGGTCAGCCTGACACTTAGCAAGTAACTTAGTAAGATCAGATATTCTCTTCTTGTCTCAGGGGTGCTTTTTGTGTATGCTTTAGCTGAGGGATTCTTTGTGCATCCAAGAAAAACTTGCAGGCTTCAAGAAAGCCTGTCTCTCTCAATATGTTCACCTGTCAGAAACAGGAGGGGCACCCAGCACAGGATTCACCCAGACTCTGCAGGAGCAGCCAGGTCTGCAGCACTTGCTGCCATCATGACAAATGCCAGGTAAAGTCACTCAGCACATCCCAGATGAACCTAGGCCAGATGAAGAGTGGACAGGCTTCAGGGCTTAGAAATGAGAACCAGGTGTCTTTGTGCAGAGATTGCTGGATGTGAGGAAAACTCATTTAAAGAGAAGGAAGTGTGAAGTAGACAGACACTTTCTTCACTCATGTACTGCAAGCAGAGTGTATTATTCAGAAGATTATGCTGTGTGTCAGTGCATTGTGAATGCCAAAATGCTGGAAATTCACTAGTTGTAATAAGCTAGTGATAGCAGACAAGCCAGTGGGAATGTGACAGATGAAATTACTTGGCTGCTTGGCAGAAGCCAGTAAAGCCAGAGCTCAAGAGAGCAGAGTGCCAACCTCACAGGCAGATTGTGCCACTTGCATTAAAGTGACTTCAATCAGAGGAAAATAAAAATTATTGCCCTAGTTGGGCAAGAAACTTGATATCTGTGTTTTGGACTCAACGGTTCCTTGCCCCAGTCTTTGTGTTTCTCATCACTTCACTTAACAAAAGAGCAAATGTTATACACATAAACTAACAAGTTTCCATTCACTGCAATATTTTTGTAGGAGTGTAAGTGGAAAGGCAGCTTGACCCAAAGTGCCCTAACAGATAAGTTTTGCTTTTAATGGAGATTTATCAGTCCCATAGATGTAAGTAGCAGAGATGAAATCCTGCCTGGGTTTCACATGCAGAACTCTTCATTGGAATCAGCAGCACCTGTGGTTGTGCAGTGGGGCAGGATCAGATCTCCTCTATTGCTCTTTTGAAGCTGTTATAAAGGTTTGTAGGGCAAGTATGCCATTCAAATAGAAGACAACTGCTCTGTAAAGAAGTCTCATAGCACTCCTTGCTAGTAGTGTTTTGGTTTGGGACGTCAAATATGTCCATCGTGGAAGCTGACACAATTTTCCAGCTCCAGCACTATCTATGCAGCAAGTGACAAAGCTCGCCAAATCCAGGAGCATCAGGAAAAGGTGTTTCAGTCCCATAGTCTGAAACTCAGGGCTGCTGAGCTGGAGTCAGGAGAGCAGGAGAGGTCTTTTTCTGGTAAGGAGTAGTAGTGGCATAACCTTTCCATCATATTCACTTCAGAGCTGGAATGACCCTTTTGTGGTCCAAAAGGGGGCTAATTTTTTTTCAGCTCTCCAATACACAAGGAGAAATATCAACCCTAAGAATAGAGTGTAAGGGTACTTCAGTCTCCATACTTGTCCTAGAAATGCTTGCTACACAAAGTGTAATGCATGCATGAGAAAATGCAAGGCACTGAGCAGGTTTTGCTTGCATTAGGTAATAGCTGTGTGGCCAAAATCATGACAGAACAAGAGCTCAGTTTTAGTTCTCCTCCCTTCAGACACTATTAATTCACAATCTCTATAACTGTCCTGTGAAGCTGATTCCTTGCCTTTGCATTTGCCTAGATTTAAAAGAAAAGGCATTGTAATTTCCACTGCTTCATTGAGGTGACTGTTTGAAAGGCTCATACATTTGAGATTATGAAAAATATGCTGATAAAAATAAAATGATTCATATTAAAATTAAATTAAATTAAAATAAAATAAAATAAAATAAAATAAAATAAATAAAATATCAAATAAAACAGAGGTGGTTCTCAGCAACATACTAATTTAAGCTGAGAGGTTTCCTGTTCCTGACCCAGGACCAAATTTCTGATGAGAATGAAATAGAGAGAAGGAGGAAAAAAAGAGAAGGCTGTAACTATTAACAAGGCAGCTAGTAACAGGCTGGTAAAGCTACTAGCAGGAGCATCTTCTCATAAAATCATTGAATGGCTTGTGTTGGAAAGGACCTTAAAGATCACCCAGTTCCAAACCCCCTGCCATGTGCAGGGACACGTCCTACTAGACCAGGTTGCTCAAAGCCCCTTATTTTAAGGATCTGATGAAAAACTGTCAGGGACCAGGGCTGGACCCAGTTCCACAGTCTCCAGTCCAAGCCAGTCCTGTTCTCAGCCACCCTCATGGGAGACACCAAATGACCTGGCATGAGCAGGTCCCCTCAATACTTCCACAGACATGCTGAAGGATGCTCTGCTTGGAACAAAACCGCAATCGAAATCTTCAGTTTACTTGTGCAAAAAACAGCTGGCTTTCAACCTGACTTATCATATCTCCTAATGAATACAAGTGTTCTTTGATGTACTGTCTGAATTTTTCCTTGCTTAGTTTCCTTGTCCCAGCTTAAATTGAGATCCAAGTGAGTATAGGTTCCAGAAGCACTTGGCCAGATTTGGAAATTGTACCAATTATTCTTTGTTAAAACTGCTTGTTCTACTCTGAAAACACCAGCCTCCAGGGTGTGGAGAGGTGGAGGAGAGAGTCTCACACACTAATTACAAGAAATTAAATCCAGAACAAATATCGGCTTTAATAGACTTTAATATACTTAGCATTAGTGTAAAGTGTCTGCCAACGACAGCAGGATTTGACACTTGCTTTTTATATTCATCATGCAGTATCACCATCCAAGCTCCTTCAAATTCATGGATATTTTACTCATTTGGGCTTTTCTCACGCTTCGATCCATTATTCTCTCAATTTTTCTGTTCTCCTTTCATGTCGCTAATCTAATCTAATCCCCTTCCAAGGTGACACCAAAAATGGAGCTCAAGAGCATTTACATCAGGGCTTTCAAATCATCTTATGCAGTGATGCTTGTGTCTAGGTGCTTTACGATTCCCTTGACTCCTTCCCTTCCCCCTGCTGTAAGTCCCACTCCCTGCCCTTCTCAGGACCAATCTGGCATTAACAGCTTCCAGGTTTCTAAAATCCATTCAGAACAGACCATGGGCCTGCAGAAATCAACAGGAGTCTTTTGGTATCTCTGGGATTTAGACAAGGCTGCTAATCCCCATTTTAGGCTATATCCTCCAATTATCCTAGTCTGATTTCTCCACTGGCCAAAACTCGCATGAGTAAATGAGGAATCATTACAGAAAGCCCCAGTCAACACAACAGAGAGCACAAAGTGATTGCTGCTGAAATAGAGCTACTGAAGATAATTCTGGTTTTGCTGTTTCTGAGGGTTTTCTTTTCATTATATATATATATATATATATATTTTTTTTTTTTCCCCTCTCTTTTTATTTCATGCCAGCTCAGCCATCTACTTGCTGGCTGTGAACTCATGCTTCTCACCCATCTCCTGGCTGGTGGCAGCCCCCGGTTGCTTTAAGGAGAGGTTCCAGTTCCACTCCTTTTTGTTGCTAAAATATGATGAACGTGTGATAAAAGCTGACTCAGAATGACCTCACTCACTTCAGCCCTGTCTGTCTCCCCCATTCGGCATCAACAGGGCTGACTGATATGGAAACAGTGAGCTAACAGCAGTTATTAGCATTTGGTTACTTGGTAACTCTTATTCAATCAATACATGTTTTACATTTTAGATCCCAGTGGCAGGATGAACGGAACGAAGGGGAAAACCTCAGGTGGAATAAACCTAATGGTTTATGGGATATTTCCAAAGTAAAAGTGCATGTTGAATCACAGATAATGGCTTGGCTGTAATCTCAGGAGTCTAATTATGAAATGGATGTGGAATCATTCTGTAATTATTTAGAAAGTTAGTTTCAGCAGCACAGAAATTCTCTCTCTTTACTATATATCATCACAAGTACATTGTGGTTGTTTGTAACATCTACCCAGAAAGCCGCATGAATAAGAGAGGCAATTTTAAGAGACGGAGACAGATCCATGCCTTCATAAGTCAGTGGATTCATGCCAGGGATGAATTAAGACCAGGTTCCTCAACAGAGTTAAATCATTTCTAGCCAGTTCCAGCAGAGTAGAAATCAGTCTGCCCTGCTCTGGGGACCTTCTCACCACAATGTAAAATCTTGCTACACATTTTGCTTGGTGCTTGTGTCTTTGCCCTAGAGAAGAGCTCAGATGAAATCCAGAGCAAGCCCCTGCATGCTGTGGATTTGGAGCTCGTGCTGCAACCCCAGGAAGATGATCAGCACCCTGAAGTACCTGCTACATCCACAAACAAAGCCAGGGCGCTGGCTTCAGAAATAAATTTTGTTGTGTTGGATCAGACAGCTGCATGTGATGTGACCATGACAAATCTAATTTTTGCAAAGAGTGACAATCCAGGCCTGCAGTTCCTGGATAAGTGGCCCCAGGTCTGCCTACCTGCATCGAAGGGGAGTTCACATCTCTAGCTCATCAGGAAAATTTCCACTGCAGGGTAGCAATATATAAATGCAGAAGAGAAGGTCTCTGTGGGAGGATAACCTTGTGGGTCCTTCATATAGCACCACAGGAACTAGAGATGTTGTGCTTTGGGCTGAACAAACTGCCCTTCCTGGGGGGCAAACACACTGGGGTACACAGGTCTCTGGGCATCACAGGAATTTGGGATTATATGAACAGATAAACTGATTGCTATCAGTGCACCTGGCTACACACATATGCCCATTCATTGCTCTGTCTCTGTTGTGCTTCATGGCTGATTTTTTTCCAGTTCCTCAGAAACATCCCATTTTGGAGTGACCACCAGAAGAGAGGCTAACCAAGACCCTTCTGTCATGGAATGCATATGTAAATGCACAGTCCAAAGGACTGATTTTTGTCTCGAGGTTGGAATTTATGCAGTGCTTTCCTTTCTGGAAGGTCTGAGGAGTAGAAACAGTGTCGTATGACACCTCATGGGTGTTCCACACATTTCAGCAGTAAATCTGCTTCTCCAGAGGCAGAAAAAAAAAGAAGGAACACAGCTAATGATGCTCTGTGGGGCAATTCACCTTTTTATTTCCTGATGTATTCCCTGACTGGTGGAAAATCACTCTTGGCAAACACAAAACTTACCTTGCTGCCAAAAGGTGCATCTCTAAATTATTAATCAAGAGCACACAGAACCACGAAAGGTGGAATATTGAACAAAGGCTCATTTGACACTCTGGAAGTTGAAGAAGATATGGAAGACTTCCTTCTAATTTATTTATTCCTTTTCTGTTCTGTTATCCTGATATGCTGCTTCCAGTTACCATTGCACCCCACACTGTATGGTATTACGTGATTTTGTTTTCAGATTGTTGGAGATAAAGTTACTTCATTATTAATATATATGCACTGTGCATATCCATAAATATTGAATATATATGTGTGTGTAAACCTACTAGAAGTGTTAATAGTTAAGATAAACTAAGTCCATTATCACAATGAGTGACTATTTCTATGACCCTATTTGCAATAAAACCAGATTCAATGATATGAGAAAATTGCTAGGTTTCAAAATAATTGAACCAGGCCAGACGAATCCCCACAAAGGCATCATTTACAAAGTCCTTTGCTTGTCTAAAATATTTATTCCTGCAGAAGGAAATGGAAAAAGAGTTCATATGGTTACACAGCTATCCTCTGAGCGTAAAATTGTTTTATCATGTTATGTTTATTTCCTAGACATCTTCCATTGGGGTATTGCATGATAATACTGGCTGTGCAGTTAGTTCCTTTGTGTGGACTGTTCGTACTTATTCACTGGGAAGTCAATCATGTTTTGTTCAGGCTTGTTTTATTTTTCTGCTGAACAAACACTTAAGCAACCCTTTTCTTGTAAAAACTTATTTGCATATACAATGCGAGCCATTCAAAGTCGGCACGACAGATATTTGACGTCTTTGCTTTTTCTCTCATGTAACACTGGAAGTAGAGGAGTTTGTCCTCAAAAGAGGGGATTTTCTGATTAAGACTGCAGTATATTGGTCACGCTTAAGGACTCCGTCAGTAGTTACAGATATTTTCAGTTTGTCTAGTATTAAAAGCCTGGATAGATTTTTACTATTAAATGGTCACAGCAAAATGCTTCCAAGCAATCTACAGACAAATAATTTCTCCCAGCAATTATCCACTGAATAAATCTGAATAATGAATATGTTCACAAAAGTCACTATGTATTTGTGAACAATTAGCAGAAAGAAATAGAGGTGACACTCCTCAGCTAAATAATTCATTTATGAATTCTTTGTCCAGCTTTGGTTCTGACATGTGTTGCGAGAAATGAGATCAAAGCCTAGATGAAAAATTACTTCAAAGAGGAGGGCAATGTTAAGGGAAATTCTTCCAGCTTCCAGAGCAGAAATTGTTCCAGTATTGTAATGTATTTTTTACTAGTGATTTCAGAAACTAGGAAAGTTATCTTCCCGGAATTTTTCACTTCATGCGTGAAACTGTGTTTTGTTCCCAATCTATATCTAATTTTAGGTGGTTAAACTGCAATCAAAAGCACTTAGCAGGAATGGATCCGTCCCTGTTATGAGATTTGAACTCCTGACATCTTTATCCACTGGAACTTGAGTGCCCAGGTAACTACAAATTATTCAAGCATTTACAACTATCACTATCAATATAATTAACAGGTTGAGGAAAAAAAAAAAAAAGTGAGAATAGTACTATTAAATGATCATCCTAACATTTGGATAGGAATCTTTCATGAAAACATTTATAAGATGCCTAATAATTTTTCAAATTAACAGAAAAAAATGTTTATACGTAAGGGGAATCTCTGGAACTGAAAAGAAGAGTTCTTACATTGAAAATTACAAATGAGCCATTTAGAATTAAAAACATACAAACAAACAAACAAAAACCAACAACTTTTCTTCTGGGGGTTTTAAAGATAATCTCAAAAAATTCTGATTAATTGTTAAAAAAAAAAAAAAGGCCTTTGCTTTCAATAAGATCAGATTCACTGAAAAAAGATAAGAACAGGGTTTCTCATTCAGGTCTAAAAGATTATGAGCTCTTTGCCTCTGTTTTCAGGAATAAGAGGCTACAAAAGACCTTTTTTATGTGACTTGATGGATGACACTAGTAAAAATGAATGAGACAATTCATGTAGGGAAAGCGAGAGAGAGATGAATATTAGGCTTTGACTTCCCTCTTCCCACCTCCACCTGTATTTTTGGCCACAGTAGGCATATAAATTCCTACTTATATTATTTAGTAGCAAGTGATTATCATGATGGGAGCAAGGAGGAACCAGATAAGCTAGGGGTCACCATTTGAAAGGTTTTGTCACCTCTCTGTATAGGATCTACCATGAGCAAAGTTTTGAAAAATGACTTTTCCCCACCAAAAGCCCGGCTTAGATATCCCAAAAATAACTGATGTGAAACACTTGCAGGACACACCAGAGAGGGGATTTTGAGAACGTTTTACAAGCCTTGCAGCTGTGAGCCGGTTACAGCATGAGGAAAAGCCCTCCAACACCCCAATGTACAGGAAAGAGAAGGTAAGGTGTTTCTCTCCAGGTGGCTTTTAGATACGGTGCATTCAGTGAAGTGCCCCAGGCCAGTAAAATGTGTCGTCCTCCATGCTGACACCGCTTTCACTGCTGGGAAGGGAAAGGTTTGAGGACAGCAAGTCTTCCGAACACTGAAGACCCATGCAGAGACTGGGTCTTGGTGCCAATGCCCGCATCTTGCAACCCTTGCTTCACGGGGTAGGTGCAAAATGATGGCCTGGTCTGAGCATGCACAGCTGTAACAGAGAACACTGGGGTCTTCCCTTCCACTTTGCGGTGAAGCCCCTTGTGAAAGGAGCAATGCTAGGGTCCCGCCTTGAGGCACTCCGTCTAACCTGGAAAATTACACAAAAGTGGATTTTTTTAGACATTTCACAGCAAATAAATAGCTCCAAGAAAAGAACAACAAAAACAACAACAACAAAAAACCTCAAGCTTGTGCTTGTAGAGACAATAAACCACCATATTTCAGCAGTCATGGCAGGTATTTCTGGCTGGAAATTGTATATTTAATGGTGACCAGCCTTCAGCATTTGACAAGGGGCTGTTAAAGCCTGTTGAACAGTAAATCACCTCTCTTCTCTATCAATAATCTTATTATAATATCTGTAGAAATGTCTAATGTTCAAATCTCACTTTATTACTATAATAATGGATCTAATATGTAAGACATATAAAGTGAGGCCATAACTGTACTGGAGGGAGATATATGTGAACCCACTATATCTATAACATTTCCTCATAGCTTTTGCCCACATAGTTCTGAACAAGAAAAGGATTAAAAGTAGTGCCACTTGCAAGATTTTTGAGATTGGGAATGTTTTCTGGAAAGCAGACCAATGTCATCATGGAAATGCAGTAATCATTATGGAAAGAACAGCCTCGACTTTACATTTACGCATATAAATATGTAGGTGTTTATCTGTGATTTGCTCCATTCAGCCTCTCTCCAGTTGCCAGGAAAGCCCTGCTTTCCAGCTGCACAACCAGTATTATCACTGTGTGCTATTTTTGGCTGCTGAGTACATTTCAAGTCACGTCATCCTTCCCAAGCCAACACTGGCATGAAGGGCGGAAACTCATCTTTCCACTCCTCTGTCATCTGCTGCTGCTCCCGTCTGCTCGCTGGCACTGCCTGCTCAGTCCCCGCGGCAGAGGGGTCTCCAGACATTTTTCCCTGGTCCTCCCCATTTCCTTGAGCGAGTGGCTTTCCAACCAAAGCTTCGTGTGGGAGGCTTCATGTTGGCATCCAGAGTACATGTCCCAAATATGTCCAGACCCACCTTCTGATCGTAGTGCAGAGGAGCTCCTGGTAAGTAACCTCTTGATGGGTGATAGTGTCCTCGTGCCCAACGCCCAGAATTTTTCACAAGTGCCTTATTTTTAGTGTCATATTCTTTCCAAACTAACAGTTCGGTAGGTTTCCAGCTCTTGTCATACCTGTTAACACTGGGTCGCTGTCTGAGAGGAAAATGTACCTTTTTTTTTTTTTTCCTGACACTGTGCAGCTTTGATTTCCATAGGTTGTTAAAGCCTAGTAAATATTATAAATGTCACTTCCTTTTTAAGGTTTTCATTGGCTTGGTGCTACCCCACCACCTAGCTGTTTAATGTTTTTCTGTTCTGATGTGACATTGCTGTTGGGTGTTTGGAAAATCTCATATGGACAAAAGTGTCTCGTGGAGTTATGAATCTCTTCAAATATAAGGTTTGGTTTCCTTGAATGTGCCACTGGAGGACTCCTCTCAGATAAAGCTGTAACCACTGCTAGTCTGAGCTGGGCATCTTGTGTTGTGCCTCTCCGAAGCTGCTTCCTTTTTCCACAAAATAATTAAATATTCATTATGCCAGAAAGTGTGTGTGCGTGTGTGTGCGTGTGTGTAAGGCTACAGCAGAGTGATTAGGGCACTCACCTGGTAGACAAGAGACCCTGTTCCCAGTGACTGCTCCAATGAATATTTAAGTATTTCACATTAAGTATTCATTGGAGCAAGGATAGGAGCAGACCTCTTCCATCCCCAAGGGAGCACCCAAACACTGGGCTGCAAAGCAATTCTTTCATTCTTTCTTTCTTTGTTCCAATGAATATTTAATTATTCCAGGCCAAACAAGATGGCTTCACTGGCAGCGACTGAGATTCCCTCAGTCTCACGTGTGCACCATAGGTCTGATGATGAAGGTATGCATATAGGAGATATGGGTTCATATTCCCTTGGATTTAGAAAGAAGTTGAATCTAGATCTCCCATATGCTGGATGGGTCTTCCAGCTTCTGAGCTGCTGGATAAAAAACACAGACCTCCACCATTCTGCCTCTGATCATGAGACAGAGGAGGTATTGATGCTTGTATGACCCCAAGCTTAGAGAAAACATCCTTACCAGTGATATTATGCTAAAATATGGCTTACAAATCCCTCAGGAGAAGGCATCAAAGCTGAAGACGTTCCCCACTCCATTGCAGTTCCTGCTGTCTGTGTTATGTGCTTTCCTGCTTAATGGGCCAGCTGCTGTGGATGCTTTTTTTAAACACATAATTGTCTTGTGAATTGTGTAGTAGGCCTAGGCATCCACCGGAAAGCCATGCCGGTAGGCTTGATCTGCCCAGCAATGTCACCCCTAAATCCCTCTCTTCATCCAGCGCATAGTGGTGTCTCTTCCAAAGCCAATGTGGTCAACATGTGTTTGGTAAAGGGGATATACAGTGTATGATGCACAGAGAAAACTATGGACCCTCTCCAGGCAGTCTGCCAGCCCCAAACTGTAGGTAATGGGCTTTAACCCTGCCTCTACAACCCAGATAATGTGTGCATGAAGTGCTGAGTGTGGGGAAAGCATCCAAGGAAACAAGGTGTAGGGCAAGGCTATCTGACTATAAAAATGGGCAAATGCAACAGACATTGAGGAGTAGAAGAGGAAAGCAAGAAGAAAAACATGGAGGAAGGGCTCTGCCGTCACTGAGTGAGGAAAAGACACATGAGGAGAAAGAGGAGGAAGAGGTGTAGAGAAGACAACTTTGATCTTAAAGTAAAAATAAAATGTGGAGAATCTCTGCCACCCACTTAGGTCTTTGAAAAGTAGAAAGCTTGCCATCTGCTGTTCCACTTTCCAGGGACAACGTGTGTCTCTGAACTGACGATTTGCTTTGGATTTGCTTTGGGGGGTTAACTTTGGGAACATTCCTACACGGAAGAGGGTTTTATTACTATTATTGCAGCCCTGTTTTTTGTCATTTGGCAGAATCCACAGCAATCTGATTTCATTATCAAAGACTGAGTGTGGCTTCCAAGCAAAAAACAGAGCAACAACATAATTGTGATATCAAATGGCAAACAATTGCTTGAAATCATGAGAATGCTGCATAGCTTCAGTTGTTTAAATGGCAACACCACATCCAAAACAGAGCAGCTTAGCTCAGAACACTTCAAAGGTGCTTCCAATAATATGAATCTTATCTTTCATATCATATGTGTTCTACCCCAGTCTGTTGAGCAGCTATCTTCAATAACCGTTCGCTCCAATTTAGAGAAATCCTTTCTGAAACTTTGCTGTCTGTTTCTTTAACCAAGCTTTTTTTTCCTGAAAAGACAGCTTTAGTGTACTGAAGATCTACGACAATGATATTTATATTGGTTTGGTGTACGTATTACAGTGATATGACTGTAAATGTCACATCAGGTGTGTTCCATATCATGTCCTTTGAGGGACATGGTAAAAATATAGCCACAAAAACTCAAAGCTTCACCTAGATTTATTACTCCAGTTTGAATGGCCATGTGTTGTGTTTTGATCAACTCTTTAGACAGATGACAGTAGCTGTCCTCCTTCAATACTGAGGAAAAGACCACCTGTGAACCAAGCCGTGGGGCAAAAAAGGAAAGCAGAGAGAAGGGTTCGATTTCGTGAGCCAGAAGAAGTCATTGAACATGGTATGTTCAAGCTATTAGGCTTTCTGGCATGACCTTTCTAGTTCTTAACCTTCACCCTGTCTGTCCTCATCAGTCTTCCCCTCTGTTAGGGTTATCTGTCTTTTCAAGCTCAGCATGGAGCAGGGGACAGACACCTTCTGTGCTGTGCTCTGCAGAAGTGCACCTGGTCCATTCCCCTGCCTGTCCTGGAGCATCAGGGTATAGCAGCCTCAGGCTGTTCTCATGGTGAACTTGTGGGACCGCAGGGACCATTGCAGACCATGGGTTTGGCTGAGCACCAGGTCTACCCCAGAACACTGCTTTTATTCATAGAGGAGCTCAAACAAACCAAATTTAAATGTGCTTACGTTGTTCTGGGTAACTAGGATGTAATACTGGGGAGGGAGCTCACCTTCTGATGTTTCTGAGCAACCTGCATGGCAAGGGACAGAACAGTAAAGGTCTGAGCCTGGCTGGCCCACTGGGATTAAAAGCAGCCACAATGTAATATTTTCTGCAAATAAAAGTGCCCAAGGAACAACACAGCTAACATGTCTTCTGGTCTTTCATTCATGAGCCAAAACAGCTTGTGGGTAGGTCAGCTGGGAGTGACCTGAAGCTGAGGTCTAACACAAGGATTCAGTTTGCACTTCTGCACATGTTAAATACAGTTCATAACCAAATAATTGTTTTATTCTGACTTTCACTAACAGACCCGACTAGGAAAAACTGTGTTTATTGGTAGGAAGCTAAAATTGTACGGTTTTGATACATCTGCTAGCAAAAACACAGGTGACAGAAATTTCCATGTCAGCCACCTGTCTGGACTGCTACTCAGCTTCTAAAAGCAAGCCTTCGCATCCACTGCTGTGTCTGTATACAGATTTCTTGTTGGTTTTGCAGTGTGCTGCTTCTGGTGCCTACTAATGCAAGAGTGAAAAGCTGTTTCTTGATAAGGTCGTTGGCGCAGCCTGGGCTTTCCTATCCAAACCGAACGCATGGGAAGAATCAATGAGTCAGCCCTAAACTCTTCAAAGCTCTTTTGACTGCTCAGGAGCAGGATTTGGACGAGATGCAATACCTCCTTCAGCTCCCTGCCAGAGTCTGTGCCCCCAGATCAATGCTTGGCACCCCACAGTCAGTCCAGCTTGGGATGGGGTTTTGGCACCCACCAGCTCTGACCTCAGCACAACTGTGCTCAAGCTGCAGGAAGCTGCAGGGATGGGAAAGACTCTGACTCTTCCATGAGGACAGGAGAAACGTCCCAACTCATAATTAATATTCTGTGTTACAAACAGCCTGTGATTTAGATGATTTGCTGTTTGTCCATGCAACGTTATTAAAATAGAGGCTGGTAAGATGAAAGTTGCTGGCACCAGTGAAATTTTTCCATGCTCACTTTTCATCCTGGATTGCATCTGGGCCCCAGCTGCCAAGCAGAGGCAGTTCCAGGATGCTGTTGGATGACAGCTGCATCTTACAGTCGGGTTTGTTTTCTATATTTCATTCTTTTTCTCAGCCTTCTGGTCTATCTCATCTCTCTTCTAGAAATGATGCAGAGTAGGAAGAGGTGGTTTTTTTGTTTGTTTGTTTGTTTTTTGGTGAGAGCTGACTTTTGGCCATCCTGCACCAGCAGTAATCTCTGCCTATGAAATTCCACATATAATATTTTTTTCCTCACTTCCCTGAAGTGCACCTGTATCTGCATGTTTGCATGGGGTGGATAGATCTTTGTCTGGGCATAAATGCATTCAGTCAAAAGCAGTGTGAGAAGTTGCCCAATGTCTGTAGAGTGACTGGCAGTTTCAGAGATACCATCCAGTGCATGCTTTTTTTTTTTTAATCTTCAGCAAAGAGACACCCCCTTTCCAGGCACATAAGAACATTTTTATTCTGTTTTCTAGTTATTTCCTGCTGTGACTACGTAGTGGGTAAGTCAAAGTTTCACATTATAACTTTGAGGCATTCATGGAACTAACCTGAGTTTGCTTTGCAGCGGTGGGGATGCGCTCTGCAAATAAACCTTCCAAATATGAAGCATTTCATACTGTTGGCAGCTGTTGCTTTTTCTGTCTTGGCACATGAAGCACAAAGAGTTGATGAGGTCTGCTGCAGTATTTTAAACAAGACATCTAGCAAGACAAATAGTGGAAACAAAAATGAAATCCCTGAAGCTATTTTTAATTTAAATATAATTAATATGTTTTATGGCAATGAAATAGGTACAGGTTTTTCACTAAGATATGCAGGGAAAGCACCCCAAGCGAAACAGTAGTTCTCCCCGCTGACTTTCTTATGTGGGGAAGAGACAATTCATTTATACACTGGCAGCAGGGTAGAAACAATAAAAATAATCTTTTTTTTTTTTTCTTTGTGCTTGCAAGGATGTTTGAGGCCAAGCAGCCTCACAGACCCCCAAGGAAATGTGTCTGTGTGTTATTATGATGGCAATCATCTCTAGAGGCCTTGGCCAAGATCCAGCCCCTTCTGTATGCAGTGCAGTAAGGGGGGAAGGGGTACATATATACACATATACATATATGTACACACACAGAGCTGTAGTTGTGGGAGGCCAAAAGGAACAAGGTGCTGTGGGCAGGAAGGAGTCTGGTGGAAAAGGAAAGACCAAACATCTCTCAGATAACAGTGGAAATGTAAGGCCAAGGCAGGACCCGAACCAAAATCTCTTGTATGCCAGTCCAGTGCTTTTCTCACAGACAAGTTGCTTTTTTTCTTACGTGTGTGGGCACATAGCTAGGGCTGAACGTGCTGTTCCACCAAACAATTCAACAAATTTAAACATTGTTTTTTTTCAATTTGCAACTTAGAAAAGAGCAAACACACACTCCAGCACACATTTGTAGCAGTGTGATTAAGCCGTGTTAGGGACTGTTGGGACTGTTGGGTTGTAACTGTTCTTCCACATTATTTTTTTATGTCTCTGGACTAAGCATATTCCTGTGTTGAAAGGATATAATGAAAAAACAAGTTTGCATCTGAAATAACCCAAAAATTTGACATAGAAAGTAACTTTCATGAGATGAAAAACAGTTTTAAGCACTTCAAAGTTTTAAGCACTTCATAGAAAAGGGCTGATTTGCAAAGCTGTTGAGCATTAGAGAATAGTTTCACTCTTACAAAATACACTCATCAGACAGGCTCCGTGCTTTGAAAGGCAGGCAGCCACCCAGTCAAGAGGTGTATCACGTGGCCCGGGAGATCAAACAATGTAAATACCACCTTCCAAATCAAAAAAACTCTGCATAAGCAGAAAGTGGTGAGTAATTCACTGGTTAAATACCTACATATAAACCATTATATACATATTTATATACATATAAACCTACATATAAACCATATAAACCTACATATAAATATACACCTACATATAAACCATTCATAGAATAATACCAAATAATCAAATTTATAAAAATTGAAGTCTGCTCATGGATAATTTGCAAACAGAAAGAAAGGATAAATTCAAAGGAATAAATTATTTGCTGCAAATAATTCACTCAGAACTATTATGGGACATTGATTTGGTTTCTGGTTAGCTATAAAATGACTGCCTATTAACATTTTACCTTTTCCCAATACACTTTTTGATACATTATTATCGTTTCTTGCTTGGTTTTACGACTTTTTACCTTCCTCTCAGTACCTCTGTATGACAATTTAATTGACTGCTGTGTATTCCAGGGCTGGTGGTAGAAGCTAATTTAAATATGTTATAGCTAATGTTGGTCCTTTACCCATAATAATCCATGCCACATTTTTATCTTCTTATTGATTATGTGCATATGGCAGGAAAATAGCTGCACACTTTGGATTTCTATTCAGGCGTGAATGTGGTTTTATACCGCATGTTTAATACTCAAAGTGTTTTATAAAATAATACTGATGGTGCAATGAGCACGCAGCCAAACAAAGCAGACAGATCTGAACCAAACTGCATCCCAGATATCCATGGATGGATACACACATACAAGGGCTGAGACACCTCTAAATAGCTGCATGGACATCAGAGAGCTAAATGTAACCCACTGACTTCCACACATGAACTATGCCTGACCTATAGCACTTTAAACATCCTTGAATTATATTTTAACAGGCAAGAAAAAATGTTTATAGTGTCCTCCTGAATAAGAGCAAACACTGAGGACGTTCCAGTGTAATTAGCACACCTAGCACTTAGAGAGAGGTTAAGCCAGCCAGAGTTTTCTAAATGTGCCTGTGCCTTGTCTCAGATCTTCCAGTAATTAGCAGAGGCCCCAAACAGGCTGAGTTACCAGGGAAAAGGACAGAAATCTAGATCTTCTCTCTTTATGGAACAGTTGTAGGCATTAAATAATTAGGTGAAGTGCCTTAATATTCTCCTAGTAACCTAACATTTAGCTTCAAGGTATAAAAAATAATTGCTGGAAGGAAATTTGAGATTATACATTAGCTATGGTAATCCTGTTCATATTGTATATAATTAAACTCTTTAAACGCACCATTAGATGAGGGCTTTTATACTCACTGCCCTGCATCAGGAGGTGTGACCTGCTATCACTTAGCTGATGCCTGGAGAAGTATTCACAACCAGAGCCCCGTGCACCCCGCTGTTCCCAGAAAAGTAGGACAAAAGCATCAGTGGGGGGTCAGATTTGGGAAGTGTTTAAGATGACACTAAAATAATGCTGCTTTCTTTTTCCTCCCCACCCTCTCTCAGTGCATGACAGGTCATCATCTGGATTGCCTGTGCTCCTGGGGCTCTCCTTTTGTGCTGTGCTGATCCTGGCTGTGAGTCTCTACTACACCAGCATGAAGCAAGACACCAAAGTCCTGGAGGAGTTTCAATCCCGACTTGTTATCTTCTTTCTTCAGATAAGACACGTTGCTCATAAATGCTGGACTTGGTTTATGAGGCAGTAGCGATGTCCTCCATCTGCGGTAAGCCTGACAGACATCTCAGAGCACTGGTAATCATCATACAACAGAGCAAAGCTCCCTGTCAACTCAGTCCCCATGCAAGGAACACATGAGCATCCAACTCAAAGAACAAGAAAACCACCCCTCTTGTGCACTTTCTAGCAGCTACTTGTTCTCCTTTCCTTTCTTCTTTTTCCTTAACGTTACTGAATGATAATACTAGCACCAAGAGGTCCCACCAAACTGATGCTCCATCATCCTTAACAGCAAACAAGTGCCTGAGTTTTGTCCCCCAAAGAGCTTATAAACTGCTGTTGTGAGGAGCAGAGGCAGAGAGAGAAATTCATTGATCTGTGCAGGCAGAAGCACACTATGAATAAAAGTCTCCCGAGTCTCAGGTCAAAGCATTAAATACCAAACCATCTTTCTCCTCAAGTCTCCTAAGAGCTATTCTACAAAAGTTAAAATGAAGCTGAACTATTGCACGAACACTGCTCTGGTGGCCAAAGGCTTGTCAAGCTACTGTATTTATATACCTGAAATGATTGTTAGTAAAATCATGGCAAATAGCTTTCTTCTTTCCCTTCATGCATTTTTTCCTCCATGGGCAAGAGTTGACTCTTAATGTTTCACTTGACTCCCAGGTGTGAAAAAGAACATGTGGAAAGTCATTTAAATAGTAAACAGAGCATTTGCCTAACATAATACATAGCAGCATCGAATCCCAGGTTAATTATCAAATCGGTAGCTTAATCCTCTGGGCTTGATTCAGCCCATAAACCCCATGAGCTGAGCTTACAAGATTTATGGTAGTGCTTGTCTTCAGTCAGAGGTTTTGCTTTTATGTCTGTGTGTTCAAAACCTTATGTAAGGGTATTACGGGCTGTGTATGAAGGTGTGGGGTCAAAGCCCTGTTATCTCTCCGTTGTAGCACCATACAGTGCAACCTCTCTGGAGGCAATCATTTTAATGGAGATCAGGCAATAAATGTGGAATGATGCTCTGAGTGTCTGAGAGGACGTCCAGCAAGTGCAAGCTTATGAGCTTGAGCTATGTTTTCTTCCTAAACAAAAACAGCATGATACACTTTTCAGGCCTTAGATTCTTGTCAAGTAACACTTGATGTATGCTTGGGTTTATTCAGTATAAGGATGACAGCAGAGCCCATAAGAGCTGAAGAAAAGGAAGAGAAAGGAAACAGGGCAGAGAATATGGATGTGATGCCTACATGACCTTGACTAAACTCCTCTGCCTTTGCAACCCACTAAAAACAAGAAAAAAATGGTGTTTTATTCTTAATTGACTTTTTAAAAAAAGAGAGGACAATACTTCTCTGCCCCACCAATCTTGTCCAAGCAGCCCAAGGACTTAAACCAGGCAGAGGATAAAAAGAAACAAATTATGCAGCCTTCTCTCAGGAGCAGAGTGGGCAGCAACTTGACTGAGAATGAGTACAAACAAAAATTGCAGTTAGAGACAGAAAGAATTGGCTTCAGCAGCTATTTTCATGCTCTTCCTAAGATGTCAAAGGCCACAGCAATTGTACCTGACAAGCTGCTGGTCTAGGACCCAGAGGATGCTGTGGGAGCATTTGGCTCTGTGGCTCTTTGCTCAAACCAGTTGTGTATCCCAGCTCACAGGGTAAGTCCCCCGGTGCTTCCCTTCCCTTTCCCCACCTCAGCCCTGCTGTTTGGATAATAAATCAGAAAAGTTTTAAACTTGTGTGCTGGTGAATCCGTGGTGGGAAGGTTTGGATTGTGACACGCATAGGGCAAGGGTGTGATTGCAAGTCCTGTTTTCACTTCTGTTTATGACCTTTTTAATGTTGGTGTTGGAACTCTCTGGCAAATCATTGGTGTACCTTTTGGGGTCTGGAATGATGTGTCCTCCTAGTACCTAATACATACAAAATGGGGACCTTTTTCGGAGGGTCTCTTCCCACGCTGCAAGTGGTGGCATATTGCAATAGGAAGGCAAAGTCTGGGGCTGACAAAATCTGGGTCATCTTGAGAAGGAGAGCAGTACAGGGAATCCTTCCTGTGTGCTGCCAGCCTAGTTTTGCTAACTTGAAAACAAGCCAAAGAGTTAAGATAAAAAGGGATCTCCTCTTTAGGACTGGGAGGGACAATGTGAAAACAGTGTGCATGTTCATGTCTCTGTGCTGCTCCCCAGGAGATGGGCATGGGACCTCCTTTCCCTCAGCCCTGCTTGGGATGGAAAATGGCCACGTTCACCTTTTTATCAGGTGATAAATCAGGGCCCAGGCTTATCAGTGTGAGTGAGGCACACTCTGAGAATGGCTATCACAACCAGGCTGTCAGGGAAAATAAGCAGAGGAGCAGCTATTCCTGGCTCTGGGTGAGACAATTTTGGGCACAGGCAAAAGCAGCACTTGAGCTGCCTGCAGAAGCTTCCCCGTGGCCTTGCTGGCCTCCTGGCTCAGGATTGTTTTACTGTGGTCTGTCAGCTCTGTCACAGACTGCAGAGAGCCAAAACAACTCATTGCAGAGCACCACCAGATAGTCTGAAATAAATAAATGTTAAACCCCATCCCTGGGACAGCAGTGTCCTTTTGCAGCTGAATAAACTGAAGCTGAGAAAACCTATGTATCTGTGCGAATGAAGGAAGCAGGTCAAAACTAGCCTGGGAACAGGAGCAAAAATTCTGACCTCTAGGCCTGCATTTAATTTCTGGTGCACAGCTTCGCTGTGGACTTACCTGCTTTATTTCCTCCTCACACTGAAGCTCTTGTCCCCTTCCTTCACCCATGCTGCTTACACACACACACAGATGCACACACACACCCTTTTCCCACTCTGCCTTCCTTCTGCTCTTTATCCATCACAATTCTATCCTCAGTGCTGTAAGCTGGGCGGGATTTCTCCTTACTCTTGCTCGACACTGTTTTTTTCTAGGTGTGACCCCTTGGTGAGTCCGTGAGTTTGGAGGAGTTGAAAGGAGCTCTGAAATTATACCGAATCCGTTATGTTGGTTCCCTGACAGCTGTGCTGGGTAATATTTCCCTTCAGTACAACTCCTGAGAATCGCCCATAAAGAGGAAAACAAAAGGAGAAGGACCATATAATTTACTACAAATGGACAGAATGCTCACATGAATTCACTCTGGTGCCAGTGTGGAGACCAGCTATAAAAGTCAGGAGTCCTGAAGTCAACTAGCTCTGAGCAATTATTTAGTCTGGCTTGGAAATGGTCGTGTTTTCGCCTCAAAGAGCAGAGGAAGGAATATGGAGGACACGACTCCAGCAGCAGGTTTTGAAGCAGACAGTGAGGATGTGGGCTTGCCATGAGCAGTGTCTGCGCTGGTGAGAGTCAAAGGGCCAGAAGGGAGCAGAAAGAGGTCTATGCATGAAAATGGGTTAGTGAGAGGGCCTAAGGGCAGAAGTGCTGCCTAATATCCCTTATGTAATGGGTGTTAAATTCCCCATAGCAGGAATCAGCAGACCGTAGCAGTGTTGTTTTGACAGTGTGCAGTACATTCCTGCAGCAGGAACGGAGGGCAGCTGCCAACACCCTCTTCAGGCAGTTATACCCCATCAGCAGCACCTGATTGCACAAGCAGGTGAATCCATACTCATACAATCGCAGGAGATAGAAAAGGACACAGTGAGATGACACTAGATTTTTTTACATTAACCTTTTAATGCACTCAGCATTAGTGCTGGTAAAAGGGAGTTCCAGAGACTGCTTATAGTCCTACTCCTTTGCTTCTTCTCTCCGGTCCTGCTAGTCTGGAAATAACCCATAGCAGCAACTTTATTTGACATTTCTGCCTTTTGCCACCTTGCAGCAAGCAGAAAGTTTGGCAGCATGTGATTAGAAAAAGGGTGTTAGCAGCTGCCCTCAAGAAATAACTCAGAAACCTCCAAGATATAGGAGTGGAGTTGTTCCTTATTAATTCCTTGCTCCAGGAGGGCTGTTGGGAACCTTTAGACCCACCCCTGAAGAGAAAGTCTGGGGCTACCAGAATAAAATTAACTAGTCGGCATTTAGAAAATGAACCTGCCCATGCAGCCTGTGATACCCCACTACACTAGGTAACAAATTGGCTTTCATCTGCATCTCATGCAGGTGAACTACCTTCTCTTTGCCTGCTGTAGCTTTAGGGCTCACTGCTGGAAGATGGTACCAAGAGGGCTCAGCTTAGGGACGCTGGTCATGTCCATGACCATGCAAGCTGCAGCATGGAGATACCAGGGAATGAGGGAACAAACTAAGGTGTCACCACTGGCTTTGGTAATCACTTTTTAACTTGTACATAGTAAATTCAACTCACCATCAAAAAACCAAGCACAAAAACATTAACTTTTCAAGTAGTTTATTCGTATATATCACCAAATCATAAAAAGCCAATGCACTGTCCAGCAAAAAAGCATCAATATATAAAACATTAAATCATTATCATTAACACTAGAGTATACCACTTACAATGAACCCAGTCCAGCTCCTACTAAAGCCAAGGGAAATTTTGTCAATGACTCCGCTAGCAGTAGGATTGGACTCACAATTTTTATTTGCCAGGTGTTTACAAATGGCTGTATTAAAACGCTAGTAAAAAGCTTTCCTTTTGAAACTGTATCAAAACAATAAACCTAACTCTCATTCGGTTTCTGTCAAATGCATGCAATTAATGCTCCAAATCAGCACTTGTTACACTGCAAAAGAGCATACAAAGCATGAGAAATAAGATTCAAAACAGACCAGGCTCTGCCCGCAGCTTGTGTTGACTGGCATGGCTCCAGCGAGGCTCACGACGCTATGCTGCGTACAGCAGCTAAGGATCTGCCCCAATCCTGCTTTCAACAGTTAAACAAGTTATGGAAACCTGGAGACTTCCAAAACAAATTGTGAAAATCTGAGTGGTCCAAGCTAAGGCTGAAATCAATGTCAGCATTGCCAGCCCAGGCTCTGCCACACTGGATCCCTCATATCACAGCCTGAATGCTGACATCCCTCATGGGAAGAACACTAACAGTTCTCCTCACTATCTATTTTTACTCTGAAGCATGGCACTCTCCTGTCCCTCCTGACTGTGCTTGTCCCTGATAGGAAGAGATGTGAGAAATAACGCCTGATTAACCTGATGGCAATAAAACCCTGTGAAATTCTTCCAGAAATGTTTTTAAAGAAGAAAGGATCCAGGAGAAGGAGACATCAGTGTACAGACTTTTTATTTTTCTTTATCTAAAAAACCTGTAAAAACCTGCAAAACTCATATAACAGTATATTTTAGATCATAATATATTGATTTCTCAATTGGGCTGAAAAACTGCAGTAGTTTTATCCAGAGAGTATTTGTCTAAAATCTCTCTGATGCTACCTGTCTGCACTGGCTGTGGACCCCCTGCAGTGGTTCTCCCCCCCGAAGGATGGTCTTCAGCACTGAGTTTCCTGCAGTCATTTGGCAAAAGGACTGCTTTCATCTCTTAAAAACTTTGGTTTAAGGAGGCTGTTAGCACCTTTAGAAGCCAAATGGTGACCACAGTTTCAACAAAGAGGATGAAAATCGTTGCAGCAGCCTAGGAAGTGTGGCAAGGGTTAATTGACTACATCAAGATCCAGTGTGCTGCAGGAGGATGTGCTGTATTTCAGGCACAAATTATTGCACCTCACAGTGTTAACAGGGAAAAATAATTCCTTCTGCTGTAGGAGCAAGTGGGAGAAAAGCTCTGGAGTGTGTTATGTGGGATACCATGACAGATGATTTTAAAACATTTCCCTTCCTTAAAATCTGTGGATTAATATCCCACTTGTCTGACTCCACCAGGTTCCTCAAGGGAGTGCTGGCACCAGCCTTGGGAACCTTTCAGAGCAACATGTCAGGCAAGTCAGGCCTGGCTTGTGTAAAGGGAAGAGTTTGGCGTCGAACCCCAGAGAGCCCAATGAGAAAAGAGAAAAGCTGAAATGCTTTTTCTTATTTTCTTTTACACAAAAAGTAAAGTTTGCTACAGAGCTGCAATTTCTCTTGCATTTGTAAATATTATGCAGAACCTGTATACAAACTGAAGTCAAACTTGCCCAAATTTGGAGGGAAATGAAGGGAAAATAAGGAGTTTTGCCACAGGGCCATTTATCTGCTTGCGTAAGAAATCACCCAAGAAGTCAACTGTAATGATGGATCTTCATTCCCACCTCCTGTCAGGGCATCTCCACCCTCACTTTGCAACATAGGTGGGAAGAAAGGGGGATCAAAACCTTCTCATATTGTGTTTCCACCACAAACAAATAATTCCAGCTATTTCAGTGAGCTGCTCTTGCTGCCAGGTACTTTATCTCCTTGATAAACACCATAACCACCAAGCTAAAATGTCAGGTTTTAGGAATTTCAAGCCAAGTAGAAAAGTTCTAACAGGAAGATTTGAGGGAGATCCAGAATAACAGCACGGTGAGAGCATTTGCTGTGCAGATGGAGGCTCATGCCTCCCCAGGAAGCAGGGAGGTTAAAAGCCTGTGCCTTGCAGCTCCCTCCCTGTGGGGAGGGTTGGGAAAGGAGGGCCACAGCCCTTTTAACAAGTAGCTCCATGCTTTCTGCCACCCCCATGAAATCCTACTTGTCAGGTAACATAACTTTCCATGTCTAAAAAGTCACAGTTGCTGACATAAATTTAAAAAAAAATAAAATTATTTGACCAATCAAAAGGGCTATTCTCAGAGACTTTCTTGGGTGCCTATGCCCATTTTATAGGAACAAGTATCTGACAGGAAGGTAATGAGATAAATCCTAAATCCTTAAACTCTAAATGAAAATAGGATTTAGGCTCTTACATGCATTCTGTTCTTTTGACTGTTTTATGCAAGAACACTTCAATCAGTTATAGCAGCTAGGAGAGGTAGAAAGGTTTAAGCACTCGGGTGAATACATTCACATTAATCTATGTTTGCAATACCAGTTCGATTACATTCTTTGGCATGGACAAAAGACACTAAAGAGAAAGCATTGCTATATAAATACTCCTCCCAACAGCAGAATGGAAAGATGCTATCAATTACATGCCTGCCTTGAAATAAACAGTATTTGCTATATATTAAGTAAACCATTGTCTAACCTCCCAGAAACAAATGTTAAATTTTTTTGAGAGAGTGTTTTTGAGAGAGTGTTTTTCTCTTCTATGCCAGGAGAACATCAGAGTGCTGTCTTCTATGCAGTTGTTAGATTCAGAAATTGCATGGAATGTTATCGCTTAAAGCAAGCAAACAAACAAACAAAAAAACTAGAAATACTCTTAGGTTTGTACCTGTGAATGCTAAAATATAGTTCAGGTTAGGTTTACTCTTTCTTGTGGGGGACAAAAATAAAAATATACACTTCAGGAGGGTAGACCATGAACAGAAATAATTCTAAAACAATTTCAGTGCTCATGAAGCTATATGAGCATTTTCTCACTGCATGGAGGTGTGGAAACTAGCCAGGCAAAACTTAATTCTCCTCCGAGATTGCCTAAGCATAAGGAAAGGACATTTGTGGCCTCCAAAGCAAACATTCCAATGAGATAAAAATGGGCTATTTCCATCAGCAAAGGAAGTGGTCTGAGATGCAAATTTAGGGTCTGTATACAGAAACAATTCCCATTAGTTCAAGGACGTTCACATCCAGGCCATTGATTTAGGAGAAAAGACAAAAGTTTGTCAAAATCCAGATAAGTTTGTCATGGAAAACTGTAAATCTGACAAGCCTGAATGATTATCTGGATATCTCTTAAATTTATAATTTAAACAAAAAAAGTGATGCAATATATTTGAGGTGTTTGGAGAATGGGGACAATAAAAGCCTCATTCACCCAAACACACAGTTTGCGTGGACTTTCTTGCACTGAATGTTTTGCAGGTGACATCATCTCTGAATTTGCACTTTTTCTTTTTCTAACACCCATTACACAGACTGATGTGTGATTTGAGGTTGTGCAGAAACCCTGCTTCCAACATAAAGCCTACCCAATGGCCTGTGGCTCACACTTCCTTAGCAGGGGGACCACAAATCCTGAGTCCGCATCAGCCTGAAGAGACTTGTAGGCAGCAAATAATGTTGCCATTCTAACACATATCAGTCATTTGGGAGCCTGTAGTGAACAATTTCTGGATCTTGGGTAAAAGGACTCTTTGCTAATGCATTAATACTGTAAAATGTGTGCTCCTCTTTGCTGAGGCTCTGCTTCCATCCTGAGTACTACAGAGGTTAAATCAGCAGTGTGTTGTGTAGGTGAGGGAAGGCCTTGAAGGGAATCTGACTGTCTGTTCCTAGCAGGACTAATACAGGATAACATCAGGATATTACCAAGAGACTGGGGAGGATTTAAAACCTCTGCAAACCCCCATTAGAAACCCATCTCAGCCCTTCGGAGGTTGTGCCCTGGCCAGTGCTTTCCCACTCTGCACACATCACACCCGCATCCACCTCTGGATATCATCACCTGTGTGTCATGCTACACAGACCCTAATAACAGTAAGAAAAAGGCAGTGCTGAAAGTTAAGGCAACATAATGATTACTCCAAACCATGCTGTCTGTACCCACACCGCAGTATAGCAGTGGGGTTTTTTTCTGACATTTATCTGTGTACATTGCACATACTTATATACACCATCTCTGAATCCTGACACTGAATGCTTTCATCAGCAAAGCCTTCTATTGAAGTATCCATCACCAGTTATTACAATAACCATTTTTCTAAGGGACCATGGAAACATTGCCATAGCATGCATATATCCTTCAGTTCTTAAAGTAAATCATCAGGCTCTTATTTTTGTGATTCCTACTGGAAGTTCACAGCTGAAAAATGCCTCCTGAATTAGTGGGATAGGATGTGATGAGCATTTGTGCCCCCATGAGGAAATTGTTCCAAAAATAATTGGCTTCAATTGTTTCTCCATTACAAAAATAAATAAATAAAAAATAACCAATATTGATCTAAAATCTCAGCCAAGATGTTTTAGCTTGGCTGAGATTTTTCTAGCTCAATGTGCACTGCTGGCAGGGAATTGGTGGGGAAATTAACCACAGATGGTAGCCAGGACACAGGGAACATATTCAGTATAACAGAATACTTGACAACAAGGCAGCATCCATTTCCTTTTGACTATCTAAGGTTCACCCTGTGTTACTAGCAATTTGCACAGGCCCAAACTAAAACATTGACTGTGGCTTTAACACCACAAGGAACATGGTAAGAAAACCACAGCAGCCCATGCTCTTCACCAGAATAACCCACAGCTTTACTATGCAAGTGGGCTGCATGGGCAAAGGCCACAAAGCTTTTTCCCCTTCCATCATGTGAAAATAAATAAATACAAACATAAATACCACATAGGGTTCTTGTTCTTTGAATATACCTCTTGCCAGAGCATTCCTAGATGCCTGCTTTTGGATATGGCAAAATAAACAAGGCATTAAAATATCACAGAAACGCAATATTTGACTAAGACAAAATCTTACTGCAGCCAAACTCTGCACCGCTTGGCAATGGATGACTAAAAGAAGAGGTCAGAACGGTACAAAAGAGAGATGTGTGTGTAACAGAGAGCTTATGTAGGTAGGTAGGTATAAATAAAGTTGCCATTCTAAAACATATTCAATGAGTTGGCCTGAGTGGCCAAGCTTTGGGGGAAGAGTTGCAAAAAGCTAAATGCAAACCAAAAAAGCCCAAGGAGGCCCAATAACTGCATCCTTGCACTGTTTCTTTCCTCCCTCCAGTCAACCAGAGGGCTGCTCACCACACACTGCGTTCTCACCTGCCCAGCAGCTTCCTTCAAAGCCAGCTGTGCTTTTAGGCATCACCGATGCTCGCAAGCTGGGTGCCAGCCTCACTCCACCTGGTCAGCTGTGTGAAGCTGATGAAGAATCACAGAATCGTCTAGGTTGGAAGAGACCTCCAAGGTCACCGAGTCCAACCTCTGGCCTAACACTAACAAGTCCTCCACTAAACCATATCACTAAGTTCAACATCTAAATGTCTCTTAAAGACCTCCAGGGATGGTGACTCAGCCACTTCCCTGGGCAGCCCATTCCAATGCCTAACAACCCTTTCAGTAAAGCAGGTCTTCCTAATACCCAACCTAAACCTCCCCTGGCACAACTTTAGCCCATTCCCCCTTGTCCTGTCACCAGGCACATGGGAGAATAGACCAACCCCTACCTCGCTACAGCCTCCTTTAAGGTACTTGTAGAGAGCGATAAGGTCTCCCCTGAGCCTCCTCTTCTCCAGGCTGAACAATCCCAGCTCCCTCAGCCGCTCCTCGTAAGACTTGTCCCGTCTGTCATGTGGGACTCAAGGGCGAACCTCAGCTTCCTTCATTTTACAAGCCAACTCCAACTACCAAGATGCTTGTACATGCGGGCATTGAAATGGAACTAGGGTTAGAGGAATTCACGGAGGTAAAAGAATGAGAAAGGCTGAGCTTTGATGACAAAGTTAACAGGTGAGTCTATACATGTACTTGTTTTGGGCTGGGACTTCCAAAGGCTGAAGTGAGGCATTTCTTTCCTATTAACTTTTTCTTAGCAGTAGGAATCTGGCTGTCCCAGATGCTTTAAAGATTCCACTTTCTGTCTACTGAGCTGCAGAACAATGAAGACAGTGTCAGCGAGATAGTGTCGGGGTGATAAATGTTAGTGAAGATGATAACCACAAAAGCCAACAAGAGTGGAAAGTCCAGACCGTGTGTCTGCTGCTTCTCATGGAAGTAGAAAGGAGGAAAAGACACAGAGACACAGGGAAAGAGAGGTAGAAGAGACTGTCGGCTCTGGACAATCTCACAAAGAGAAGCAGCATCTTCCTCCTCAGAAGCAGTGACCAGGCTCGAGCCCTTGTGCCTCAGAGGAGGCATAAGGGGGAGGCACTCACTGCCTTCTGCCCCCCACTTCTTAAGACCCCCCCCACAAGACCAGTAACTCACATGCTACTGCAGCCTAAGTATGATTTGGCACATACAGACATCAAATACAAAGCAGCAGCATGGTCCCATGCAAGGAGTTAGGCATGCACTGAAGGTATTTGTGGAAGGAGACATCACTGGTGAGTCTTAAATTCAAGGTGAGGTTGGAAAGGGAAGTAGTGTCTTTTACAGTCAGAGAAATAACTGGGGAAACAGAGGAAACAAGGTAACCTTCACATCCTAAGCACTTCTTCGTGTTTAGAAGAGGAAGGTCATGCCCTGGCAAAGGTCTTGGGTAACTGATAGAATGTCTTTCCTATTAGACAAGCTGAATAAAAGAAAAACTCTATTAGTCCTGGTCTCTGAATTTTCAATTGGTATTAACTAGTGTTAATACCAATTAACTAATCTCTGATTCCCCCTTTAGGAACTTTTCCTTTTATTTCAATTCACAGCTACAAAAAAAAAAAAAAAAAAAAAAAAAAAAAAGCCACTGTTGTAAAGCTTTCAGAGGAATTGCATTCCCTTGTGGGTTGAAATCACAGTGAAAAACAAGATCTCCCTACAGACAGCCATGGCCAGCTGGGGCTACGAGAGACATTCACAGGGCCAGCTCACGGCTTACACCACATGGCCATTTTTTTTTCCTAAACCTGAGGGAACAATTTAGTTGTTAAATGTGATGCTAGATTTTACGCCCTAAAATCCTTACAAATTAAGGGATTTGTTATGACTTCAAATTCTGTTTCAGCTACTTAAGCAGGTACTTAACTTTATGCACCAAATAGTCCTCAGAAGACAACAGTAAAACTGCATGGTTGTGCTTTCCCCAGGCTTGTGCTCTGATGGGAGAGAAGCCTGCTGTCTTCTCCCCGTTTCCTATTTACCAGGCAGTATAGATGTACATGGTTTGCACTTGTTTTGCAATAAATTCAGTGTCAGCTCAAGCTCAGCTAACACAGGCAGTGTTAGGGTGCTCCCTGAAATTCTTCTGCTACTTAAACTTAACTTCTTTCTTAACTTTCCTGCTGAAAAAGGTCTACTGTGCATCATGCACTTGGGTATAACTGCCTTGTTCCAGCACAACTTTATTTCTCTGCTATGCAATCCCACACTCACCTAAGTAATTCCTAATTATCAGACCTACTTCTCATCCACCTTATTCATTGAAGTGCTGGCCAAGCATAACTGAAAGCAACAACAAGGTCACGAGTGAGCTTTGTGAAAGTAACAGTTCTCCCTTTTCACAGCAAAATTCATCAGCCCTGGATCTCTTGCCCAGGAGTGGGGAGAATGGGTCCATTTAGCACTGAGTACCTATAAAATAGCTCGGCTGTTCATGCTCTTTGCTATGTTGATAGATAGATATACAGAGATACCTACAATGCAAATGTTTACAAAAAAATTTGCATATTCTATATGAAATAAATATCACAAGTAAACTCTAATACTCAGAACTAAATAGTATACTATATTAGGGACCAAGTTATGCTTATAAATGCACAAGCATTGATACTGTGAACTCAGCTTAACTTCTTAGTATGCAAGCTTCAGAAATTGCTAGCTAAACTACACTTCAGGAAGCCATAATAAATGATGGCCATGCCAAAATCTAAGAATAAATAAAAACACATACATTCTCCTCCATCCCTTCAAATGGCACACAGCTTTTTACAGATAACATAATGGTTTCATGAAATTCATTAAAACTGTCTCATAGTAAGTATCATCTGGAACACAGGTCTGTATGTTCTAAGCAAACTCAACATCAGAGTGGGAACAATAGGTTTGTCAGCATGGTGTCCACACATAGCAAAAGCAGAGACAGCAAGAGTCTATACTTGGACCAGAGCTACAACCGCCCAGAATAAAGTGAGAATGAGAGCAGCTTTATTAGCAAAAGGGAGGAGAGAGGGACAAGAGCGACTGGACATAGCTCTAGTTATTACTGTTGTTGCAAACAATATGGAGGAATAGCCTAGATTCTGTAGCCTGGTCTTGCCAGCACAGTCCTCAAAAACAATCACTGCCCCAAAAGCCAGTGATAATACGCAGGAATTCTGCTAGCAACAGCAGGTTACAGATTGTGCTGCTCCCTGCCTGTGCAGGACAGAAAGTTTGCTATGTCAATGGCACATGGGCTAGTTCATTCTCTG